>NC_042617.1:121594887-121903544 GCF_901001135.1 Rhinatrema bivittatum
ATGAATTAAGTGCTTAAGATCAGGTTTCCTAATGATAATGATGTTAAATTGTAAAACAGTATTACAAGTACATTCTTTCTAAGGCTAGATGATCATCTAGGATTGCCCATAACTTCAATTTAGCTTTGTTTCAAGACTGTTAGTGTTATTTAAGACCTTGCCATAAACATCTAACTAGCTTCAAATATGTGTTAAATTCTTATGGATCTTATCAAGTTGTAAGAATGCTATGCCTACTTCAATTACAAAATTATAAACCATGTTCATATGAAAATGCATAAAAATCAGAATTCCAGTTTGTAGCGACAAACTATTCGGTATCAAATGCTAAAGGCATGCAGTATTTCTAAAGAGCTGATGGCTTGATTAACTCTTCTGGTACAACTGAAGGAACTGTCTTTCATAGATTCTCCATTTTAAGAAATGCTTTGATCGCTGTTCAAGTCAATTCATGAACATCAACTGAAAGAGAGGGCATGAAACACACTAATGGTTAGGTCCAAACTCCCAGCAAACTATTTGGTTTCATTAAGATCTCCAAATAGAGGTGAACAGTGACAGAGCTTTCAGTGAGAAGGCAGAAAGCAAGTGACTATTTCAACTCTAATGTGAACAAGTACCGCTGAACGTTAGTGCTTCCACAATCACTCAGTCATGTATTAAAGGCTATTCCTATTTTGTCACAGAAATGAAACTAAATTAGAACTGCAATTTCATTAATGATTTGAAATATTTAGAACAGAGGTGACTTCTACATAAAATGCTGTGTGTGAAATGTAATACTACTATAGGAAATATGGTAATAATAAAAATGTTATTGCTAGCATAAAATGTTTAAAAAAATTAAAATTATTATAAAATTCTGTTTTATGGAAATATTGGTAAATAATTTATGTATGTGCAACAAAACTTAGAAATAACACCCCTAAAAATACAGTGCATATTTTCTTTTTTAAACAGCGACATACAATTAATTATTCATATGTTTATTCATTTTTCATTGCCAATCTTCCAAGGGAACTACTTCAAAGGACTGCTTGCACCAGTTCCTGTCAATACAGGTCAGAAACACTAGAGGTAAGCCACAGCTTTGCCATAGCACAAATAGTTTGTGCAGCTAAAATCAAACAAAGCCCAATTAAACCAATCATAACGTCCCAGTGAACAGAAGGAAGCTCACCTGGTATTTCTGGAGTTCTTGTGTGAATTCTCAGGCCTACTCGGTGCTTGGTACTATAATTACCCTGACCAAAATACTGTGAAATTACTGCTCTGATCTACTAATGGCTGCAAAATCAGGCCGTTGTTATCAGGCCAAGGGGCCATAACAAAATGGCGCAATGCTTTCTGACAGAGATGACAACTTTTCAAAATTCAAAAGGGAAAATTAACGGGATGCGGTTTACATTGCCAAGACTGTTCATTAATGACCAGTTTAATCACTGCTGGAGGCATGACATTATAAAATCTGGCTGAAAGTTCTAATAGATTATGAAGACCACCTAAGAAGAGTGACCAAGAAATGTACAAAACAATTAATACTGTTTCACTGATATCAAAGACACTCAGATTATTTTACATCAAGTGAAGCAAAAGAATTAGTAGCTTCACAGTGCCACCAGTAGGAATTGTCAATACAATAGGATACAATTAGTAATGCACATGTGACTTTTCATTCAAGGCACATATCCTTGGGAAAGCCAGAACATGATAAGGAGAACAAAAGAAACATTTTAAATGAAATGAATAAGATTTTAACTCTACCCCAGTACATGCTGAGCAAAACAGAATAGGCGATGAAAAACACAGCTCTAAGTAATGGAAAGATCATCCTGGGATTCTATAATCATTAAAGTATAAAAGTATGGCACAGATGGTAGGAAATCTAGGCCTACTACCCCGAATGGATAAAATGTCCCAATTGAAAAATACCCTTTTCAGGCTATTATTTAAATAATAAAAGCTTTTAGCTTTCTCTAACAGAAAAATCTCTCTCTCCATATATATATACATAGTTGTGGTTGAGCTAGACCTTTTCAGCAGGACTTGTATGCACAATCATTTTGGGTCTTCCCTATTATATGTATCATGACAAATTAAAGAAGAGAAGGAGAAAATTTGGTTAGTATGGTTTATAATTGCTACTCTTGGATAAAATGCTTGCATGGGTTACAAAGTCAATTTCCACTGTTATTTAAAGAGTAGTATATAAATTGTTTAAGATTAATGGGAGAGAGGGAATTCTGGATTATATCTTTGAGAAGACTAGTTGGGAGTCATGTAATGCTTAATGGATTACAGAAGAAAAGTAGGCAACTCTAGAGTGCAAAATTCAGTCTTGGGAAAAGCAGTGAGAAAATGAAAGTATAATTACATAGTACATAGCAATTCAGAGTAGATAAAGACCAAAGTAGTCCATTCAATTTGCCCAGTACTGTTTAGGATTGTAATTGCTGCTCTATGCATTTTAACCAATGCATTCCTGGAAGCATAAAACAGGCATACTGTTATGCTCAGGCTTGTGAACCCTTGGGCCGACGGGAGGATGGTATACCTTGGAGGAAGATCCGTAGGTTCTCCCGTCGGGTGGCGAGGCAGGAACGGAGGATGTGACCAGTGGACCCTCGGCACTGTAGACAGGCGTGATGGTGAAGGCGGATGAAGAGTTGTGACGTCGAGGAACAGAAGTGTGTCTTCGCCACTGGAAGTCCGCGGTCCCCCCAGGAGGAGCCCGTAGGGACCCGGACTGCTGGGACTTAGGTGGACCTTGAGAGGTCAAGTGTACGGTGCAAGGGCTGACTGGAGCTTCACCCCTGGAAGCCCACGGTCCCCCAGGAGGAGCCCGTAGGGACCCGAGCTGCTGGGACTTAGGTGGGCCCTTGGAGACGATGGTCAGGAGGAAGTCCAAGGTCGAGTGCCAGAGGGTCGCCGCTTACCAGTCCAAGGTCACACACCGAGGGATCACCACTTGCCAGTCCGAAGTCAATAGCAGGAATCACCACTAGCCAGTCCGAAGTCAATACCAGGAGTCACCGCTAGCCGATCCAAGGTACAGAACCAGGAATACCAAAATGAAACTGGAACAAGGAGTCAAGACGCTGGAACTCACCGAAGCAAGGAGACTCAAACAACTCTCACAGGAGATGTTGCCAAGTCGAGGAATGGTCAGAGGAAGTCTCCTTATATACTTCCTCTGGCCCTGTGGATAGGAATCAGCTGCAGGCAATTAAAGGGAAGAGGTCCCTTTAAATCTAGTGAAGAGGTGCAGCCTCGGGCCTAAGGATGGCGGCGGCCATCTTGGATCTGAGCCGCGGAGGAGAGCAGCAGCGGCCGCGAGGGAGGAGCAGGGACGGCTCCGATCTCGGCGGCCAGCCCGAAGGCCCGCCCCGCCGCGCGGGGGTACCGAGCTCGGAGCAGGGCAGTCGGCCCTGGTGCTGCCGCTGGCCTAGTCGGCAGAAGAGTTAGGGGGCCGCACCCGCGGACGGCCGCGGAACACAACACATACTACTGCTTTAATGGGCTCTATGCAGGTTACCCAGTGCTTCATCACCGTCCTCCGTATCTAGGGATCCTCTGTGTTTACCCCACTGCATTTTTTAAATTTCTTTACCTCCATTACCTCCTCCGGAAGGGCATTCCAGGCATCCACCACTCTCTGGGGCCAATGCAATAAGATGTGTGTTAAAATGGTATTGAGTATTGAGTGCCTGTTTTCGTAAAACGCTTACAGCCATGTTCCTGGGCGCCCGATGCAATATTTAAATGAGCTGCTGCAGTAAAAAGGACGTGCTATGGAAGAATTTTGTGGCTCTAGCGCTCAAATACATTGGGTGCCCAGAACTGCGCTCAACATGAATGTCTGTTTTATCCCGCTTCAGGTTGATTTTGTCCAATATACACACACAATAGCAAGGAGCAAAATCATCCAGAAGCATGTCTATTGTGCATCTAGAACTTTCTTTTTTTTCATCAAGCCACTGCATTATACTATTATTCTTAAACACCGCAAGCAGTATAATTAAGTATCACAACAATACTAAATAGGAGTAACAACAGAGGGCAATAGTTTTAAAATTTCTCCTGAGCCCTTCACTTGTGGATTGACTTAACACCAGCTCCGGGGCTGGAGTTAAATTTGCCGCTTTAAAAAGTGTGCGTTGGGCGTCCAGCAATTTTCTGCATTGAAGGGGGGAGGGGGGGGGTAATAGCTAATAGCCTTATCTACATGGAATTTACATGTGATGAGTGCCCTCAGCTATGCATTTGTTTAGGCGTATGTTTTAGTCATGCTAATCTCCTCATTGCATCGGGTGCTAGTTTACTGCGTAAATCTGTGGGCGCACTTTATTGCATCTATTGTGTTTCTGGCATTGTGGACCCTTGATTGCAATGGAGATGACTCCGCCCATGGGGAGGGGCCCTGTGGGGAACCACTGCGATAGGCTGAACTCAGATAGACATAGTATGGATAGAGTCTTTATTGTACTGCTGTAGATAGATGTTGATAGCAGGAAGGTAAAGCACTGATCCAAGAAGTGCCAGTACGTTCAACAGGCTCAGATGTGAAGTGTCACCCAGATGTTATGATAGGCGGATGCCTGCAGAGCGGGTGATGTCGTGGCTGGTGGGTGGAGTTGGGGCACCGGATTGTAGAGGTACTCACAGGAATGATAGCATATTCCTGATGATAGAAAGTTGGGACCGAAGGTCCATGGTGCAGGATATAATGGCTGGTAGGCCCTCGAGGAGCGAGTACCCGATGGTCCGATATCCTGAAATGTAGGAGAGAGAGAAAGACCCCCGAGGAGCGGTGGTCATAGAGAGGATCCCGAAGGGTAGCTGGAAGAGAGAGACCTCCGAGGAGCGGATATCTAGAGCTTCTACAGGAGCGAGGCCCTTAGAATGCAAGCAGCATCTAAGCATGCAGTTTAGAGCGGTCAGAGTAGCTAAAACTGAAGTCCTTCCTAACTCAAGGTGGTAGCGGAAGTGGAGGCTAGATATACCTGGAGGTACTGATGTCATGCGGTGGGGCCGCCCCCGAGGTTCCCGACATGACGTGTATTTGAGCATAGGAGATGTGCGCGCTCGCGCCCTAGGAGGCCACGGTAGTGAGCATGGCGGAAGGGGAAGCCCATGCTGGTTTGGAAACGCCGAGACGCTCGGCACCGGAGGCAGCCATCTTGCCCAAAGAGAGTGAAAGAGGAGAAAAAGAGGTAAGGCAGAGCGGTCGGACGCAACAGTACCCCCCCTTCAAAGGGCTCCCTCCAAGACCTCTTCCAGGTGGTCTGGGCTTGCGTTGGTATGCAAGGTGAAACTGACGTACCTTCTCCTTGTCTGTAATATTGGCCAGTGGTTCCCAGGAGTTTTCCTCTCTTTTACGTACACCGCAAGGATGTCATCTACAGCATATTCAATGTCATCTTCTGTATCCAGGCTGGTAGGCTCTGGGTCTTTCCTGGAGAAGTTGGAGAGTATCACTGGCTTTAGTAGAGATACATGAAATGCATTGTGTATCTTCATTGATGGAGGCAGTTTTAAACTGTATGTTAGATTTCCTAATCACTGAAGGATGGCGAAAGGTCCCACAAAGCGAGGTGCAAATCTTGCAGAAGGAAGCTTAAGTCAAAGGTACTTAGTGCTTAACCAAACCTTGTCTCCAGGCTTAAACTGGGGTGCCTTTTGATGATGAGCATCATATGTTCTCTTTGCCCTTTGTCCTGCTTTGAGGAGAAGCTCCTTCATCTGTCTCCAAAGTTGGGATAATTCTGCTGCGGCAGCCTGGGCAGGAGAGGCTACTGACAATGGAATTGGCAGCGGAGGTAATGGTTGTCTCCCGTAGACAAGCTGGAAAGGGGAAGACCCCATTGAAGATACAGGATGTGAATTGATGGCAACTTCTGCCCAAGACAGTAATTCAGCCCAGTCATTCTGTCTGGAATTGACATAAGATCGAAGAAATTGTTTCAGCGTCCTATTCATCCTCTCAGTCTGACCATTAGACTGAGGATGGTAGGCAGAGGTTAAGTCCAAGGCGATGTCAAATTTTTGACATAATGCTCTCCAAAACTTTGCAGTAAATTGCACTCCCCTGTCAGAAAGGATATGTTTAGGCATCCCATGAAGATGGAAGATGTGTTTAATGAAGAGTTTTGCTAACTCAGTAGCAGAGGGTAATCCTGGTAATGCTACAAAAAGTGGGCCATTTTAGAGAAACAGTCGACCGTAACCCATATTGTGTTATTGCCGTTGGATGATGGCAGGTCCACTACGAAATCCGTAGTGATATGGGTCCATGGTTCATCCGGTGAAGGTAGAGACTGTAATAGGCCCCAAGGATGCCCGGGTGTTGGCATTTGCTTGGCACAGACAGCGCAGGAACCCACGTATGCTTGTACGTCCTTCTTCATGGGTTGCCACCAATAATATCTTTGCAACATAGCTAGAGTACGACTCTGTCCTGGACGGCCTGTCAGACAGGAATCGTGTGCCCATCTCAACAGTTTTTTTTCTTAAACATCTGGCCACCACCGTCTTCCTGGTAGGTACCATGTGGGTGACTGCCAGGACCACTCTTTTGGGATCAATGATATGACGGGGTTCATCCGGCACATCCTGAGGTGAGAAGGATCGTGATAGGGCATCAGCCCAAGTGTTCTTCTCTCCCGGATGGTACTTCAGAAGGAAGTCGAATCTGTTGAAAAACAGCGACCATCTTGCTTGATGGTGGTTGAGTCGTTGAGCATGTCGAAGGTACTCTAGATTCTTGTGATCGGTATATACTACTATTTGGTGCCTTCTAGCCAGGGAGGCCACTTTGGTGCCTTCTAGCCAGGGACGCCACTTTTCAAAAGTCAGCTTGATGGCGAGGAGCTCCTTGTCTCCTATCCCATAATTTCTCTCAGCAGGCGAGAATCGCCTAGAAAAGAAGGAGCAAGGATGGAGCACATTGGATTCGCTGTACTGACTTAGAACCGTCCCCACCAATGTCGGATGCGTCGACCTCCACGATGAAAGGACGGGGTGGGTCAGGATGGCGGAGACACGGCTTCTTTTGAAAAGCCTCTTTGAGCGTCAGGAAGGCTGAAATGGCTTTTGGAGACCAATTGGCAGGGTTTGCTCCCTTCTTGGTCATAGCAGTTAGAGGGACTGTCAATGATGAGTAGTTTTTAATAAAGGATCGGTAGTAATTGGTGAATCCCAAGAAGTGACGCAATGCCTTCAGGCCTGTGGGTTGAGGCCAGTCCCGGATACTCAAGTTTCTTGGGGTCCATTTGAAAACCATTCTTAGAAACAATGTATCCCAGGAAGGGTATAGCCTCTTTGTGGAATTCGCACTTCTCAAGCTTTGCATAAAGGTGGTACTCATGCAGGTGTCTTAGGACTTTCTTAACATCCTCCTGTTGACTTTGTAGATTTTGGGAAAAGATCAGTATATCATCGAGATATACTATTACGCATTGATACAGTAAGTCCCGTAAGATGTCATTCATCATATTTTGAAAGACTGCGGGTGCGTTACTTAAACCGAAGGGCATGACGAGGAATTCAAAGTGTCCATTCACAGGTGTTAAAAACAGTCTTCCATTCGTCTCCTTCTCAAATACGCACCAAGTTGAAAGCTCCTTTTAGTTCTAATTTGGAGAATATTTTGGCCCCTTGGAGCCTATCAAACAGTTCAGATATTAAGGGCAAGGGGGTACCTGTCCTTGATGGTAATCTCATTCAGACCCCTATAGTCGATGCAGGGGCGTAAGATGCCATCCTTTTTCCCCACGAAAAAGAAGCCTGCACCAGCAGGTGATTTGGAAGGTCTGATAAATCCCTTTTCCAGATTTTCTTGTATGTACGTAGACATAGCTTTAGTCTCAGCTACTGAAAGAGGGTAAACTCTTCCTTTGGGAGGTTCTGAATTTGGCTTCAGATTTATGGCACAATCGAACTCTCTGTGTGGCGGAAGAACATCAGCTGCTTGCTTTGAGAAAACATCCTGGAAGGAGGCGTATTGTGGAGGTAAGCCAGGTAATGATTGGGTAGTAGGCATGCAGGTAAGCGGTGAAACTTCAGCAAGACACCGACCATGACAGTCTGGTCCCCATTGGGACACTTCCAAGGTAGCCCAATTAAATTGTGGCATATGGTCTTGAAGCCACGGCAGCCCCAATACCACCGGATGCATGGATTTTTCCCGCACTAGAAAAGAAATTTATTCTGAGTGTAGAGCTCCAGTGTGCAGGCCTATGGCCTAGGTGGTCAATGAAATTTCTCCAGGAAGTGGTTCTCCATGGATGGATGACAATAGCAGAGGCTTAGCTATTGGTATGGTAGGAATCCCTAGATGTTCAACCAAGCGCTTCAGAACATAAGAACATAAGAAAATGCCATACTGGGTCCGACCAAGGGTCCATCAAGCCCAGCAGCCTGTTTCCAACAGTGGCCAATCCAGGCCATAAGATCCTGGCAAGTACCCAAAAACTAAGTCTATTCCATGTTACCATTGTTATTGGCAGTGGCTATTCTCTAAGTGAACTTAATAGCAGGTAATAGACTTCTCCTCCAAGAACTTATCCAATCCTTTTTTAAACACAGCTATACTAACTGCACTAACCACATCCTCTGGCAACAAATTCCAGAGTTTAATTGTGCGTTGAGTAAAAAAGAACTTTCTCCGATTAGTTTTAAATGTGCCCCATGCTAACTTCATGGAGTGCCCCCTAGTCTTTCTACTATCCGAAAGAGTAAATAACCGATTCACATCTATCCATTCTAGACCTCTCATGATTTTAAACATCTCTATCATATCCCCCCTCAGTCGTCTCTTCTCCAAGCTGAAAAGTCCTAACCTCTTTAGTCTTTCCTCATAGGGGAGCTGTTCCATTCCCCTTATCATTTTGGTAGCCCTTCTCTGTACCTTCTCCATCGCAATTATATCTTTTTTGAGATGCGGCGACCAGAATTGTACACAGTATTCAAGGTGCGGTCTCACCATGGAGCGATACAGAGGCATTATGACATTTTCCATTTTATTCACCATTCCCTTTCTAATAATTCCCAACATTCTGTTTGCTTTTTTGACTGCCGCAGCACACTGAACCGACGATTTCAATGTGCTATCCACTATGACACCTAGATCTCTTTCTTGGGTTGTAGCATCTAATATGAAACCCAACATTGTGTAATTATAGCATGGGTTATTTTTCCCTATATGCATCACCTTGCACTTATCCACCTTAAAATTACCTCCGGCACCGGAGTCGATGAGAGCAAGAGTCTGAAATTCAAGGCCTCCGCAAAACAGAGATACGGGTAATGATAATGGAGGAGTAGGAGAGATGAGGCCCAGGAGAAGTCCTCCTGCAGATCCCAGGGCCGTCAGTTTCCCGGACAAATGGGACAAGTTTGGACTGCATGGCCCGACTGGCTCAACCCCATGCGCTTGCGATAATGTCTCTCCTTAGAGGTCAAATGGCTTCTGCCTAGTTGCATAGGCTCTTCCTCCTCTAGAGGTGCAGATGGTAAGCTGGAAGCAATAGGCACAGGTTTAGGACGGTTAGCCCCCACTGTAGACTTTCGTGGACTCTTTGCCTCTTGAGTACGATCGCGGATGCGGCGGTCAATTCTCCTTGCTAGTTCCATCAGGGACTCAAGGGTATCAGGCAAGTCACGATCCACCAATTCGTCTTTTACATGAGAGTTGAGACCCTCCATGAATATGGCACATAAGCATCCAGTGCCCAATATAGTTCGGATGCTAGAGTCTTAAATTCAATAGCAAAGTCTGTAAGAGGCTTGTTACCTTGCTGAAGGTTGAGCAAGGCGGATCCAGCGATGGTCTGGTGAGCCGGGTCATCAAACACAGACTTAAAAAGTTTTAGAAATCCTGGTAGGTCATTCAGGATAGGATCTTCACGTTCCCATAACGGTGAAGCCCAGGCCAAGGCTTGTCCTTCTAGGAATGACAGGATGTAGGTGGTCTTTGAAGCTTCAGTGGGAAAGAGGGTAGGCTGCAATGAAAAATGCATGCTGCATTGATTAACAAACCCTCTGCACATCTTGGCTTCACCCGTAAAGCGGGCAGGTGTGGATAAAGGTATAGTGGTCTTAAGGGTTACCACTGGTGACAGCAATTCCTTCACAGGATGAGCTGAAGAGTTCAGTTGAGCGTGTAACTGATTGAAGGCAGTAGCTAGGCTCTCCAAAGACTTTTGTTGTTCCGTGATCTGCTGGGCTAGGCCAGGGATGGTTTGCAGGGCTGTGAGCTGAGCTGAGTCCATGGAGTTAGCAATCTGTTGTGTTTGTGGCATTGTGGATGCTTGGTTGCAATGGAGATGACGCCACCCACGGGGAGGGGCCCCGTGGGGAACCACTGCGATAGGCTGAACTCAGATAGCAGACACAGTATGGATAGAGTCTTTATTGTACTGCTGTAGATAGATGTTGAAAGTAGGAAGATATGGCACTGATCCAAGAAGTGCCAGTACGTTCAACAGGCTCAGATGTGAAGTCTCACCCAGATGTTATGATAGGCGGAAGCCCGCAGAGCGGGTGACGTCACGGCTGGTGGATGGAGTTGGAGCACCAGATCATAGAGGTACTCACAGGAATGATGGCATCTTCCTGATGATAGAAAGTTGGGACCGAAGGTCCGTGGTGCAGGATATAATGGCTGGTAGGCCCTGAGGAGCGAGTACCCGATGGTCCGATATCCTGAAATGCAGAAGAGAGAGAGAAAGACCTCCGAGGAGCGGTGGTCATAGTTAGAGAGGACCCCAAAGAGTATATGGAAGCGAGAGACCCCCGAGGAGCAAGGCCCTTTGAGTGGAAGCAGTGTCTAAGCATGCAGCTTAGAGCGGTCAGAGTAGCTAAAACCGAAGTCCTTGCTAACTCAAGGTGGTAGCGGAAGCGGAGGCTAGATATACCCGGAGGTACTAACGTCATGCGGTGGGGCCGCCCCTGAGGTTCCCGCCATGACGTGTATTTGAGCGTAGAAGATGTGTGCGCTCGCGCCCTAGGCGGCCATGGGAGTGAGCATGGTGGATGGGGACGCCCATGCTGGTTTGGAAACGCCAAGACCCTTGGCACTCGACACCGGAGGCAGCCATCTTGTCAAAAGAGAGTGAAGGAGGAGAAAAAGAGGTAAGACAGAGCAGGCGCATCCATCTGCGACTGACGGATGCAACAGCATTGGCCTGTCTCTGTGAAAAAAATACTTCCTCACATGGTTTTAGAAGCTATTCCTTGAAGTTTCACATCATGACCCCTAGTTTTACAATTTCCTTTCCATACAAAAAAATTTGCTTCTTGTGCATTAATACCTTCAGGCATTTAAATGTTTGTATCATATCACCTCTATCTCTCCTCTATTCTAGGACATACATTAGTGATCCTTCAGTCTCATCTCATCATCATGTCCAATCATCAAGAAGATAGTTAAACATCCAAACATAAAGCACCATGGTACACTCAAGAACTTCAAAAAAATCAAAAAAATTCTTAGATCAATAGAAAAAAAATGGAGAAAAAAACCAACAGATCAATTAAAAGATAGATACAAAAACTATTCTCCACATATACAAAACAGATATCAATAAAGCCAAAAAAGATTTCTATGCTGAAAAAATACACAAATACCAATTTAATCCAAAAGAAATGTTTACATATATTAAAGAACTTACTCAACATAACAAATCCCTTTGCCTAAACACCAACAATTAATCACATGTGATGACTTCGCCACCTTCTTTAGAGACAAGATACTCAACATCACTATGAATATGCCAACAATTAATGAAGACACCATATCTCTTCCAAGCAAACCTAATTGAAAATGGTCATTTTTTGATACCACAGCTTCCACTGAAGTTCAAACCATCATTCATAAAATGAATCCTGCATCACACCCAATTGATGTTATCCCAATAAATGTATTTAAACTAATTTCCAAAATCATTGCTAGGCCAATTGCAGACATAATAAATCTTTCACTAAATGAAGGCATTTTCCCTGACAAATTAAAATGTGCTGTGATTAAACCAACGCTCAAAAAATCTCACCTTGACCAATCTGACATCACTAAGTTTAGACCTATTTCCAACCTCCCCTTCATAGCCAAAGTACTTGAAAAAATAGTTAATCAGCAACTCTCAGATCATTTGGAAAAACATGAAATACTTTTCCCAGCTCAGCATGGATTTAGGAGCACACTTAGCACAGAAACCCTATTAATATCTCTCTCCAACTCTATCCTAAGAGGATTAGATAACGGTCAAAAATTCATCCTCATACTCCTTGATATATCAGCAGCTTTCGATACCATAAACCATAATATTCTTCTAAAAAGATTAAAGGAAATTGGACTATGTGATACCACCATCAATTGGTTCACATCATACTTATACAACAGATCATACATAGTCAAAACTAATTACAAAGAATCCAGTCTAATACCACTTCCACATGGAGTCCCTTAAGGATCTTCATTGTCTTCAACACTTTTTAATATATATTTACTCCTCTTAGATCTTGAATTATCATATTACATTTATGCCGATGATGTTCAAATTCTTCTCCCGATAAATAACAACTTAACTAGTACGCTAAACCTTTGGAACACTTGCCTCACTGCAATCCAGCAATTGTTAGTACAAATGGCCCTCACTCTCAACCACAGTAAAACAGAAATCCTCTATAAATGCAACAGATCCTCACCCGTATTTGACCTCCATCTCAACAATTATATAACTAACAAAAAAATTATACTCAACATAAGAGACCTAGGAATCAATTTAGACTCTGAACTATGTTTTAAACAACACATCAACAACATAATAAAAGAAGGTTTCTACAAGCTTCAAGTACTAAAAAGAATCAAACCTCGCCTTCACCACCATGATTATCGAATAACCTTGCAATCCCTCCTGTTTTCTAAATTAGATTATTGTACGCAATACTCCATGACTTACCTGCTTCCACTGTTAAACTGCTTCCACTTTTACAAAATGCTGCGGCAAGATTACTCAGTAACAGCAGAAGATCAGATCACATTACTCCAGTTCTCAAAGATCTACACTGGTTGACAATATCTTACAGAATTCAATACAAAACTTTATCTCTTATCCATAAAGCTTTGTATAACAACAAGATGAAATGGACGGATATAATACTTCATTTTCAAGTCCCAAAAAGAAATCTGCGCTCTACAAACACTGGGCTCCTTGCTACTCCCTCCCCAAAATTATCCTGCCTTAACTCAACAAGAGATTGTGCTTTCTCATTAGCCGGGCCAATCTTATGGAATACCCTCCCCATGATCTAAGACTTGAGTCATCTTCACAAACTTTACAAAAAAAACCCTAAAAACATGGCTTTTTGAGAAAGCATTTACAACATAATATGAAGAATCACCACCCAACTTTAACTTATTTGTTCCTCATTTTTTCTTTGTTTCCTCTATTTTTTATTAGTTAATTACTCCTCCATTGTGTTCACTATCTCCTCTTCTACTATCTATTACAATGTAACCTTTGTCATCAATTTGTAATATGTAAACAGATGTGATGACGTTGAATGTCAGTATATAAAAGGCAAAAAATAAAAATAAATAAATGAATCTCATAGATTTTTTTGGTGCAGACTCCACACCATTTTGGTTGTCTTTCTCGGAACTGTCTCAAGTCTCCCTATGTTCCTTCTGAGGTATGGCTTCCAGGACTGAACACAAAACTCTAGGTGGGACCTTACCAATGCCCTATAAAGAGGCATTATCACCTCCTTTTTTTCTACTAGCTATGCCTTTCCTCATACTCCCCAGCATCCCTCTGGCTCTAGACACTGCCTTAACACACTGTTTTGCTGCCTTGAAATCATCAGATGCCATCACCCAAGGCCTCTCTCCTGGTTGGTGCACATCAGCTCTTCAAAACCTATCACATACTGCTCATGTAGATTTCTGCACCTCAAATACATGACTCTACACTTTTTGGCATTGAGTCTTAATTGCCAAGCATTTAACCATGCCTCAAACTTTCTTAGATCATTTCTTATTCTTTCTACACCTCATGGGTATTTACTCTGTTGCAGATCTTTGTATCATCAGCAAAAAGACAAACATTTCCCTTTAATTCCTCTGCAATATCACTCAAAAAGATACAGAATAGTTGCAGAATAAGTATAGTTTGTGGAACTGGAGTAAGAAAATGAACAAACTAATTGGAACTGGTACCTTTTCTCTATCAATTACTCTCTGTATGTAATTTCTAGCTGCGGTAAAACTCTCATTGCCTAGATTAGTAAAAAAAAAAAAAAAAAAAAATTAATTAAAAGAATCCTTTGGACCTCACCTAAAATGTGCATATTCGCTCATATCTTAGGAAGCCCTACGTAAAACAGTATAAAATGTTAGTTTTACATAGTAACAGTAATGACAGCAGAAAAAGCCCAAATGGTCCATCCAGTCTGCCCAGCAAATTTCTTATGGTAGTAGCTGCTGCTCTGTGCAGGTTACCCCATGTTTCTGTTGAGGATAGTAACTGCCACTCCATGCAGGTTACCCCCAAGCCTGTTTAGGGTAGGAATATTTACAATCCAAACCAAGCAATTGTCAAACCTATGTCAAAATTATTGCTAGGAATGCTTTTACATGGTAAGCAGCCTTCATGATAATTTAGACAATGCTGCTTCATTGTGCTTTGCATTTGGACTGTGCTTTTTTCCTAATGTCTGCTTATCAGTACCCAGGACTATAAAAGTCGGTGCCCAGCATTGGCTATCGTCTGAATCAAATTCCACTTTTTGTCCCTGCCGAAGCACAGAGCAATGTTGCAGTGACGTGACAAGCATTAAGGCTAATTGCTTAAGGGTAGTAATGCCCGTATCTTCTATTAAGGATAGTGACTGCCACTCCATGCAAGTTACCCCCATGCACCCTTTTTTTTCATTTCTATTTATTATTTATTTATGTATAGATTCTTTTATACCGAGGTACGTATAGCTATACATCACCTCGGTTTACTTTTAAACCTCTAGACTTTGGGGATCCACCACAGTGTTTATCCCATGCCCTTCTGAATTATTTACTGTTCTTATCCTTGTCACCTCTTCCGGAAGGGCATTCCAGGCATCTACTACCCTCTTCATGAAGAAATATTTCCTAATGTTGGTTCTGAGTCGTCCCCCCAGGAGTTTCATTTAATGACCCCAAGTTCTTCAGTTTTCTTTCAAACAGAAAAGGTTCAAAGATCATGCTGTACAGCTTTGCAGGAATAGTAGACTCTTAATGCTGTGGTGTGATTGCTGCTGTCTAGTGTGGGCGAGCCCACTACACCCACACAGACAAGCTGGGAGAGAAGCCTTTGGGCAGAACCAGCTGGAGCTTTGCCTATACCAGCTACCTCCCAGGCAGGTTGAGCCCTTGGGTTCTGGTGGCGTGCAGGTCTTAGGTGGGTCCCTAGGGCTATTCAGGAGAGAGAGTGCAATTCTGGGCGAAGGTCAGGGCAGGCAGCAGATAGTTAATAAGGATACCAGGCCGAAGGTTGGGGCAGGCAGCAGACAGCAGATACGGATACCAGGCTGGGGGTCAGGGCATGCAGCAGACAAGGCGAGATCGGGTCCAAAGCAGAAAGTCAGGTCCAGGCAGCGATCAAGGAGGGATAAGATCCAAGCCAGAGTCAGAATTCAGGAAGTCAAGCCAAGGGAACTGATCAAGAAAAGAACAAAGGCACGGACAAGCCATGGCAAGGCAAGGAACAAGACATGGAACTAGGATCACCAGGGGACATGTTGCTGAGGTGTCAGGGCAGAGTTCAGGCCAGCCTTATGTAGGCAGAAGCTGTTAATTTCATCAAAGGGTGCCATGGGGACTTTCCTGCCATGGCCTCTTTAAGAGCAGGCACGTTGGGTGCGCATACGCCTTAGTGAGATCTTGGCTGATGGCAGCATGGAGACGGGCCGTGTCATGCTCAGCGGTGTTCCTGCCACACAACTGTTGGGGACTGTCAGTGGTATTGGAGTAAGTGTGGCGGCTTGTGGGGCCGTCCCACAAGCCGCCAAATGTGACATGTGCATTATTAACACCTTTCAGGTATCTGAAGGTCTGATTCATATCTCCTCTGTACCTCCTCTCTTTCAGGGTATACATATTTAGATCCTTCAGCTTCTCCTCATAAGTTTTCCAATACAGACCACACACAATTTTGGTCACCCTTCTCTGGTCTGCCTCTGTCTTGTCCTTATCTTTTTTTGAAATAAGGCTCCAGAGCTGAAAAAAGTTCTCCAGATGAGGCCTCACCAAGGACCTGTACAAGGGTATTATCATCTCCTTTTTCCCGCTAGTTATTCCTCTATCTATGCAGCCCAACATTCTTTTGGCTTTAGCTATCACTTTGTCACATTGCTTCACCATCTTCAGATCACCACCAGACACTATCACCCCAAGGTCCCTCTCCCAGTCTGTGCACATTAGCCATTCACCTTCCATCGCATACAGCTCTTTTGGTTTACTGCATCCCAGATACATGACTCTACACTTCTTGGCACTGAATCCCAGCTGCCAAGTCGTTGACTACTCTACAAGCTTTCTTAAATAACTTTTCATTCTCTCTGCTCCTTCAGGTGTGTCCACTCTGTTGCAAATGTTAGTATCATCCGCAAATAGACAAACTTTACCTTCTATCCCTTCTGCAATGTTGCTCACAAAGATATTCTGGTCCCAAAACTGATCCCTGTGGCACTCCTCTTAACCCCATTTTCTCTCGAGAATAGGTTCCATTTACCATTACCCCTGTCTCCTGTTAGTCATCCAGTTGGTAACCCACTCCATCACTTTGGTGCCCACTCCCAAGCTTCTCATTTTATTCACGATTCTCCTATGCGGGACAGTATCAAATGTTTTGCTGAAATCCAAGTAAATCACATTGAGCGCTCTTCCTCGATTCAATTCTCTAGTCATCCAATAATTAAAAAAAAAAATCAGATTTGTCTGTCAGTACAGTCACCTGGTAAATCAATGCTGCATTAGTTCTAGCAACCCACCGGATTGTAGATAATTCACTATCCTTTCCTTCACCAGCCTCCATAAATTTTCCCACTACCAAGGTAAGGCTAACTGACCTGTAGTTTTCAGGCTCCTCAATGTTGGTTTGTACTAATAATTTCATTAGACATTAGATATTGGAACACAGTAAACATATGACAAATTGTTCATAGCACTAGAAGCTGATTTAAGAACCCTGAGTTCGAAGGCCTCGGCTATGTGCTCCCAAACCAGGAGATACACATCTGCAGACTAGAATATGTGATGTAGAGCTATGGGGAATGATGAACTGGATGTTAAATTGTCCCTTAGTGAGCCACTAATATAAGAAAGTTTATTTTTAACTGTTTTGTTACCTGTATCTTCTGTTGCAGCTTTTGAGAACATTGATTCCATTGTGATTTCAACATCCACTGAAAATCTGGACATAGGTGCAATATTCATTAAGGATGCCATTTTGCCTCAGGTATCCACTTAGATGGTAAACCCTTTGGGATAGGGACTTTATGCAGCTGAATTACTAATAATTCCATAAGATGCCTTGAGGATTATTTTTAAAGGTGGCTAAAAATACAAATTATTATTATGCAACCCAACATTTGAGGGCTTTGTGAGCCATGCAACTGGCAGAGAGTTGAAAGGAAGAGAAAAATAAAAATAAAAGTAGCATAAGGTAGAAGAAACAGAAAAACATCTGCACCTCCAGAAAGTCATAACAAAAACTGTGAGGAGAGAGCAAAGCTGAATACCATGAGCACATGGCTCCGCAGAAAAAACAGATTGAGGGACTCTGCCTAGGGGGCAGGGTGATAACTACAGCTGCACAAGCTCAGTAGAGCATGTTTGAAAGCTCTAGAATCTTTGAGATCAAAGTTCCAGGCTGGGCTCCATCTGATGATGTAACCCATGTGTGAGGACTGCCATCCTGCTTGTCCTCGGAGAATAGTAAGATAATTTAACAGGACTACTGAATTTACCTTCAATTTGTAAGTCAAAGGGGACAAGCTAAGATATCCTTTTTCTAAAGACAGGGAAAGAAAGATCTTCTGGTGGGGAAGAACTTCCAACTGGAGAAGGTGACGTGTCTAATGGTAGATCTGTCGAGTAGTCTAAATCAGAATGTAGAGCTATAGATCTGAACTCCATCATCCAAGATTGATCTGAGTGAGTCTGTTTCAAGTTAGAGAGGAGAATGAAATGTTTTTTGTGGTAAACTTTTTGTAGCTATCCTGAGAAGTATTGGAAGTGATCCTTCTTTCTGCGGCTGAATGGCTTCTATGAAAATTAATTAGTTCCACAAAAGAAGACAGATGTTGATCACTTGATGCTAAAAATTGTTGCTGCACAGTTTCTAGTACAGGCTCTGTAGAGAGATGCAAGATATTGAAGTGTTTAGCATTGAAAACATCTTTTTTTGTTACATGCTGGACTAGGAGGTTTTATATTCTTATGGCTAAATCTTTCTCATATACTATTCCTGGCATTGATTAAGGTGCCACAAAGGGGGGAAGTATGTCTGCCTGTGTAACAAATAGGGGTAAAGGTTCTGCTTGAACGGTCAGAGATGATGGCATATTGGGGGGGAGGAGGGTATAGACATCAAATGAAACATCTGTGTCTTTTAGATGACAGTCCTCCTTGACAGCATCATCACTGCTGGAGGATAAAGGCAGAGGAATAGCTTCAAGTTGAAATTTTGAGGTTAGAGTTTGCTTCTCAGCTTCGAGAACTCTCACTCTTGCACTCAAGCTTGATGAAGCATTGAGGGGAGTTTGAGAAGAGTGGCTAGATTTGGATGTGTGCGCTTTGCTTCATACTCTATTTCAAAGTGGAGGAGACTAGCTTTGATATTGATGGATAATCTGATGATTGAGTTGAGATGGATGTTCTTGATGTTGAAGGCTTCAACATCAAAGTCTTTGATGCTGTAAGTTATACAGTAACCTAGTAAATAACAGCAGATAAAGACTAAATGGTCCATTCAGTCTGTACAGAAAAGTGTCCAAGGTTGTAAATGCTTCTCTTTGCAGGTTATCCATATTTAGAAATTTACTACATTACCCCAGTGCTTCATTTTTATCTCTTGCCACTAGGGATCCTCTGTGTTTATCCCATGTCCTTTTGAATTCTGTTGCCATTCTTGTCTTCACCATCTCTGGGATGACACTCCAGGCATCCACCACTCTTTCAATGGAAAAATATTTCCTGATGCTGTTCCCAAGTCTATGCCCCTAAAGTTCATATCACGATCCTTAGTTCTACAGCTTCCTTTCCATTGGAAAAAGGTTGGTCTCTTGTGCACTTTCAATACCTTACAGATATTTAAACATCTATTATATCTTCCCTGTCTCTCCTCTCCTCTTGGGTTTACATATGTAGGTCTTCAAGTCTCCTCTCAAGTCTTTTGACGTAGACCCTGCACCATTTTGGTTGCCTCTCTCTGGACTGCTTCTATCCTCTCACTATTCTTTTTGAGATACTGCCTCCAGAACAGAACATAGTACTCCAGGTGAGGCATCACCAGTGACCTGTACAGGGGCATTATCATCTCCTTTTTCCGGCTAGTTATGCCTCTCCCTATGCAGCCTAGTATTCCTCTGGCCCTAGTCACTGTCTTGTCATACTGCTTCACTACCTTCAGATCATCAGATACTATCACCCCAAGGTCTCTTTCCTGATCCGTGCTCACCAGTTTTTCACCCCCATTACAATCAGCTCCTTTGGATTTCTGCACTCCAAATGAATGATTTTGTACTTTTCTGGTACTGGCCTCTGACCAGTTTTCAACCTTCCTTAGATCATCTCTCATTCTCTCTACTCCATCAGGGGTGTCTGCTCTGTTGCAGATCTTAGTGTCAGCCACAAAAAGAAACTTTTCCTTCTTATCCACCACCCCACCAATATCACTCACAAAAATACTGAATAGAACTGATCCCAGCACCAATCCCTGAGGCAATCACAAGGCATGGGGATAACTGCATGGAGCAGCATTTCAACCCTTAATAGAAACATGGAGTAATCTGCATGATGTGGCAGATACTACCATAAGCAGCTTTCTGGGCAGACTAGATGGACCATTTGGTCCTTTTCTGTTGTCAGTACTATGTTACTATGTATGTTACACTCCACTAATTACCTATTGCTCCTCAGAATAATTTCCATTTATCACTATCTTCTGTTGTCTATCAGTCTCCCAATTTCTAATCTAGTCCACCACCTTACAACCCATTCCCAGGTTGCTTATTTTTTAAATGAGCCTCTTACGCAGGATGGAATAAAAACCTTTGTTGAAATCCAAGTTAACAACATCCTGTGCGTGCCCTTGATCTACTGCTCTAGGTCACCCAATTTGTTTGAAATGAACTTTCTCTAGTAACACCATGCTGCCTCGGATATTGCAACCCACTGGGACTGTAGATAGTTCACTATCCTTTCCTTCAGCAAAGACTCCATTAATTTTCCCTCCACTGATGTAAGTTAATTGGCCTGTAGTTAAATTACTAATCTCCTCTCTGTCACCACTTTTGTAAAGTAAGACCACTGCCACCCTTCTCCAATTCTGCGGCACCATTCCCATTTCCAAGGATCTATTGAACAGGTCCTTCAATGGAAATTTCAAAGTTTTATGCCTTGATAACAATGATATGTTCAGAATTAATTCTTCTAAGTTTAATGACTTAGGAGACATTTTTTTTAACAAATCCAACAAATTTGTACATCATGTTTGAGCCTAGACATCTCATACACTCTGAAAGATGGTCAGTGATTGATATTATGTGGTTACAAGTGGGGCACCACTTGAATTCTCTGGCCTTTTTTCAGCCATGGTGCGAAATATAGGGTCTACAAAATTTAAAAAAGAATTCTTAAGAAAATGGCCTCACTTCTGGTCTTCTAATAGGCTGAGGATAACAAAAGAAAAAAAGATGAAGAAAACGTAACTGAGGGAACATTGCGACTGAATATATAAGGAGTTTCTCAGTGGGAGAAACATATCCATCTCGTTAAGCAGATGTCTACTGACTGTGCATGGCTATGTGGTGCTGATTGTGTATGAGCAGAAAAGCTGCCTAGGCTTTTCTAGCTTACGCTACTTAAGGTTCTGTTCTTGACGCTGTTGGACATCACCTCCTACATGTGTGACTGTCTCATTCTGCTTATCCATAGAGAATCTCTTAAAAAAGAAAATTATGATATTGTTTTATATTAAAACAGACTAATGATATTAAATGTCTTTGTACAATATTTGCCTATACAAAAGTTATACAAGAAACACCTGTAACAGGTATTCTCTTAGGACAGCAGGATGTTAGTCCTCACATGTGGGTGACATCATCAGACGGAACCCATCATGGAAAACTTTTGTCAAAGTTTCTAGACTTTGACTGGCAGACTGAGCACGCCCAGCCTGCTGCTATCTGCATGCCCATGTGAGGTCCCCCTTCAGTCTCGTAACATAGCAAAAATACGAGCGTCGTGGGGAGGCGACGATATTCCTGAGGACTAACATCCTGCTGTCCTAGGAGAACACCTGTTACAGGTAAGCAACTGTGCTTGCTCCTAGGACAAGCAGGATGGTAGTCGTCACATGTGGGTGATTACAGAGCTCCAGACTGCCCCCTGTAAACAGAGGGACTCACAGTGGCCGAACAAGGTACCAACGGGCTCAACACAACTGCGGCATTGTGGGAAACAGGAACAGTCTGGCCCCATCGAGGGCAAGATGAGAGCAGTTGGGTTCAGGATTGGAATAGATTGTGCAGGTCAGACTGGCCAAAAGAGCTGTCCTGGGAACTATCCCTGTCGAGACAGTAGTGGGCCGCGAATGTATAGAGAGAACTCCAGGTCGCGGCCCTGCAGATTTTGGCGACAGGGACCGCGCGAAGATGGCTGCTGCTATAGCCCTCACAGAGTGAGCCTTCACCCTGCCAGCCAGCTGGAGGCCTGCCTGCTCGTAGCAGGAGGCAATGCAATCCGCTAGCCAGTTGGATAGGGTCTGCTTTCCCACTGCTGTTCCTAGCCTGTTGGTGTCAAAAGACACAAAGAGCTGGGTGGACTGTCTGTGACTTGCTGTACGGTCTAAGTAGAAAGCGAGCATCTGCTTGCAGACTAGGGTGTGGAGAGCACGTTCCCCCTGGTGGGAATGAGGCCGTGGGAAAAACGTGGGTAGGATGATTGACTGGTTGATGTGAAAAGCAGTCACCAACTTGGGCAGAAATTTTGGATGCGTGCGCAGCACCACACGATCATGGAAGAATTTTTGTAGGGAGCGTAAGTAACCAGGGCATGGATCTCACTCACCCTGCAAGCGGAAGTGATCGCAACCAGGAACATAACTTTCCAGGTGAGGAACTTCAGGTCACAGGATTTGAGAGGCTCAAACAGATGCCGCATGAGCCTCGCCAGGACAACGTTGAGATCCCATGGGGTTGCTGGTGGGTGAAGCAGGGGCTTCAGTTGGACTAGGCCCCACATGAAGCGCCTGACCAGTGGCTGGACCGAAATGGCGCCCAGTGACCCCCTGGTGGTAGGCGCTGAGGTGTACGCAGACCGAGCTGGTCTGGAGGCCAGACACGGACAGGTGCCACAGATAATCCAGCAGGAAGGGGAGCGGATAGGAGAAAGGGTCCAGTCCATGGCCCCCGCACCAGATGGAGAAACGTTTCCATTTTAAGCTGTAAGACTTCCAAGTGGAAGGTTTCCCGGAATAAATCAAGACCCTGAAGAACCCGTCCGAGAGCTGCAGGGGCTGGAGGATCATACGCTCAACATCCACGCCGTGAGGGCCAGGGCTCGGAGATTCAGGTGGCGCAAGGTGCCCTGGTTCTGTGATAGGAAGTCGGGGGCTGTCCTCAGCGGAACCAGTGCGCTCATGGACAGGTCCTGGAGCAGAGGAAACCACACCTGCTTTAGCCAGGAGGGTGCCATCAGAATCATGGTCCCCCCCCCCCCCCCGTCCTCTTTCAGCTTCATCAGAATCTTCGAGGAGCAGAATTGGGGGGTAGGTGTACAGGAGGCCTTGTCCCCAGTGAAGGGAGAAGGCTTCGAAGGCCAGACAGTTCTTCCCTGAGATCAGGAAGCAGAATATGCTCATCTTGTGATTGTGGGGAGAGGCGAACAGGTCCATGTCTGGCGTGCCCCAGCAAAGGAATAGGCTGGCTGCTACTGCCGGGTTCAAGGACCATTCGTGTGCCTGGAAGGACCAGCTGAAGTGGTCCGCCAACATGTTTAGGTGGCCTAGCAAGTATGTGGCTCACAGATACATCCCCTTGGAGAGGGTCCAATCCCAGACCTGCAGTGCCTCCTGGCAGAGGGGGAAGGAACCTGTGCCTCCATGCTTGTTGATGTACCACATCGCCACTTAGTTGTCCATTCTGATGAGACGACCTTGGAAAAGAGTCTGTCCTGGAAGGTCCACAGGGCGTACTGGATCGCCCGCTTCCAGAAAATTTATCTGGCAATGGGACTCGGCTGCAGTCAAATGCCCTGAATATGCAGGCCGTCCGTGTGGTCCCCCCCCCCCCACCCCTGAGGCAAGGCGTCGGTGGTGCTGGTCACCTGGGGTGGGCAGGCTGGAATGGGAGTCCTATTTATAGATTGGACAGGGCTTCCCACCAGGCTAGGGAGAGATGGAGAGGGTCTGCAACTGTCACTGGCGCTTCCAAATCCTGGGAGGCCTACTGCCATTGACACTGCAAGGCCCACTGTGGGCCCTCATGCGGAGGCGGGCCAAGGGGGTCACGTGGACAGAGGCCACCATATGGCCCAGCAGGCGGAGCAGCAGATGGCTGGTACCGTCGCTTTGTTGTGAACGAGGGAAGCCAGCGAAGAGAGGGTGACTGCTCGATCCCTGGGCAGAAAAGCCTTCGCTTGTGCCATATCCAACCTGGCACTGATGAAGTCCAGCCATGAAGACGGATTGAGGTGTGACTTGGGGAAGCTGATAACGAATCCCAGAGTCTGTAAGGTGTTGACCGACAAGCCTAGAGCATTCATAGCCCCGGAGTGTGAATTATTCTGGATCAGCCAGACGTGGACCGAGCGAAGCCTTAGGTAGGCAGCCACCACCGCCAAGCATGTTGTAAAGACGCGTGGGGCTGATGCCAGCCCAAAGGGCAGCACTTTGTATTGAAATTCTGCCATCCCCCACCAGAAAGCAGAGGTACTTCCTGTGGCTGGGGACAATTGCAATATGGGCGTAAGCCTCCTTCAAGTCGAGGGAGCAGAGCCAGTCTCCTCTTCGGAGGAGCGGAATCAGCGTACCCAGAGAGACCATTTTGAATTTTTCTCTTACGAGAAAACGGTTCAAACCCATGAGATCGAGAATGGGGCGCATGCCGCCGTTCCTCTTCGGAATGAGGAAGTATCTCGAGTAGAAGCCGTGCCCCCATTGTATGCAGGGAACCGGTTCTACTGCGCCTGCCACTAGAAGGGTGGAAAGTTCCAATCGGAGAACGACCTGATGGGCAGATGAATCCCACGATGGAAATGGGGGAGCAGTCTCTGGGAGCCTGCTGAAGTTTAGGCGGTAGCCCTGGCGGACAATGGAGAGGACCCAACGGTCCGAAGTAATCGCTTTCCAGCGGCGGGCGAAGGAAAGGAGCCTGCCACCAATTGGGGGTTCTGCTGCCATGGGAACCAGCATTTAGATCGTGCCCCTCACCACCAGTCAAAAGCCGGTGGCCGGAGCTTGCTGGGAGGCTAGTTGGGCCCTCATCTGTCATTTGGAAACCCAATCTTCCAGTCTCGCAAGGTCCTCCAGTAAGTTATCACAATCCGCTTGAGATTGAACTACTCTGCATAATTTTGTGTCATCCGCAAATGTGATCACCTCACTCGTCGTACCCCTTTCCAGATCATTTATAAATATATTAAAAAGCACAGGTCTAAGTACAGATCCCTGAAGCACTCCACTGTTTACATTTTTCCACTGTGAAAACAGACCATTTAATCATACTCTCTGTTTCCTGTCTTTTAACCAGCTTGCAATCCACAATAGGTCATTGCCTCCTATCCCAGGACTTTTTAGTTTTCTTAGAAGCCTCTCATGCGGGACTTTGTCAAACACCTTCTGAAAATAATGTAGGAGATATGTGAGGCAAGACATCCCTTGAGTAAATCCATGCTGGCTGTGTCCCATTAAACCATATCTATCTAAATATTTTGTGATTGTATTCTTTATAAAAGTTTCCAAGATTTTTCCCGGCACTGAAGTCAGACTCATCAGTCTATAATTTCCCTGATCACTCCTGGAGCCCTTTTTAAATATCAGGATTACATTGGCCATATTCCAATCTTCAGGTACAATGGATGATTTTAATGATGGGTTACAAATTAATTGACATAGGTCTGGAATGTCATTTTTTAGTTCTTTCAGAACTCTGGATGTATATCATCTGGTCCAGGTGATTTACTACTCTTCAGTTTGTCAATCTGGCCTACCACATTTTCCAGATTCACCGTGATTTAGTTCAATTCATCTGAATCATCACCCTTGAAAACTGTCTCCGGAATGGGTATCTCCCAAACATCCTCTTCAGTAAACACCAAAGCAAAGAAATCGTTTAATCTTTCCACAATGGCCTTATCTTCCCTAAGTGCTCCTTTAACCCCTCGATCATCTAACGGTCCAACTGACTTCCTCACAGACTTTCTGCTTTTGGATATATTTTAAAAAGTTTTTATTGTGAGTTTTTGCCTCTACAGCCAATTTCTTTTCAAAATCTCTCTTAGCCTTTCTAATCAATGTCTTATAATTTAGCAGGACCAACACAGGAACAGCCTAGCAAGAGGATTATTAATGGCCTACTGGTATCCACTTAATACAAACAAAAATCAAAACTGAGCAAATTATTCAGATTCCATTTTTGTCCAGCAGTTTCCTCTTGCTCTTTTGGGTTTCCATTTCAACTAGAATTTGCCCTAACTGGGGTATGAATGCCTCTGCAGCTACTCAGAATCTCATTTTTATTTCCTCTTCTCCTTCCCCTCCACCCCCCTTACTTAGCTCACTTATCAAAGTGACAGTTTCATGGTTGAGATGCATTGAGCACAGTTCCTTTCAAAACCCAGCAGTGGTATCAGCCTGAGTCAACCAGGTATCTTTTTTGACAGATACCTGGTGCTCCCTTCCAAGGATTGTAAATGCTGTCTCTGTGGTGCCCAAAGGTCCAAGGAAAAGGAGCCCAACCTGGAAACAAAAGCCAAGTTTTCTGCATGTAAGTGCTGGCTACAGGATTGATCCTAGTCAGACTTTTTAATGATCCCAAGAGAAGGAAACATTTATTTCCATTAGGAATATTCAATGTTCATATCTGTTTATTTAAAAAGAAGACTACTCAAATATTTATTTATTTATTTATTTTTAATTTTTATATACCGATGTTCCTGTATAGAATACATATCGCACCGGTTTACAAGGAACTGAACAGTCGCCTCAGGGGCAGAATACATTAAAACAGTCGCCTCAGGGGCGGAATACATTAACACAGGTGGACAGGAAGACTCTTAGGGAGACAAATATATTATTTGAAATGTCAATAGTGCTTTTAGATAAGGGATGGGCAAACTTTTATTTATTTGTTTTTATATTGGGTCACATGTGAGGCTTTTGCCAACACCAGGGCTTGGGGAGAGGAAAGACACTCAGAGCTTCAATTGGGAAGAAGAGGTCTGCTCTCTTCCCATTCCATTTGTATTTATAACCCACTCTTTTTCAAAAAGAATTCAAAATGGCTCTAAACACATCTTTTATTGATTTAGTTATTGTGTCTTTTTTTTTTTTTTTTGCCTCTGTCTCTTGAGAAGTATTTTTACGTTTATGTTGATCTCAAGATTGACTTGTAATTTAGCTAGGTTTGTATGTTAGTTTGTTATTGTTTATTTTATTTTGGTATTTTTATTTTTATTGTTGCCAAATTGTGAACCGTTTTGATCAATCACACATTGCTAAGACAGTATAGAAATGTTTTAAATAAATCTCCCCCTCCCCACCTCCTATCAGATATCCAAGCCTCTCTCTCACACTTCCACCCCCTGTCATCTGCCCACTCTCTTTCCTTCACCCAACTCATTACTACATCTTCCCCTGCCCCCCCCTATCCTTCAGTCTCTCATTTCTCCCATCCCATGCCCACATATAACCTCTACTTGTATCTCTTCCCTTTTCTCCACTCACTTGCCTATGACAGACTGATCTAGCACCGCTGTACCACTGCCTCAATCTTCAGGCTGCAGCAGGAAAAGGACAAAAATTCAACATGGAGCCTAAGCCCCAGCATGCTCTGAGATCCTGCCATAGATCTCTTCCTGCAGCATAGGCTTTCTATTACCTAGGAAACCCATGCAATGAGCAGGGCACAACAGGGCCTCTCAGCAGACTCAGGATCAGAGGCCCTGCACTAAATTTGTATATTTTGCCACCAGAAATTCCCCACCCTTAGTCCTGGCATTTATCTTTGGTGAAGGGGGGGGGGGGGGGGGGGGTACACCGTCTACCTACACTTCGCCCATGCCTGGACACCGGGCCTAGACGTGAAGAGATCCAGGAGCCTGTCTGTGCTATTGCATTCCCCCTTTGCTATACTATCTGAAGATCAGTAAGTTGGGCTCCAATTGGGGCAGAAACGAGAAGACTGCCTCGCTCCGATCTTACCTTTTAGTTCTTTTTTTAAATTGAATATGGCCATAAACCCTGAAATCTGGCCCATGCAATTAATTAAAAATAAAAAAAGATCAGCTGACTGCAGGGCCAGCAGGAAGGTGTGCGGGAAAATTCTTCTCTTTTCTGCCCAGGGAGAGGCTGAAAGACAGTGGGGATGGGACGGGCTAACTAAGACACTGTGGGCCAAACCACATGAGGTCAACTGCTAGCTGGAATTCGGGTGCTGGTTCTGGCCTGTGGGCCAGCTTTGTGGCTGCATTTACAGTACAGTAATGCAGAAATAATATTAAAAATTTCCCAAAACACTGAGATTACCAAAGCAATATTTAACTTTTTTTTTTAGCAATTAGATATCAGTAGCTTTTGTAATATTTAGGATCTTATATTCCGCAACCTCCAGACATCTGCTCAGTGCAGATTACTTAAAAACATTCACAAAAACTGTAAATACAACACATAATTAAATCAATTACATCTTACAGAAGATACAGTGACTTAAAACAAATTGCCAACTCAAGAAAATGCCTCTTGAAACAGTATTGCCTTCACTATTTTCCTGAAGCATTTGAAATCCTATTGCTGTTTGAGAGTAACTGGGAGCATATCCCACTCTCATGAAGCCACAGAGGAGAATGCACGCCTCTTGGTGTGAACCAGCCTAAGTTTCTTAACTGTATTGGTTGCTAGAACTGGGCGACTAGGGGTATACAATTCAAGTTGATTTTTCAAAATACACAAAGAAGTAAGTCTCAATAATTTAAAAAAACAATAGTTATTATCCTGAACCAGCACATCCATTTTACTGGGAGCCAATGCAGTTCTTTCCAGATTGGCGTTATATGATCTCTTCGTGACCGCCCTGATATTACTTGGGCGGAGGCGTTTTGTATCAGCTGTAATATGTGTCAACTTATCCGGAAGACCCACATTCAGGGAGGCACAATAATCTAGATGGGAAAGCACAGGACTTTGAACAATCATTCGGAAAAATGAGGTTGGGAGTAGCATTTTTAGTGGGCGAACCAACTTAAGGGGGTTATTTTCCAAGCCACGTTATGGGCTTTTCGCATACGAAAAACACCTTAACGCAAGGTGCGATGCTAATTTGGAAAAGTGGGAGGAGTTTGGGGCAGGATTTCTGGCCAAGCCATATCGCACAGTTTTAACGTGGGAAATAACTACACCATTTTCATTTGCATTAAGCTGTGCGACATGGCTTTATCACACTTTGCGATGCTTTTACAAATAGAATTTTTAGGGGAGGGAGAGAGAGAAAGAGAGCGCCTAGCTAAAGGCCTCATAGTTGTTAGGTATTTATACCTCTATATGAGGCCCACCTAGTAACTCGAGGTGAGGTTTAGGTATTAGTGTAGGGGTTAGGGGCCACTTTGACATTCAGAGTGAGACATACGAACAGAACAGTACACTCTTGTGAAGATATGACGTCCTTCGGAGTGAGGAAACTCACCCAAAGATGAGATTTGTACAATGTTATCTCAACCTGGACTGGTCCATCAAGCCCTAGTGGAGGCATGATCATCAGAAGTCTGCAAAAATGAAGAGAGCTCTGGACTAGAACATCTACTTCCCCATCTCATTACCAGAAACCTTCTTTTTATTGGGTATGTAAATAAGAAATTGAAATAAAAAATTTCTTCTCAGGCAAGAATTGTAATATTTCAATCATATATTTCTTGAAGTATTCCTTCCCTGAAATCAGGCGAGAATGAGGAAAATTCAAAAAATGAGGCTTTTAGACCTAAGTTTGTTTTCAATAGACTCACATTTAGGGGTAGATTTTAAAACACTGCGCGCGCGCATCCATGTGCGCATGCTACCCAGCGCGCGCACACATGGATGTGCAATTTTATAACATGCGCACATAAGTTATAAAATGCCGGGTCGGCGCGCACAAGGGGGGGGGGAGAATAATTTAGCAAATTCGCGCGGTGACGCATCGGGGCCTTCCCCAGTTCCCTCCCAGTCCGCTTCAATTAAGGAGCGGACTGGGAGGGAACTTCCCAACCCCATAGCTTGATCTCCCTTCCCCTATCCCTATCCTAAATCCCCCCAAATGCTTTGTCGTACCTTTTGCTCCTGCTTCTGAGCCCTGCCCACTGGACCGCCCCTTTCACTAACCCCGGGACTTACACGCATCCCGGGGGGTTTACGCATGTGGCTGGGCCCTTTGAAAATTGGCCCGGCGTGCGTAAGGCCCGGCCACGCCTGTAAACCCCATGGGTTTCACGCGCATAAATCTTTTAAAATCCGCCCTATAGTGTAAAGTAAAATACTGTCTTTAATTCCTGCACTAGACACAGACTGCAAATTAGAAATAGAAGATTGAACAGACATTGTTGATTCTAAGCAAGAGAGCCTAACATCCACTTCCTGTAATTTACTTACAGTATCCTTAGAAAATTGACATAACTGAATAGCAGAACTTGACAATTTAGAATCAATTCCCATGACAACACTCCAAATGTCCCTGAGGGAAATCTCCCCAGATGCAGAAACCAAATTTGACTCCTCCATCACGCCTCCAGATAAAACTTGTACTGGAGTAGGAATTAGAATGACTGACTTCCCTTTATTTATCTAATCCATATTTAAGTCAAGCATACTGTTAGCTCCTGATAATTGAAAAGAAATAGACCCACAAGTTTGATCAGGAATAACCTCTTGCTGCACAGATATGGTACTTGGAATGGGAGGTGGAGATCTAACTTCGGGACTTAAGGAGACTTTCTCCAGTTCAGTACTCACGTTTTCGTGCAGCATTGAACCTGGAATGATATGGCAATCCATGGGACCCACTAATAGGAGTAGAGCTGGAGGCTTGAAGTGGGTAAGGGAACTTCCCCTCTCTCTTTCTTCCCATTCTTAGCTGAAAGTAGAATCTCAAAAAATTGGCATAAGGGGAGCGCCCCTTTGGTGAGCGGCCTTCAGCGCACTGCAGGGCACCTCCTTATGTAGGCTCTCGACACGCCGATGACATCAGTGTCAAGCAGCCAGGATGTTCCAGCATTCCTTTCCCGGGTCCGGCAACGATAAGGCAAGCAGGCAGCACATCACCTGTTTCCAAACTCCAAAGGACGAGATCGTATGCTAGCAAATCAAAATCACTTTTCTTGGCCAATGTTAGGGAAATAGCTATAAATCTTTGACCACCTCTTGGTAGCCTATTTTCCCCATTAAATAAGTGCAAATAGATTAAGCCACCATCTCATGTATCTGAGCTCCCCAGAACCTTTTCCAAACATGTACATATTTTTTGTCAAAAAGGTCTTATTTTCTGGACATTCTGTGAACATATGACAGAAATCTCCCCGAAGATCTACACATTTTAAAAATGTATCACTCTCACAAATGCATTTGAACAACCTTATCCCTGGAAAGCAAAATTGCTTACCTTGTAATAGGTGTTATCCCAGGACAGCAGGATGTAGTCCTCACATATGGGTGATGTCACTGATGGAGCCCTATCATGGAAAACTTTCTGTCAAAGTTTCTAGAAACCTTTGACTGGTATACTGAGCCCACTGAGCATGCCCAGCATGCCATGATCCCTCGAGCCACAGAGATCTCCCTTCAGTCTCGTATGTAGCAATGAGCGTTAGCAAAAATAAAATAATAAAACGTATCGGACCCAACTCTGCGGGGTGGCGGGCAGGTTTCGTGAGGACTACATCCTGTTGTCCTGGGATAACACCTATTACAAGGTAAGCAATTTTGCTTTATCTCAGGACAAGCAGGATGCTAGTCCTCACATATGGGTGATTAGCAAGCTATAGGCTGAGTCATTTTGCATTGAACCAACATTGAAAGGACTGTTGGAAAAAATGGAGGCAGCCTAAAATCACAGCAGGTTGGATGTAGAAGGAGTTGGATTATACTGGAAACATGTTCTTTAAAGCAGATTGTCTGTAAGCTGAATCTTGTCTTCCTTCTTTATCCAAACAGTAATGAGCTGCAAAAGTGTGAAGAGAACTCCATGTAGCAGCTTTACATATGTCAAGAATTGGCACTGAATGATAGTGTGCTACTGAGGTTGACATTGCTCTTACTGAATGCGCCTTTACTCGTCCTTGGAGAGGAAGGCCTGCTTTGTCATAGCAGAACTTTATACAATCTGCTAGCCAGTTGGATAGAGTTTGTTTGCCCACTGGATTACCCGGTTTGTTTAGATCAAAAGAAACAAAGAGTTGAGTGGATTTCCTGTGGACTGCAGTGTGGTCTAAGTAGTATGCTAGTGCACATTTATAGTCCAAGGTATGTAAAGCCCTCTCATCTTGGTGAGAATGAGGTCTTGGGAAGAATATGGGCAAAACTATGGATTGGTTCAAATGGAATTCCGTAACTACCTTGGGAAGGAATTTTGGATGTGTATGGAGTACCACTTAGTCATGTAGGAATTTCGTATAGGGTGAGTATGTGACAAGTGCTTGTAACTCACTAACCCTTCTAGCAGATGTAGTGGCTATTAGGAAGATAGTCTTCCATGTGAGAAATTTAACATCTCAGGAATTCATGGGTTCAAAAGGAGAACGCATGAGCCTTGTTAGCACTAAATTAAGGAAATTTTTGTTGCCGGTAAAAGTTAAAAAGGGAGAAACAATAGCTGATTTATGTTCTCGTTCCCGCCACCATTTCCATGCTTTTGCAAAATCCCTCATCCAAAATTAATTAAGATGTAAAGGGCAAGCAGAGGCTCTAGGGAGATGTATTAAATGTATATTCTTATACAGCAAAGCCCATTCTTTAATTAACCCCTTATGGTCATATTTATTTTGGGATGAGGTCCAATCTTGTATATAGCGCAACAAGCAAGCAACATTATATACCCGCAAATCAGGTACAGACAAACCTCCAATTTCTTCTCATGTATCATTCTATCCAATTTAACTCTTGGTCACTAGCTGTGCCATATAAATGCAGATACTATTAAATTACACATTTGTATTTCTTTACTTCTAAGCCAAAGTGGGCTCATTTGAATAAAATAAAGCACCTTAGGGAGGATGTTCATCTTTTCCACCGTGCAGCATCCCAATAAGGATAAAGGAAATGAATTTCATCTGTTAAGCAATGCTTTTTCTCTTTCCAAACTAGCAACTACATTCTGCTGATACATGTTCTGGATGGAGAGGGAAAGTTTTATTCCCAGATACAACATTCCTTCCACACTCTACTTGAGGGGAAACTCTTCCTTCCATTTACTTAGAAGATTAACATTTAGGGGAAATGCTACTGATTTGTCATAGTTTATCCTCAAACCTGAAAATGTACCATACATTTTTATGATGGCAATAATAATGTCCAAGCTAGTCAATGAATTTCCAATAAACAATAACATGTCACCTGCAAACTGTTGCGTTTGTGACTGCTCTATGACCTCACTCCACCCTCTCTACCTCTGTGGCGACTCCCTCTGGGTCTGATGGACGGCTTGTTGCTGCGGCATCTCCATGCCGTCTCTCTTTGGCGTACCCGGACCGGCTCGATGCTGCAGATCCGCCATGTTCCTGATGTAGGGTGCGCGTGCTCCGAAGTATGTACCAGCGAGGGCGCGAACCTCAGGGGCGTCCCCCTGTGTTGACATCATCCGCTTCCAACATAAAAGGTCTTCACTTTCGCTTACGATATGAGTTAGCAAAGGGGAGTTTCCTCCAAGCTACTCTGCCTCCTCGGACTTACCAGAGGTACCTGCTCCTAGGGGGCCTCGCTCTCTTTTCTCTATTTCAGATTGCAGATAGGAACCGGTACTCACTCCTCGAAGGCCCATGTTCCTGAATACTCTGAAGATTGTCTACTGCCTAGAAGCTATCACAGATACAGACATTCGTGAGTTACCACCGCTCTCTCAGAGCTTTCCCTGGAACCAGGTACTCACTCCTCGAGGGCCTAACTCTTTCCAGCTACTGAGCCTCTTTAAGAACATATGTGAGATTGTCTTCTATTACTAGCTATATATACAGCATACCCTGTCTACTCACTATCTATAGTCTTTCTACAGCTCAGCAACCCTGGGATTGCAGTTCCAGTATCTGAGGGACTTCAGCCCTGCCGGGCATATCAGCTCACTACTGCCACCTCTGGTGGTTCTACTAACCTGTCTAATAAAAGAACTATCTGTGTCTGTCTCCATACTCAAGCCTAGCCAGTGGTCCCTCTCAGGATATCCTCCTGGGGGCGCTGTCATATGCCATCGGCCCAAGGATTCACCTATTTACATTCCTTTCCAGCTGCATACCCTCTCTAGCACTCCGCTGGTATAGATTGCCAACTCAGCAGTCTATATCATAACAAGATTGCTAGTTCCGCCTACGGAGCATATCATATTGCTAAACTCCTCCTTCCATGGGAGCCAGTCCCTAACAGATTGCAATTCCACATGGTGACTCATAAGAGATTGCTAGCTCCTCCCTCTACAGGAGTATCCAGCAGCAGATTACAATACATTGCTAACTCCTCCCCTCTGGAGGAGCAAAGCCTAACACAAACATACTTAATCACTTTCCTTTTAAACTGTATTCCTTGAAAAACAATCATATCACATAACTGGATGGCAAGAGGATCTATTATCAGGATGTATAATAGGGCAACAGAAGGCATCCTTGCTTTGTACCCCTCTCCAATGAAAAATAGTTGGATAGCATGCCATTGATTAGTATTCATGCAGAAGGCTGGTCATACAAGACCTTTACCCACTGCAGAAATTGCACCCCAAAATTAAACTGCTCCAATACCCATTATATAAAAGGCCATTCAACGTGATCAAAAGCTTTTTCGGTATCCTGACCAACAAGTAAACTACCACCACATCGCTGTTCATTTAAAGAGAGCACTAATAGAACTTTCAATAAATTTGACAAAGAGGTTCTGCCAGAAATAAATCCTGTTTTATCAACAGAAACTAAAGACTGGATGACATAGTTAACTTGACATGCTAACACTGCAGCAAGGATCTTGATGTTTTGATTTAAGAGACAGGTCTGTAAGATTCTGGATACATAGGATCCCTGCCAGGCTTTGGGATTAGAGCCACTGTTGCAAGATTATGTTCAGGTTCCAAAGTCCCTGCAGCCTGTGCTGCTATAAACATCTTTCATTGATGTTAATATACAGAATTTTATAAAACTGAAACCCCAGCCCATCAGGCTCTAATTTCTTCCACTGTAATGGGTGCTTCAATACGTAGTTTGTCTACTTGTGAAAGCTGCAGAAAATGTAGCTCCTAGAAGAATTGTCTTATTATTAAGATTCTGCGATTCACTTGTGCACAGGCTCCGGAAAAAGTTCTCCCAAATTTTAAGGACCTCAGACGTACCCTGCTATTCTTTATTTTGAAATAATAATCTAGAAACAAAGGGGCAGATTTTAAAAGCCCTATGTGCGTAAATCCAGGAGGGGGGTGGGGGCATGGCCAGGGGATTGCGCGCTGGCTGTCGGCTGCGCGTGCAGGTTATAAAATCAGGTGTACATTTGTGCGCATCGGGTAGCTCGCACAAATGTAGGCCATGCGCGTAACTTTTAAAATCTGCCCCAAATGGTTTAGGCCTAACAGTTTTAAGCAAATTGGCAAGCAATTTTCCAGATTTGTTTCCCCGTTGATAAAGCTTGTACCGATAATACAACAGATTTTGTCTTGCCTTGGCCTCCAACAAAACATTCAACTCCTAACGAACCTCCCCCATCTGTCGCGTAAGATCTGAAGTCAGCTATTGCACATGAAGACATTTAAAATGTCTTCATGTGCAATAGCTGACTTTTTTGGGAGCTTTGACAATGGCTTTTGACTTGATAGGCAAGAATATGACCCCTGAGCACAGCCTTTGTAGCATTCCAAAATGTAAGCACAGGGACATCTTGCATAGAATTAAGTTTCCTCTACTGCTCTCATCTTATGCGCAGGTATTGGACAAACACTCTGTCATGATAAAGCAAAGCTGACACTTTCCAATGTAGCCTGCACCCTCTAGCTACTGCAAATACCATCTTGGTAACAATTAAGGTATGAACTGAAAAAGATACATCATACATATGCACGACTATATCCTATAGAACCACAACTCAGTTATCAAAAAATAATCTAGCCTTGTGTAAATCATGTGAACATGAGATTAAAATGAGTATTCTCTATCATTCCGATGTAACAACTGTCAACTATCCACTACCCTCAATTCTTGCCACAAAAACCCAATCCCCATATCAGCCTGCTTTTTCTTAGGTGTTTTGGGTGGATGATAGTCCATCAATTGCTTATCAGACACATTAAAGTTCCCACTGACTACAAGGATGTAACCCTCCCAATAAGGAAAAAAAATGTATGTCTCGATTCGACACATACACATTAACAAATAATATCTTGTCCCAAAAAGCATGCCTGCTAACGGGTATATGCGCAGAAATGCCGGGCCCAGTTAAAGGGGCGGGCGGGGAGGGGCAGGGCTGGAGGCGGCCAGTACAGCGGCCATTTGCCACTGTACCGGGGAAGGGCATCCAGGCGCGCCCAAGTTGCTACTGTTCCATTGGAGTATCAATCCGTTGGAACAGTAAGCAACAAAATAAAAACATCCACAGGTAGGAGAAAGGGTTTAGAGTGTGGGGAGGGGAGGGGAAGGAACTGGGGAAGCCCGCGATGCGTCGCCATGCGAATTTGCACAATTTTACCCCCCCTTGTACGTGCCACATGCACATGCACACACAAATTATAAAATCCCCTTGCACATGCCGGGTGCACACGCGCTTCCCGGCGCATGCATGTTATAAAATCAGTGGGCTGTGCGCACATGCGCACTGGATTTTATAATTTGTGTGCGCATGTGCATGTGGCACGCGTAAGGGGGGGTAAAATTGTGCAAATTCGCATGGCGACGCATCGCGGGCTTCCCCAGTTCCTTCCCCTCCCCTCCCCATACTCTAAACCCTTTCTCCTACCTGTGGATGTTTTTATTTTGTTGCTTACTGTTCCAACGGATCGATACTCCAATGGAACAGTAGCAACTTGGGCGCGCCTGGATGCCCTTCCCCGGTACAGTGGCAAATGGCCGCTGTACTGGCCGCCTCCAGCCCTGCCCCTCCCCGCCCGCCCCTTTAACTGGGCCCGGCATTTCTGCGCGTTAATGGGGGTTACGCGCGTGGCCGGGCCCTTTTGAAGATATGCGCATAACCCCTGTTTTTTGCATGCTGAGGGAACTTTTAAAATCAGGCCTTAAGAGAATATACTGCCCTCAGGGTCTTTAAGTTGCTTTAAAATTTAAAAAGGAATATTTTTGTGAAGAAGGATGACTACCCATCTCTGCCAATTGAAATATGAAGAAAAATAGTACTAACCTATTTTTGGATAAGTTCTTGGAGGAGAAGTCCATTACCTGATATTAAGTTGACTTAGAGAATAGCCACTGCTATTACTAGCAACGGTAACATGGAATAGACTTAGTTTTTGGGTACTTGCCAGGTTCTTATGGCCTGGATTGGCCACTGTTGGAAACAGGATGCTGGGCTTGATGGACCTTGGTCTGACCCAGTATGGCATGTTCTTATGTTCTTAACCTACCCATTCTTTGAGCTTACTGGTCAATTTTAATAGCCCTATGTATGCCAAAGCCAGGAGATATGCAAGTGACTCAGCCTGACACGCACCAAGCGGATTTTAAAACCCGCACAGGTATGTGCATATCTCCCGGTATATGCATAAAATGCCCCGAGTTTTAAGACTTGGGGCTAATAGGGTAAATGGGAGGCAAGTTAGCTAGGGGGTTTAGGAAGTCTTTTACTGGGGTGAACTGGGAAAAAGGCCTATTGCGTCACTGCATGTACCTACTACAATTCCCCCCACTTAAGTGCTCCAGACGGCATTCGCACATTTTAGAACATGTGCGCGTCAATATAAAATTGTGCACGCATGTATGCACAGATAGCCAATTTTATAATGCGTTTTTTAAACTCAGTTAAAATTTTTTCCTCTTGATCGGGGAGTAAAGGCCATCCACATTAAGCGAACACAAAATGACATTAGCTATATATGAGCACACAAAAGAGACAGAACCCGATCAACCACATCCAATCAAGGGAAACCTCTCAGCCTAAGTTCCCCCCTGTCATGTGCATGATGTAGACCAACATAGGGCATTTTTTGTTTTATAACATTTAAAATGCTACAACCTGTTATTACCTTCTGAGTGTCCAAATTAACCCCTTTCCAGTCCACCCCGAATATATTAGTCAGTGAGCCTATTGTATTGTGTTTTCTCGTCCTGAAAGGGGTTAAACCATGCATTTGTTACATCATATTCCCAATCATCCATACACATCACATCACTCCCAAACACACCCACAATCATGCAAACCATTATGCCACAAGTTATCATTTTCCTCCCTTTCCTCTCATGACTTAGTCCTGTTTTCTGAAGAACAACATACCATACCCCTCCTTAGCGTTGAGGTGGTCCCTTCTCTCAGCACCAGTGACTGCAGCACCTTCCCCTTCAGGCCTTCTGGGATCAGCGGTGATTATCATAGAATGCAGTGTAATCACATTGTAAAAACACAAATTCCTGCAGTTTCAGGCAGTATGCCACTGACCAATCACCATACATTGTCGCTAATGTTCCACAAAAGTTTCTCAAATTTCTCATCAACTACATACAGAAAACTGAAGTTTCACGGAATACGGTAGGTCTAAATCTCCAATTGCAATAAGAAAAACTTGCTTGGGGTATAGTCTTCCAACGATTTAAAAGAACAGTGTAAGTGAGCTATAAGTTGCCCATCGATCTTAAGTAAAAATCGACTCAGCCACCCCACCCTGCATTTGCCATGCCAATTTCCATTTAAGCACCTGTCAAAGCATAACAGGTGCTTAAATGCCATTTCAGTGTCCATACCAGTTGCCATATTTGTTCCAAATCTCCACAATCTGCCTGCCAGCTCACCAGTCTTTTTAAAAATGAAATTGTCCATTAATTCCCCTATCCATTGATATGTGAATTTTATGCGAGAACTAGCATAGTATTATAGATAAATGATTTACTGGTGATCCCAAGGGAGGAAGGCCTAGGAACATCTGCTCAGTGTGACATCATTGCCACGCCCCCCAGACCAGTCATTTCAATCAAAGTTTTCAAATCAAAATTTCAAGTTGCCATCCATAAAGTCCCTTCTTCCTAGGGGGCAGATGTACTTAAAGTGTGCCTAATTTTGCAAAGCAAGCTTTATGCCTAAAAATGGCAACTTGTGTACATAAGTTGGGTTTAGGTACACAATATTCCCTTTATTTGCATGAAGCTAACTTTGTGAATTTTTTTGGCTGATGTACATAAATTTACTCTTACAAAATTGTATGCAAATTCAAAATCAATAAGCTACTACAATGCAAAAATCTTGCAAATCAGCTAATTAACACACTACCCAAACCAACATGGGTACATATCCTATTTCATTTTTTTATCTTAAATTACTAGAATAAGATGAGATAGATTCTCTACTTTAATACCACTACAAAATAAATGGACATAACATAACACATCCAATTATGAGTTTTTTATAACAACATTTGTTACCGTATAGTCTTGGCACATGTATAGTGACAGAATTTATAAATAATCTGTTCCATTATTAATATTCGTGCCTTATTGTAAACCGTTATGATGGTACCTAACTTAATGATGGTATAAAAACCTTTTTAAATAAATAAATAAATAAATAAATAAATAAATAAATAAATAAATAACTGTGAGGTCCATATTCAGACACAGTCCGGATATCAAAGCTGCAGGATCATTCATCAAATCGTTATCATGGGTGTTAGGGCCCTAACATTCGCAATAATGCCATATCACCTGCGATAAAAAATTAATCACAAGATGCATATGGAAATTTTTAAATTTTAGTCAAAAGGGAGGAGTTTGGGCAAAGTTTATGAAAATGAGGTGTGTTTAATATTGCGTGCAATAGTGTAACGCACATTATCACACCAGAAATAACTACACCTTTTTTCCTGGCATTATGCTGTGCGATATGCCCGAAATGGGATTTGTGATAAATATTGCAAATCTCTTTTCGGGGAGAGGGATAGGAGTGAAGTAGAGAGAGATAGAGCCTCTGGGGTGGCACACATACTAGTCAACTATTTATACCACTGTAGGAGGGTCAACTAGTAACTCGAGGTGAGGTTTTGGTGGTGGTCTAGGGTTTGGGGGTAGTTTTACATGCACAGTCAGAGGACCAAACAGCACAGTACACATCAATGAAGATTTGATATGATTTGGAGTGAGGAAAGGTACACAAAGATGAGATTTGCACATTGTACTCTCAACCTAGTTTGATGCACTCAGTCTCTACCCTGCTGCTATCAAGCTAGGGCAAGAGTACACTGTACAAATCTCATCTTTGTGTACCTTTCCTGACTCCAAATCACATCAAATCTTCACTGATGTGTACTGTGCTGTTCATACATCTGACTGTGCAATTAAATCTGCCCCTCAAACCCTAGATCACCACCAAAACCTCACCTCGAGTTACTAATATGAAAACCATATAAAAAGTCTCTCTCTCTCTCTCTAGCCAGGAGCAGCCCAAAACATGGAAATGCCTGTGAAAAAATCACAGGTGAGATAAATTTAACACGTGTTGAGGTAAAAGACCTATGTGAATCGGTAAAATTTCCCTAGCCATGCCCCTTTTATCGCGGGAGCTATTCATGTGAAATTTATAGCAAAATGATGAATCTAAATCCTAGTCAGATAAATGTATCCAGCTAACCTTGGAGTTATATTCAATAGTGCAATCACACTATTGAATATAACTGGCTATCTTACAGTTAGCTGGCTAACTATAGGAGAGCTATTTGGCCTGACCAGATTCAGCTGGCTAAATCTGAATATTGGAGTTAGGGAGTTAACTAAGCCAGCTAACTCAATTCCTCCTAGTTACACCCCCAGAACGCCCCTAACTTATTAGTTGGCTAGAATTTAGCTTGAAATATGCCCAAATATTCAGATAGCTGGCTAAATGCTTTTGAATATGGACCTCTATGTTTATAGTTTCTTTTTTCTTTTGAAGGCGCTTGCATATATTCCACATCGGTACAGAAGACAGAGAGCAATGTCTGCACATTAAAACAGATTTCTGTTTTACCAAAAAGGCCTTCACAGGCAGGTATTCACAAAAATGATAATTACACTTCAATGAAGTGTAGTTTTCTGTTTTGTGAAAGTGTCCATAGGAAAGTTGTGTAAGTTTTCTACCAGGCTTATTTGTTTAAGAGTCCTGGGAGAAAATTTAGACATGTAAAACTTCTACTTCGGTTTGAAATTCAATGCATTCAGGACTTCTTTCTTTTGAAGAAAAATATTACAGGTTTATTTGCTAAAATAAGATGACTGTATTCTGACATTAATTGAGCTATGTCTTTGAAACTTTTGCACAGACAGATGAGTCATGAAATGTAATAATGATTATATATCTTTTCTATTAAAATAAAAAAAAGTCTTACAGGGCAAAAATGGCTTATTTGTGGTTATATTTTCTTCAATACTTATATCAAATTTAAAAAACAAAGAATGATTCTATTCAATTAAGCCTATTTTTGTAAAGCATATGATTTCATATCAGCTGATCTTGAACAAAGAAAGCATTTCTTATAAGTCAGGCTAGCTAATCCACTCTTACAGCTATGACAAATGATGACTTCAATTTGCTTCTCAAAAACTTATATAGTGGGGTTAATTTTCAAAAGTATGTACACACTTAAAACTGAATTATACATATGTAATAGGGATAGATTTAGGATTTTGCCGTATTACTGTGATTGGTCACGTTAGAAGTAGAAGGTAGCTTTAAATACGTAGTCTTTGCCATGGTATACATAGCCTGATGGAATTTGTCATAATACTGTGTGCTGAAGAAATGAAAGCCGAATCGCTCTGACATAGCCCAGGCGAAACCTTGTCAAAGTTGGCATCTTAGAGCTTGGACTGATGCATTAAAGCAAGACTAAACAAGGTGTTTTATAAAAATTGTGAAAGTTTCAAATATTAGAGGTACATGCCGTTCTAATGAGTCAGGATTGAAAGATTTCACAAGACATCAAGATAAGTACAACATTTCATTAAGTTTTTCCATCAGGCGACCTGTTGCTTTGTGTATAGTCATGGATTTTAAATTGTGCTATTGAAGGAGCTTTTTTGGCCAAAAGGAATAAGAAGGAATCCTGAAGCTATTTTTGAGAGGAGAATGACGATATAGATGGGTTTTTATACAGAAAAATAAACAAGGATTTTAAGACAATCAAAAATAAAAAAGGATTAATACACCAGGATCAAAGAGAGAGGTTTTTTCAGACCTATGATTGTAACAACTGGTGTTAACTCAATGAAATATTAGGTCTGAACCAGTGCTGAGGTCTTTTCCTCTCCTAAGAATAATAATTGTAAGAAAGAAATAATAATTGAAGAAAGAAAAGGCATGGCGTAAAAATAAATCAACGGCTCTGCTAACTGCCGATCGAAACTACCTATCCCACTACAAAAATCTCATTAACAATGCTAAAAAAGAATTCTACTCAAACAAAATGAATAAGTTCCAACATAACCCCAGAATGCTATTCTCCATAGTACAAAATCTCACAAAAACCCACAACAACCAGAAAATACCATGCACTAAAAACGGAAGCAATGACATCACCGAATTCTTTAATAAAAAAATACTAAATCTAATTAACAACAATCTCAACAATAACAGCCAAAACATCAAGATGGGGGAAAAAAAAAAAAAAGAAATACCCATCTGGTCAAACTTCGACCCAGCCTCCTCCATAGAAATCCAAGCAAGCATAAAAAAAAATGAACCCTGCCAACCACCTACTTGACAGCATCCCCATACCTACAATCAAAACATTGGCCACCACCCTAACAAAAACACTAACTGATATTGTATACCTATCCCTAGCTGAAGGAAACTACTCCAACTGTTGGTGAGAGAGGTTGGTGAGGTTGGTTGGTGAGGTTGGTGAGAGAGGTAACGGTGGTGGGGCCGCTTGGCAATAGTGATCATAATATGATCAAATTTGATTTAATGACTGGAAAAGGAACAGTGTGCAAATCCAAGGCTCTCGTGCTAAACTTTCAAAAGGGAAACTGTGATAAAATGAGAAAAATTGTTAGAAAAAAACTGAAAGGAGCAGCTACAAAAGTAAAAAATGTCCAAGAGGCGTGGTCATTGTTAAAAAATACCATTCCAGAAGCACAGTCCAGATGTATTCCACACATTAAGAAAGGTGGAAAGAAGGCAAAACGATTACCGGCATGGTTAAAAGGGGAGGTGAAAGAAGCTATTTTAGCCAAAAGATCTTCATTCAAAATTTGGAAGAAGGATCCAACAGAAGAAAATAGGATAAAGCATAAACATTGGCAAGTTAAATGTAAGACAGTGATAAGACAGGCTAAGAGAGAATTTGAAAAGAAGTTGGCTGTAGAGGCAAAAACTCACAGTAAAAACTTTTTAAAATATATCCGAAGCAGAAAGCCTGTGAAGGAGTCAGTTGGACCGTTAGATGATCGAGGGGTTAAAGGGGCACTTAGAGAAGATAAGGTCATCGCGGAAAGATTAAATGATTTCTTTGCTTCAGTGTTTACTGAAGAGGATGTTGGGGAGGTACCCATAATGGAGAAGGTTTTCATGGGTAATGATTCAGATGGACTGAATCAAATCACGGTGAACCTAGAAGATGTGGTAGGCCTGATTGACAAACTGAAGAGTAGTAAATCACCTGGACCGGATGGTATACACCCCAGAGTTCTGAAGGAACTAACAAATGAAATTTCAGACCTATTAGTAAAAATGTGTAACTTATCATTAAAATCATCCATTGTACCTGAAGACTGGAGGATAGCAAATTTAACCCCAATATTTATAAAGGGCTCCAGGGGCAATCCGGGAAACAACAGACCGGTTAGCCTTACTTCAGTGCCAGGAAAAATAGTGGAAAGTGTTCTAAACATCAAAATCACAGAACATATAGAAAGACATGGTTTAATGGAACAAAGTCAGCATGGCTTTACCCAGGGCAAGTCTTGCCTCACAAATCTGCTTCACTTTTTTGAAGGAGTTAATAAACATGTGGATAAAGGTGAACCGGTAGATATAGTATACTTGGATTTTCAGAAGGCGTTTGACAAAGTTCCTCATGAGAGGCTTCTAGGAAAAGTAAAAAGTCATGGGATAGGTGGCGATGTCCTTTCGTGGATTGCAAACTGGCTAAAAGACAGGAAACAGAGAGTAGGATTAAATGGGCAATTTTCTCAGTGGAAGGGAGTGGACAGTGGACTAGTGCCTCAGGGATCTGTATTGGGACCCTTACTTTTCAATATATTTATAAATGATCTGGAAAGAAATACCACGAGTGAGATAATCAAATTTGCAGATGACACAAAATTGTTCAGAGTAGTTAAATCACAAGCAGATTGTGATAAATTGCAGGAAGATCTTGTGAGACTGGAAAATTGGGCATCCAAATGGCAGATGAAATTTAATGTGGATAAGTGCAAGGTGATGCATATAGGGAAAAATAACCCATGCTATAATTACACAATGTTGGGTTCCATATTAGGTGCTACAACCCAAGAAAGAGATCTAGGTGTCATAGTGGATAACACATTGAAATCGTCGGTACAGTGTGCTGCAGCAGTCAAAAAAGCAAACAGAATGTTGGGAATTATTAGAAAGGGAATGGTGAATAAAACGGAAAATGTCATAATGCCTCTGTATCGCTCCATGGTGAGACCGCACCTTGAATACTGTGTACAATTCTGGTCGCTGCATCTCAAAAAAGATATAATTGCAATGGAGAAGGTACAGAGAAGGGCTACCAAAATGATAAGGGGAATGGAACAACTCCCCTATGAGGAAAGACTAAAGAGGTTAGGACTTTTCAGCTTGGAGAAGAGACAAGTGAGGGGGGATATGATAGAGGTGTTTAAAATCATGAGAGGTCTAGAACGGGTAGAAGTGAATCGGTTATTTACTCTTTCGGATAGTAGAAAGACTAGGGGGCACTCCATAAAGTTAGCATGGGGCACATTTAAAACTAATCGGAGAAAGTTCTTTTTTACTCAACGCACAATTAAACTCTGGAATTTGTTTCCAGAGGATGTGGTTAGTGCAGTTAGTATAGCTGTGTTTAAAAAAGGATTGGATAAGTTCTTGGAGGAGAAGTCCATTACCTGCTATTAAGTTCACTTAGAGAATAGCCACTGCCATTTGCAATGGTAATATGGAATAGACTTAGTTTTTGGGTACTTGCCAGATTCTTATGGCCTGGATTGGCCACTGTTGGAAACAGGATGCTGGGCTTGATGGACCCTTGGTCTGACCCAGTATGGCATTTTCTTATGTCTCAAAGCAGCAATAATTAAACCGATTTAAAAAACAAAACAAAACAAAACAAAAAAAAACCCAAAACAACCTTGACCCTGACAACCCTGTAAACTATCGCCCCATCTCGATCCTATCTCTCATAGCCAAGATCATAGAAAAGGTAGTACACTCCCAACTCACTGAACACCTAGAAAAAAACATCCTATATCCTACACAATTTGACTTCAGGAAAAACCTCAGCACGGAAATACTGCTACTCTCTTTGAACGACACAATTCTCAAAGGCTTCGACAATGGACATAAATACCTACTCATCCTCCTACACCTATAGGCAGCATTCAACATAGTAAACCACACAATTCTCCTGCACCGGCTAACCAAAATAGGACCAACCGACACAACCCTACAATGGTTCTCATCATACCTCACTAACAGAAGCTACCAAGTAACAATTAACAATACCCTATCCATAAGAATAAACCTAAACACCGGAGTCCCCCAAGGCTCCGCCCTTTCTGCTACTCTCTTCAACATATACTTACTGCTAATATGCCACCTTCTAAATGATCTCGGACTGAATCATTTCCTCTATGCGGACGACATACAAATACTAATACCAATTCAAAACACACTGGAAGAAACCTACAAGAAAACAACCTCATACCTAGCCACAATTAAACAACTACTAACACGCATGAAACTCATAGGGGTAGATTTTATAAATCTACGCGCGCGCGTACTTTTGTTCGCGCACGAGGTGCGAACAAAAGTACACTGGATTTTATAAGATACGCGTGTAGCCACGCGCGTAGCCACGCGTATCTTATAAAATCCGGGGTCGGCGTGCGCAAGGGGGTGCACATTTGTGCAACTTGCGGGCGCCGAGCCCTGCGCGCACTGCTCGTTTCCTCCGAGGCCGCTCTGAAATCGGAGCGGCCTCGGAGGGAACTTTCCTTCTACACCCCCACACCTTCCCCTCCCTTCCCCTACCTAATCCCCCCCCCCGGCCCTATCTAAACCTTCCCCCTACCTTTGTTGTTAAAGTTATGCCTGTCAGAGGCAGGCGTAACTCTGGGCGCGCCAGTGGGCTGCTGGCGCTCCATCACCTGACCCGGGGGCTGGTCCGGAGGCCTCGATCATGCCCCTGGGCCGGCGCCACGCCCCAACATGCCCCCCCAGAACGCCCCGAAATTCATGCCGCCCGCTTGACACGCCCCCCTTGCGAAGCCCCGGGACTTATGCGCAGGGGTTTTTTAAAAGGGTTACGCGCGTACCTTATGGGCGTAACCCTTTTAAAATCTGGCCCATAATAAACATCGAAAAAAACAAAATAATAATCATGGAACGAAAACCAAGCCCCACACCACCACCACTTCTCAAGCTCAAAATTCAGATAGCCCCAATCTCCCCAACAATACATACATGGAATCTAGGAATCATCATAGACAGTGAGCTATACTTCAAGAATCACATAACAACCAAAATTAAGGAAGGATACCACAAACTACTAACACTAAGACGTCTAAAACCATGTCTAACCCCAGAAGATTTCAGAACGGTTCTGCAACTACTCGTTTTCTCCAACATCGACTACTGCAACTCCCTACTTCTTGGATTACCATTTTCCAACATCAGACCACTCCAAATCCTACAAAATACAGCTGCCAGAATCCTAACAGGCACTAAAAAACATGATCATATAACCCTTATCCTCATATCGCTACACTGGCTCCCTATAAAATTCCGAATAGAATACAAAGCTCTGACATTACTACACAAATTACTTCACAAGGAAAAAAAACAGACTGGACAGGCATAAACATCAATCTACATACTCCTCAACGAAACCTCAGGTCTAACAACAAAGGACTCCTGACAATACCCTCCGTCCGAACTGCTCAGCTCAAAACAATCAGAGAAAGAGCATTCTCTATCGCCAGCCCCAAAATTTGGAACAAACTTCCAACTGATCTAAGACTGCAACCCAATTTAAAAACATTCAAAAAAGAACTGAAAACTTGGCTATTCTCCAAAGCCTACCAAGACACCCTAAATCCACCTAACAGCCCCCCTCTCAACAAACCCCCTAACTGAACCTAGACAGGCACATACTCCACAAACAACTTGTCACACTGAACACTAACGATTGCCTAATCCCAACACATTCTTGCTATCTTAATGTTACCCATCCTGTTTCTATAACTGACTGTACTTTCTCCCGACTATACTTGTATTATTACGTAAATCTATTCTTACATGACTCTGATAAAAAGCTATGTATTACCTATGTAAACTGTACTACTCCGATTGAAACTTGTAAACCGTTATGATGGCAAAACCGAATAATGGTATATAAAACTCGATAAATAAAATAAATAAATAAATAGATAATAAAAAGGTTTAGCGAATGAAAGCTTATTCTTCATTTAAATAATAAACATTTTCAACACAAGCAACTACGTAATACACTAGCCAGTTTTATTTTAATGGTTATTAGATACTAGTGTTTTCCTAATTGTTTGTTAGATAACAAATCTTAGCCAGCCTGCTGGCCCTGAATATTTGCTGCCCCAGGCAAACTGCAAGGCAGACCTTGAACAATCCTGAAAGGGGGTAAAATGGCTGCCAAGTCAAGGAAGTAAAAAAATGGCTATACTGTTGTATCTCAGTGACATGGAAGCACCATAAGCTCAGGAGGGAGGGAGCTGCCAGAACATAGTGCCATCACTGTAAGCAAGTTATGGCTTAGCCATGCATCTCTTTCAGTGGCCCAAGGAGAGAAGCTGCTTCTACTGTGGCATGTCCGGGGGAGAAGTGCTTACTCTGCAGAAGAACTGGACATGGATAGCCACTGTGGTGTTCTACAACCCAAGAAGACCTGCTATCCTCGGGTCTCAGCCCTGGAGGAATCCCTACTGCTGCCGGGACCCTACCCAGGAAGAGAGATCACAGTTGTTTTTACTGGGAGAAAAGTGGTGGTGAGGTAAGGGAGAGGAATTGGAGGGAGAGAGGGAGGAGGTAGGAAAAGAAGAATAAAGGATAAAAAGTTAAAGTTAAAAAAAAAAAGCAAATGGAAACATGTGAAAATAAAAAGATGAGCAAACTAAGAAAAATACAAAAAGAGAAAAATGGGAAAAATTAGTGAAACATTTAAAAAAAAAAAAAAAACAATAATAAAGTTGGGCAGGATAGGATGGAGATTTTCTCAAGTCCTAAAAATTTTGGCTGACATCTAAGTTTTTTTTTTAATTGTCTAGCCTTACTACTGTGGTGGGTGGCCCTTGTGTCTCTGTCTGGTGGGCTTTGGTCTATGTGTGTGTGTGATCTATGTCTCTGTGTATGATGTATTTTGTCTGCCTGTGTATCTGCCTATGTTTGTCTGCTGGGTATGCTATATCTATAACTCTCTCTGTGTCTATCTATGGTGTGTCTGTGTGTGTGTCTTCTGTCTGAGGTGGTATGTCTGTCTGTGTTTTGCTGTTTAGTTTTGGTATGTCAGTGTCTCTGTGCCTATCTAGATGTTGAATTTCTGTCTCTCTATTGGTATCTTTTTCTAGGTTTGGTGTATCTTTGTCTCTCCATTTTTGCCTGGGTGACTATGTCTATCTATCGGGCCGATTCAGTAAAGTCCGTGGGAGAGCGGGCGAATGCCTGCTCTCCCGGCGCGCGCACAGGCCATTCTCCTGTGCGCGCGATTCAGTATGCTAATTAGGCCCGGCAGTAAAACCAGGTAAAAGGAGGCGCTAGGGACACACTTTTGGACCGGAGTGGCGGCTGTCAGCGGGTTTGACAGCCGATGCTCAATTTTGCCGGCGTCGGTTCTCGAGCCCGCTGACGGCCACAGGTTCGGAAACCGGATGCCGGCAAAATTGAGCGTCCGGTTTTCGACCCGACAGCCGCAGGCCAACTTCAAATTTTATTTATTTATTTTTTTTACTTTTGGAAAGTTTCGGGACCTCTGATTAATATCGCCATGATATTAAGTCGGAGGGTGCACAGAAAAGCAGTTTTTACTGCTTTTCTGTGCACATTCCCGGTGCCCGAAGAAATTAGCGCCTACCTTTGGGTAGGCGCAAATTTCTGAAAGCAAAATGTGCGGCTTGGCATGTTGCGGGCGCTATTAGGTTCGGAGGATTGGACGCGCGTTTTCAGCCCCTTACTGAATAAGGGGTAAGGGAAAACGCGTGTCCAATGGCGGGTTAACAGTGCGCTCCGTCATCTGGGTGTCTGTTTTGCTTTCTGTCAGTCTGGGTGTGGGGTGTCTGTTTCTGTCTGGATATAAGGTATCTTTTTCTCTTGGTGTCTGTCTCGGTACAGAGTGTCTGCCTCTCTGTGCCCGTGTGGGGCTAGGGGGATCCCTCTAGACTGGAATAAGAGACCAAGGCCCAGAGGGATTAGGAGGGCCCCAGGAGAAAGAACGAAGGCTTGAGAAAGTGAAAATGCTGCACTGTAGGTTGCATTGCCACATTGTTTTGTTGAAGGTTGTTTGGTTTGTTACTTTTCACCAATAAAGAAATACATAAAGATTTTTCCCAGAGTCCATCCTGCAATCTGTTCACTGGCTATTCCTGACTGCTCGGTACCACATATGGTGTTAGCAGTGGGATCCCTGTTCAAAGCAGAAAGCACAAGCAGGAACCCAGAGACAAACATTTTTTTTTGTTTTCCCTGGGGCTTGGCTGCAAGGACTCCTGGGAACCGGTTATAGAAGGCCAAGAGGGCTGGCCCACCTGAAGCAGCTAGGGAATACCCAGTTAGTAAGGGCCGGACTGGTCAGAAAGTTTTTTTGCTTTCTTTTCTTTTATCCCAGAGACTCACCAAGCTTGCGGCTTGCGTAGGTGGAGGAGCAAAGAACCTGGAGAAGCTGATAGAAATTCTGGGGGAAGACCAGCAGCAGTTCCAGATAGTTATTCAAAATTTACAGTAACAGTTTATCCACCAATTCGCCCAGCCATAGTAAGTACTGGCATAGGCTACTAAAGCCATGCAAGCTGCCACAACCCGGGTGAATCTGCCACCTCCTGTCCTTTTCAAGATAAAGGCAGGGGAGGACTTGGAGATATTCTTTAAAAACTTTGAAAGGGCCACCTGAATAGCAGATTAACCAGAAGCTAACTGGAATTCGTACCTATCCAATTTGCTCATGGCCAAAAGCCAAGCAGCTTTTCATGCGGCTAATCCAGATGAAGAGTCACTTATGCAGAAGTCAAGACTGAAATCCTAAAAAGAGCTGGCTATAACTCAGAAACATACCATCAACAGTTCTAGCGGAGTGTCCTACAGCCTGGGGAAAGCTCTCAAAATCTGCTCCATTGCCTGAAAGATGCTGGCTGGAAGTGGCTGCAGTCGGCAGCAAAGACTGGCCTAAATGTAGCCAAACAGGTGCTTCTAGAAGAGTTCCTAGATGGACTTGACCAGCCCATGCGGTATTGGGTCTGTGACCACCCAGGGCTCACTTTGGAAAAAGCACTAGAATTGGCAGTGCCTGCTACCAGGCACAATTAATGCTTGATGTGGTACGGAGGCTAGAAAGACATATGGCCGAATTTTAAAATGGCCATGTGCGCAAATATTGGCAGTTACGTGTGTAGCCGAGCCCTGTGAGTGCTGCGCTTTTTCAAAAGGGCATGGCCACGCATGTAAATGCTGATAGGTGCACAATTGCCAGGCCCTAAAAAAGAGGCAGGCCGGGAGCATGGTCTGGGCAGGATGGAGGCTAGTCAGGACAGCGGCCATTAGCTGCTGTCCTGGGGAAGCGTGCGCCAGCAGTCGGCCGCTGTGTGCAAGTTGCTTCTGCTCCAATGGAGCAGTAAGTAAACAAATTAAAAAAATTATTTTACTTAAGTAAGGGGTCGGGGTGAGAGGGGAAAGGGTGCCGGGAACCGTGTGCACATGGATGTGCGCGCACGCACCTTTTAAAATCTACCCCGTAGTGCACAGTCTCCCTGGTGCAGCATTGAGAGTGAAGGACTCCAAGCAGCATCCTTCAGAGACGGATGGCTTGTCTTCTCTACCCAGAACCCAGGCCACAGTTTCTTCCACATGTTTTAACAGTGGTCAGAGAAGTCATTTGTGGGACCTGAAATTATGGGCATCAGCTTAGTGACCCAGCTAATACTAGAAAGTAAAATCTCCGGGGATAAAGGAAAAATTCCAAAGCAGGAAAGATCCTCATCCCGAAAGAAGAAAGGTACCGCAGAGAGTTCAAACCACCCCAGGAATGAAACTAAGGCTAATTTTTCTTTCTGTGCCCTCTGTGTGTAAAATGGTCATCAGGAGGACCTTTGCCCATTTGGAAAGGCCGAAAATGAAGAGCCCTTGAGAGGAACGGCTAATGGAAATAGGAATCCACCCCACAGGTCTTCTCTTTTTGTAGGACAGTGGACCATACTGATGAAGAGTGCCTATGGTTAGAAGACATGGAGTAGGAATGCAAGCTGGAGGAACACCGCAAGAAAGAGCAGAATGAGAACGAGAAATGGAAACAAGATTAGATTAACATGTTCGCAAAACTTCAGAATGGCAGGTTAGTGGATGTTCCTCATTGATGTCGTAAGGAATTCGTGATCTAGATAGAACTGGACGAAATTCCCACCCAAGCTTTGGTGGATTCAGAGTCTGGCAAGACTCTTGTTCATGAGGACCTGCTTCAAAAAGCACATCAGTAATATGAGAAAAGAGACACCTCTGTATATGAGGACAAACAGGAATACCCAAACAGTCAGGCCCTGCTGACGACCCTGGCAGGTTAAGCCATTATGGACGCGGGAGTCCTTCCCAAGTTCCTGTACCTGGTTATTCTGGGATGCGGCTGTCCCCAGTTTGCGGCCTTGTGGGGCCAGCTCACAGGGATTCAAGGCAGACCACCTGGGGGTGGGACATCTGTGAGGAGTAGCCAGGAATTAGTTCCTCAGAATACCTTAAAGGACCGGCCAGAGCTATCTGTACCAGTCTTCCTTAAGTACCAACACAGCAAGGGATACTGGGCTAGGCTGGATCCCTGCAGCCTGGGATAAGAGACTAGGGCCCACAGGGATTAGGAGGGCCCCAGGAGAAAGAACAAAGCCTTGAAAAAGCGAATATAACTTAATTGTAAGTTGCACTGCCACATTTGTTTTGGTGATCTGCATGAAACCGCAAAAATGTTTGGTTTGTTTCTTTTCACCAATAAAGAAGTATATAAAGATTTTTTCCAGAGTATAGCCTGGAGTCTGTTCTCTGACTATGTAGTAACCCATCTTGGAGATTCTAATCAACTGCAGGAAAGGAAGCGGGGGCCGCTGCTTAAAAAGCTTGCTCACCCCTGCCAACACATGCCATTGAATGGTCAATAGGTTTTACCGTGTTAAATGCACTTTAAGCTCATAAATGGGATTTGGAAAATTGATACAATAGTATGTTACATTTACACATGCAACTCCTTTGAAAATTACCTCCTAAATTTGGCAGTATAAAGATGCTAAATGCTGTGGTATTTTCTTCTGTATGTTACCCAAATAGTATATTTATATTAAAATATCTAAATGTCAATTTATGTTCTAGTCCAAAAACAGAGAGGAACATACATTGATTTTGAGCAATGATTTTATTTAATTTCCTCAGAGAAAATTCATTTTTAATTTTATCAGTGTGTTCCAGATACTTCATTGCTCAAAATAAAATATATATCATTAATATGATAATGCTGTTTTGAACAGAGAAAACGATCAATAACTGGAAGCATATAGCTTGTAATTGCACTTTTTGGTATATAAACTCTTGCAAATATGTACATCCAGGTTTGTTTTTTTTTTAAGTTATTTCCATTTCCTGTGCTCCATTCAACTATATTAAGGAAAATTTCAAGTAATTTGCACAACATTAATCCCTGAAGTAGAAACAGGTTATTAAATTTGAAATAGATATGCTTGCAACAAGTTCTTAAATATAAACCACAATAAAAAGCAATACCTGAGTAGAAATGTGTACCTTTAACTCGTGTATTGCTCATATTTATGATCTAAAATATTTTGCATATGCTTTCAGGCAAGTGATGTTTCTTAAGCTGTTATTTTTCAAAAACAGTGTGCAAATTCTCTTATCCACAAGCTAGTTTTCTTTATTATCTATAACAGTAATATCATACAGTTTCCTGCTAACAATGCCAATAGGAGAGAACACATTTCCATGTGAAAAAATACTGCTCTTAAATATAAAAGAAATCTGAAGACCTTCATTTATCAACTGAAGATGTATATTGGTATAAGAGCAAGCTTCCCCATCAACAGTACTCAATATTTGTAAAGAAACTCCTATGTCCAGCTGCATATGACAAATTTAAAAACTATAACAGATTTATTAAAAAGTACCATATGCCTTACATTGTTAGTACTGGAGCGAAATTATTAATCTTGTATAGCTCAACTCAACAGCTCAGTGGTTCTAATTCTGTGATGGATTTTCAGCTGAGATTTCCACACTTAACATTGACCAAGGATGAAAAAAGCTGACAAAATAGCATACTCAAACCATGTATGAAGAACAGTCAAGCAGTACACTTACAGTGACACCTAGTAGCCAATAGAGAGAAGTACTAAAGTGCCTAAGCAAAGGTCTGCTTGAGTAGGGCCTGACCACAAGCAGAACTCTGTGTGGCTCCATAATTCTTCCCCAGTTTCAGAAAGAATTTCAAGCTGGACTTATCTGAACAGTGAAGTACACACAAAGCCTCTCCTGCTGGAACATAACCCACTTAAGTTGACATCTTAGAGCACAATTGTGCACCCCCTTGCGGCGCCGACCCCGATTTTATAACATGTGCATGCCTGCGGGTGCATGTTATAAAATCATGTGTCCATGTGTGCACGCCAGGTAGCGCGCACGCATGTCTTAAAATCTACCCCTTTGTGAATACACAAGGGGTGACATCAGGCCAAGGAATAATAAGCAGTGCTGGAGATGGCTGAGGGGAGATATGATAAAGGATTATAAAATCATGAATGGAGTGGAATGGAGTGGAAAAGGTACATGTGAATCAGTTGTTTGCTCTTCCAAGATATACAAAGACTAGAGGAAACTCCATTAAGTTAGTAAGTAGTATATTTAAGACAAATTGTAGAAAATATTTTTTCCTCAACTCACAAGTAAGTTATGGAATTCAATGTTAGAGGATGTAGTTATGGCAGTTGGCACAATTGGGTTTAAAAAAGTTTGGACAAATGACTGAAGGAAAAAGACCATAACCCATTATAAACCAGGTAGACTTTAGGAAAACTATTATTTATCCCTGGATGTTAGCAACATGGGATCTATCTATTATTGGGGATCCTGCCAGCAACTTGGATTGAACACTATTAGAAACAGGAAACTGTACTTGATGGACCCTTGGTCTGCGCCAGTATGGCAATTCTTGTGTTCTTATGCTGAAGATATTGAGGCAGTATCAAAAACATCATAAGCAGACTACCAAATATTTATTACATTCATTCTTCTGTATCAGTGAGAGGAGAAGTGATTCTTTCTAGGAAGTCTGCAGACGAGAGTAGTCTCTAATCTTGCTTTTTGAACTAGATTGTTAAAATTTTTTACCAGTCAAATCCAGTAATTTAGGACTTTTTCTCTGGCAAAAATCTTTGATATCTTTTAAGATTCTACAACTACTGATTCATCAGAAAACTTGATTTTATCATGGCCTGAGCAGTGGTGAACTTTCTATTTTAAATCAATCTTTCTTGCACCCAGTAGAGTTGCTATTGGTGTTTGCCACATTTTTATTTGAAGGTTTTGAAGATTTGCGGAATGGTTCAAAGGTTGCTTTGACACTTATGTAAACTTTAGGTCTCCTGGTAAGTCTTTTGCTTCTAGTTACTCCTGCAACTTGAAAGGACTGATTGTGACATCTATTGTAGAAATGCTGGGTAATAAATAAATAAATAAAGTGAGGTTTTCAACAGGTGATGTATTCCTCTCTGGTCCTAGAGATGGATGTGATGGAAGATCTGCAGTCACCCAATGATTTATAAGAGTAAGATCCACTGGATAGACTGGAATCATCCTCAGAGTCTAAAATTAATAACAGATGTTCTGAAGACACAGGAGTTTATGACTTTCCTTTTCAAAGACCTTTTACTTGCTGATATAGAGAAATGGGCAAAAAATTCCATCTGGATAGTAAACTTCTTTAAGTCTGATGCTATCAAAGGGGTGGAATCGGTGTAATAGTTTAAAAAAAATTGTGGACAAAATCTAACCAAAGTTTTATAAATGAAAGTATGACATTCTATTGAAGGAAGTTGAGTAAAAGATGAGTTGTTCAATTCAGTGACCAATACTGCTCGTGAAGCCCTTTGGTGTATTAACAAAGATTTGGCATCAATGTCTTACTGAAGCTTTTGGCACCAAGGTGCTTGACATCAATGGCACCAAAACAATGGTGCTGGAGGATGATGGCATTGAACTCTTCTGAGCCGTAGAAGGTTTGCTATGGTAAACGGAAGACAATCTTGGCACAGCCAGTGGAAAATTTCTCTTTTTGCCCAACTTCGAGGAAGTGGAGTGTTTACAGCACCTTGGACATTCTGACCATCTTTTCAATTTGGGTACTGGGGCTCCTCCTGGAGCAGCATGGCTGGCCTGACTGGTTGGGGCTCCTCCTAAAGCAGCATAGCTGGCTTGACTGGTTGGGGCTCATCCCGGAATGGCATAGCTGCTGTGACTGGCTGGGGCTCCTCCCAGAGTGGCAAGGCTGGCATGACCGGCTGGGGCTCCTCCCGGAGCAGCATGGCTGACTTGGGCTCCTCCTGGAGCAACATAGCCGGACTAGGCCCCCTCATGGGGCGGCATGGCCAGACCAGGCTCCTCCTGGAGCCGCATGGCTGGAGTCAATGGTAGCACTCACCTCCTGAACTGGACTGTTAGGATCTGGAACAAAATTAGAGACTAGAACATGGCTACACTTCTCTCCAGGGAATAAAGGCAGACTCTGGATACTGAATACCAGATCCTTCCCAGGTAAAGGTTTCTTTGCAGGAGAGTGAGATGGAAGATCTGGGGTGGAGTGTATCACTGGATTCTGTTTTAGGATGAAGTCTGTTTTAAAACTATGCTCTGGGCAGGTATATCCTGGCTGACTGAGACACAGCTACAGCATCAGAACTAAGAGTAACCTTCACTACTGAAGTAATCTTTAAGACATCATCCACATAGTTAAACTTAGAGCAAGATGACCCAGTTTAATGGTGTTCTAATGCTTTCGGTGGGGCTCGAGGCTCTAATTAACTTTTGATTAGCTACAGTTGGAGTTTCAGGTCTCAGGACATAGATTTCAGTAATTTGTTAATGGAGTGGAAAACCCAGAGGAAGTTAAGTTGGACCTTATCAAACCCTCTTGTTCAGATGCTGGTTTTTAAAGGTAAGTTAGCTGGTGATGAAATACAGACAGGTGTAACTATCAATCTGGTAGAATCAAGAGTTATGTTGGTGTTAGAAGAAGCAGAAATAAACATGTACCTTTGGAACTGAATAATAATACTTTTCTCTTTTGATTGCCTTGTTTCTCCTCCACTGATTTCGCAAAGAGATATTGCCTTCAGAAAAAGTCAGAACAGTTTTTTAGGAGCAGAGTAAAACTGCTTTTCCTTTTTCAGTGTCTGGTACTGTGGATTAACTTCTGTGCAGCATTGGAGGGTTCTGTAAATGTGTGTTAACTGAAACCAAGGTGGAGCCAGGTTTAAGCTGCAAGGCTTCCCTCTTATTTCTATTGTCAACAAGAATACTGGGGGTCCTTTGAAACAAAATATACATTTTTTAACTTGATGCAATGTTCCTCTCTCCCTGCCTTTTGCTGATAGATATTACCTTCAGAAGGAATTAAGACATGCTGTTTTTCTTTTTTCAGTCTTTGGTGCTGCAGATTAACTACAGGGTGATCTAGAGATCTTTATGGGTGCATGTTAAGTAAAACCAAGTTGGGGGATAGGTTTTATTTGCAAGGCTTTTTCCCTGTTTCTAATTGCAACAGACAAACAGAAGTCCTCTGACACAGCAGGTACCTTTACACTTTGTAGCATTTCTCTTTCACACTGCCTTCTGAGGAAAGACGTTACCCTTTAAGAGGAACACTGACAGAGGCCGATACAGTAAGGACGCGTTAGAAAGAGTACGGCAGTGCCGGGCGCACCCTCGTTTGCCGCACGCACAGTTCGGATCACATACCGCTCGATACTCTATTTAAATGGCATGCAATGCAAGCCGCGTCCACGTGCGTCCATGAAGCGCAGATGGACTCAGGACCAATGGGTATAGTGTACTCCTGATAGCAGATAGGAGACAGAGTCAGATTTCAAAGCTGACGTCAGCCTACATATACCTGTGCAGGAAGCTCAGCTCTTCAGTATTCTCCTTGAATAGCAATTGTGGATATTTGTGTGCTTTAATAACTTGATTAACTTGGTTAACTTGATTAACTAGGACTGGTTCAACTGATTTCCAAATTGGAGACCACCAGTGCAGTCAACCGGATAACACCGACACCCCGGCAACTATGGGTGTCTTGAACTAGGGGGTAATACCTGGCTTACCCGTGCTTGTCTTGTTCTCGGGGGGTGTCACCCAAGGTTCCCAGATTCCGGGGCAGCCATGGGCAGGGTGCTGAGTCCATCTGTCTACACTAAGGAAAACGAAATTATCAGGTAAGTAATTTCTCCATTTCCTAGCATGTAGCCAGATGGACTCAGGACCAATGGGATGTACAAAAGCTACTTCCGAACAGGGCGGGAGGCTACCTGTGGCCCACTTAATACTGCCCTTGCAAAGGTTGTGTCTTCCCGGGCCTGGGCATCCAGGCGGTAGAACCTGGAGAAGGTGTGTATGGAGGACCACATTGCCACCCGACATATCTCGGCAGCGACAGCATCTTGGTTTCCGCCCAGGACACTGCCTGGGCCCTTGTAGAATGGGCCTGGACTTGCAGAGGTGGGGGCTTCCCTGCCTCTACATAGGCCGCCTTGATTACTTCTTTGATCCAGAGGGCTATGTTTGCCCGTGAGGCCGCTCTCCCCTGTTTCTTCCTGCTGTGAAGGACGAATAGGTGGTCCGTTTTTTTGCACAGATTCCGATCTTTCCAGGTATTGGACTAGGAGTCTGCCGATGTTTAGATGGTGAAGAAGGTGTGAGTCTCCGAGTCCTTATGTTCGTCTGGAGATGGCAGCGAGATGGTTTGGTTTAGATGAAATTGAGAAACCACTTTCGGGAGACAGGAGGGGACAGTGCGTAGCTGTATGGTTCCTGGTGTGAACCTGAGGAACGGTTCCCAACAGGATAGCGCTTGAAGCTCGGAGATGCGACGGGCTGAACATATTGCCACTAGGAATGCAGTCTTCAAGGTCAGGAGCCGTAGTGACAGGCCACGTGTTGGTCTGAAGGAAGTTCCTGCTAGGTAGTCTAGTACTAGATTGAAATTCCATAGGGGCACCGGCCACTTTAATGGTGGTTGGATTTGTTTGACCCCTCTCAGGAAGCGGGAAACATCTGGATGGGTTGATAGACTGATGCCGTCCACTTTGGCTCTGAAGCAGGCCAGTGCGGCAACCTGAACCTTGAGGGAGTTGAGAGACAACCCCTTCTTCAAGCTGTCCCTGCAGAAATTCCAGGATCAAGGGAATTTTGACTGTCCGCGGAAGGAATCTCGCGGTCCTCACACCAGGCTTTGAATACTCTCCATATTCGTATGTTAAGCTAGTGATGTGGAGAACTTGCGTGCTCAAGTAAGGTGTCAATCACTGCCTTAGAGTATCCGCTTTTCTTCAGGCGAGTCCTCTCAAGGGCCACACAGTAAGAGAGAATAGAGTCGGGTCCTCGTGGAGGATCGGTCTTTGCCGGAGAAGGTCCCTGTGTGGAGGTAGGCACAGAGGGTTCCCCGCAAGGAGTCTTCACATGTCTGCGTACCATGGCCTTCTTGGCCAGTCCGGGGCCACTAGAAGTACTAGTCCCCTGTGGTGTTCTATCTTGCGGATGCTTCTGCCCAGTAGTGGCCATGGGGGAAAGCGTATAGCAGGTCTTCCTGTGGCCAGGTCTGGACGAGGGCATAGATTCCCCAGGATTGTGGTTCTCGTCTGAGGCTGAAGAAACTTGGCGTTGGACCGGGTTGCCAGTAGATCCATGGCTGGGGTTCACCAGCAGGTTTACTATCAACTGGAAGGCTGTGGTCGACAGCGTCAATTTCCCTGGGTCTAGGCTTTCTCTGCTGAGGTAGTCCGCAAAGACATTGTCTTTCTTCCCGTGATGTGGGAAGTTGAGATCCCTTGCAGGTTTGTTTCCGCCCACGCCATGAGGGGGGTCTATCTCCAGGGACACCTGTTGGCTTCTGGTTCCTCCCTGGTGGTTGATATAGGTTGAGATAGAGCAGCTTTAAACTAGAACAAAGGGAAAGCCGACAGTCGCTCAGCAGCGCATGGTTCGGAGAGAGGGTATCTTCAAAGGATACTAAATGATGCATTAGAATTAGGGCATCCCAACAGTGAGGTTCCAATAAGTAGAAGAATAGTCCAAGTGCCTGTAACTAAAAACTCACCTGAGCTAAAAATTCTAACTTATCCCTATCAATTAAAAAGCAGAATGAAAATACAAACAAAAAACAAACTTTGAAATGTCTGTATGCTAAATGCCAGAAGTCTAAGAAGTAAGATGGGAGAATTAGAATGTATAGCAGTGAATGATGACATAGACTTAATAGGCATTTATTTATTTATTTTATTTAACTTCTTTTACTATACCGATACTCAAGACCAGGTCTTATCGTACCGGTTTACATTCGAACATGGGGAAACCAATTAACGTCTAAGTAGAAATGACAAGTTACATTAAAACAGGGAGCGTAAAACATGGATGTCGAAGATAGGGCAGAATTAAACTATAACATTAATGAGTGATAGATATAATCAACAAAAACAATAAATTAACAAAAACAATAAATTAGTAATACAGAAACATGGATATAATCAGTGGATATTTACATGGTATGTCCGGTGGGAGGAGTGGCGGGAGGTGAGGGGGGAGGGAAAAAGGGTGGGTTGTGGGGTGAGAGACAGAGTTGGTTAAGGTGGGTTCCTTCAACGGTAGGCTTGTGTAAACAGCCAGGTTTTAAGTTTTTTTCTGAAGGTTAGATGGCATTGTTCCTGGCGTAAGTCTTGAGGAAGCGAATTCCAATATAGTGGACCTGCTGTCGAAAGTGCTCGCTTGTGAATAGAGTTGTGGACTGATGATTTGTTGGGAGGGGCCTTGAGCGTACTTTTGTAGGCAGTTCTTATTGGCCTTGTGGATGTATGTAGTTCCAGAGGGAAGGTGAGTTGGAGAGTGGATTGTTGGTAGACAGTTTTGTGGATGATAGTGAGAGCTTTGAACAGTATTCTATATTGAATGGGAAGCCAATGTAAGATTTTTAGGATTGGTGTGATGTGGTCCTTGCGCCGTGTGTTTGTAAGGATCCTGGCCGCTGCGTTTTGCAGCATCTGTAGAGGTTTGGTCGAAGAAGCGGGGAGACCGAGTAGAAGAGCGTTGCAATAGTCGATCTTTGAAAACAGTATTGCTTGAAGCACAGAACGGAAATCCTGGAAGTGTAAGAGCGGTCTTAGATGCTTCAGGACCTGTAGCTTGAAGAAGCATTCTTTGGTTGTAGCGTTAATGAATTTTTTGAAATTCATTCTAGAGTCAAGGGTGGCCCAAGGTCTCTGACATGGCTTGCTAGTGGGGTTATTGTGTTATTGGTGAAGGGGTGGTTATCGCTAGGGGAGATAACCAGGAGTTCCGTTTTGGACGTATTTAGGACCAGGTTGAGACTCGAGAGAAGCCGGTTGATGGCATGTAGGCAGTCGTTCCAGAAATTTAGAGTTGAGATTGGGTCCGAGATGGGGATTATGATTTGCACATCGTCCGCGTATATAAAATGGGTGAGGTTGAGGCTATTGAGTAGCTGGCATAAGGAAGTAGATATATATTGAACAGGGTGGGGGAAAAGAGAAGAACCTTGTGGTACACCTTGTTTTGACGAGATGGGTGTGGATTCTTTGTCGTTTATTTTAACTTTGTAGTGCCTGTTGTTCAGAAAGGATTTAAAACCAGAGCAGTGCGGAGCCAGAGATGCCTATTTCCATTAGACGGTTGATGAGGATGTCATGATTTACCGTGTCAAACGCCGCAGAAATAGCGAGTAGGGCTAGAAGGTATGAATGTCCCTTGTCCAGGCCCATCAGGATGGTGTCCGTTAAAGAAGAAGGAGGGATTCTGTGTTTAGGGCATTTTCTGAATCCGAATTGAGAAGGGTATAAGATATTGTGAGAGTCCAAGTAGTCGGTGAGACCGGAAGTTGACAAGTTTTTCCATTAGTTTAGCTATAAAAGGTAGGTTAGCGATGGGACGGAAATTTATAGGGTTGGCTGGGTCCAGGTTGGGTTTTTTAGTAAGGGTTTGCAGTGAAGCAATTTTTAAAGAGTCAGGGACAGATCCTTGATTGAGGGAGCAATTTATGATGTCCTGCCAGAGATTTGGCAATGGTGTTGGGAATGGTGAGGAGGAGTTTGGTCGGTATTTGGTCCAAAGGGTGAGAAGAGGGTTTCATTTTTTTGATAATCGATTCTATTTCCATGGATGATGTAGGTTCAAGAGATTCTAGCGTCTGTTTAAGGATAGTTGGTGATGGATTTTGGCTAGGAGTTTGGCTAGGAGGTTGTAAGGCTGTTGCTGAGGTGTTGGATGTTGCCAGGGGGCCAAGTAGGTTTTTGATTTTGTTGTCAAAGAAAATCGCCAACTCTGTAGATTTGTTTTGGGCTTCTTCTTCTGAGAAGGTAGGGGAAGTGGGAGTGGTGAGGGCTGCCACATATGAGAAGAGCGTTTTAGGGTCGTATAAGGAAACCGTGTATTATTTGGCATAAAAATCTCGTTTGGTGCGGGAGATCGATGTTCTGTAGAAGCTCATTGCTGTTTTGTAAGAAGCCAATGAGGTGGGGGAGGGATCTTTCCTCCAGCGTTGTTCCTTGTGTTGTAGGTCTTGTTTGAGTTTTCTTAATTCCGTAGAGAACCAGGGTTTTTTGTTTCGAGCGTGCTGGTTGATAATTTTTGAGGATAATGGGCAAATTGTGTCTGCTACTGCGTGTGTGATTGTTTGCCAGGAGTTAATTGCGGTATCAGCATCTGTGAGGTCCAGTTTGGGATAGGTCTTTGGCAAGGCTGTTGTTGAGAGTGTCCATGGAACAAGGTTTCCTGAATTGGATGGAGGATTTGGTAGCAATAGGGGTCTGTTTTTGTTTTGATGGCTAGTTTTGTAACTATCATCGAATGGTCTGACCAGGGGATGGGGGAGCAGGAAGGTGGGGAGATGGGCCGAGATGGTTTCATTTGTGAATATCAGGTCAAGCGTGTGGCCTGCCTTGTGGGTGGGATTATTTAATGATTTGATTGAATCCCATAGCCTGGAAGGAGGAAAGGAGGGCTTCGCAGTTGGATGATGGGGAGGGAGAGTCAACAGTGGATGTTGAAGTCTCCTAAGATGATAGCAGGTGAGATGGAGTTGATATGTTTGGCTATAGTTTCGATGAGGGGAGAGGGGTCGGCTTCTAGGAGCCCTGGGGGGGCGTAAATAAGGCAAATTTGAAGTTGGGAGGATTTGAATAATCCGATTTCTAGTTTAGTCGTAGATTTGAAGGCTTGCTGAGTTAGTCTTAATTCTTTTTTGCGATTAACATTATTCCACCCCCTCTTTTTTTAGGTCTGGGGATAGAGAATATGTCGTATTGTTCTATTGGCAGTTGGTTAATTATGGCCGTATCTGTGTTTTTCAGCCATGTTTCGGTAATGGCACATATGTCCGGTTGAGAGTCTAGGAGGTGGTCGTTGAGCAAGTGGTATTTTTTTGAGAGCGATGCGAGTTTAGAAGGCTTAGGTGATTAAGGATAGACTTAGGAATTGTGTTAGTGGGGAGATCATGATTGGAATCAGAGATCTCTTTGAGCGTATGTCTTTTTTGGATGAAAGTTGAAGTTGGTCAGATGACAGCTGTTATAATAGCTAAATGATGCGTTGTATGGGGTGGCTGGATGAATGCTGGATGCTGGAGTGGCTGGATGCTGGAGTAACTGGATGAATGCTGGATGCTGGAGTGACTGGATGATGCTGGGTGCTGGAGTGGCTGGGTGAAAGATAGAAGCTGGATGGGTTGGCGCTTATAAGGAGAGGGTGGGGTAGCTGAAGGAAAGTAGCGAAGGTTGCTTCTATGGCCCCTCAGTTGCTTCTATGGCCCCTTAGTTGCTTCTATGGCCCCTAGTAGCGAGATTCCAGGGGCTGACGCCGACTGCGTGGGGAGGCCGACCTGGGCTGAGGGAGAATCGTGGGATGGCGGCGCAGGTGGAGAGTATAATGGCTGCAACTTCAAGATTCGTGGTTCTGGTGCGGTTCTGGTGCGCACGAAGGGGCGCACAAAAAGGGCTGGCCCCTTTGGTCGCGCTCCTTCGGCGCGCAACGCCGGGATGAGCAGCCGGGATTTAAATCCCCCCGCTTACCTCTGCTGCTGACGTGTCCTGCGATCCTGTCCCTGGTAGGTAGTTTTGTTTTTCAGTGGGCGGAGCGGAGGGACGATCGGGTGAGCCGCGTGGCCGCTGCTGGAGCCCCGGTGGTGAGTGCTTTGTTACTCTAAGGCCTTGCCCAGACGGGCTTCAGCGCCGGCTGCGCAGGCCTGTCCTGGAGCTGCAGTCGATCCGTGGCGGTGGAACGATCTCGGCGGTCGCGGAGGAAGAGGACGCCGGGAGGAGCGGCCGGGATTTAAATCCCCCGCTTACCTCTGCTGCTGAACGTGTCCTGCGATCCTGTCCCTGGTAAGGTAGTTTTGTTTTTCAGTGGGCGGAGCGGAGGGACGATCGGGTGAGCCGCGTGGCCGCTGCTGGAGCCCCGGTGGTGAGTGCTTTGTGAGAAAGGCTTAGAAAAAATCCATTCCTTTTCCTGCAAAAACTTCACATTTCTCAGTTGTTCCAGATGTTCCAGGCGGATCCAATCAGAGCCGGTCAGAGCCGCGCGCCTTCGGCGGCAACGCCTCGGCAGCTGTGCACCATAAGGAGGCTGTTTAAGCTCCCTTCCGGCCCTCCCTAATGACGTGGAAGCTGTTAATTGGTTCTCAATACCAGCAGGGCAGGCTTAGTCTACCCCCGGGAGTCCAATCTCACCCTCGCGGCAATCAGGACCAGAGAATTCCAGAAATATCAGGCAAGTAGCGACAGCCACAGGAAATATATCTCCAGGAAAAACTTTCCACTCCAGTCACAGGCAAAACTCTCCTCGTCTCCTCTGCAAACACTTTAATACAGAAACCCTCCTACTTACCCTCACAGACGCCATCCTCATAGGCCTAGACCAAGGTTACTGCTACCTCCTTGCCCTCCTAGACATCTCCGCAGCATTCGACACAATAAGCCACAATCTTCTACTCTCCCGCCTGTCTGAAATTGGCATTACTGGTGTAGTCCTCCTTTGGTTTAAATCCTACCTTGCCAACAGACAATTCTCAGTCAAAATAGGCAACTCCGAATCCACACATTTTTGCCTCACATAAGGAGTTCCCCAAGGCTCCTCTCTCTCCTCCACCCTCTTCGACATCTACCTATTACCTCTCTGCCAACTCCTGTCCTACCTCGGCCTCAAATTCTACATCTACGCTGACGATGTACAAATCATCATACCGATACAAGAATCTATCTCCGAAACACTAAAATTCTGGGAGAAATGTCTCGCCTCCATTAATTCCCTACTCACAAATCTCCACTTCGCCCTCACCACCACTAAGACTGAACTGCTCTTCATATCCAACCACCAAAGTCCCAAGCCCTCACTCACTAGTGACACAGCTTTCAGCTCAATTTCCTCCCAGTCCTTCGTACGTGACCTTGGAGTCTTAATTGACCAGCAATTAAATTAAAAAAAACATATCAACAATGTCCTAAAGGAAGGCTTTTACAAGCTTAACATCATGAAAAAACTTTTAACCCTTACTCCATACACATGATCTCCGCACCGTCATACAAGCGACCCTATCATCCAAGTTGGACTACTGCAACTCCCTCTTCCTAGGCCTTCCCTACTCTACGATGAAACCACACCAAATGCTGCAGAATGCAGTTGCAAGAACCATCACAAATGCCCGTAAATTTGATCACATAACCCCTATCCTTAAGGACCTTCACTGGCTCCCGATCCAATCACACATCCTTTTCAGAACCCTCAACATTCTACATAAATCCATCTACAAACACAACTGCAACTGGCTTGATGAGCCCTTCCACTGCAAACCCTCCACCCGCCCCTCCAGAGCAATCAGTCAAGGCTCTCTCCACATCCCATCCCTTAAGAGAGCTCACCTCACTTCTACAAGGGATCGAGCCCTATCCATTGCAGGCCCCACCTGTTGGAATTCACTACCCACGAACCTACGCCTCGAACCTTGCTCGATCAACTTCAAGAAAAAGTTAAAGACCTGGCTCTTCAAGCAGGCTTACCCAGACTAGGGCCTTATCCCATGATCCCACACTTGCCCATGATACCACCCTCTTAGAATCTCCCACCCTAATTTATTTATTACTATCATGTTAACTCTTCACGCAAGCAATACTTTTATATTGTCATATTTGTCGTTGTTACCATGTTATTACTCCTCCCTGTAATTGCATTGTTATAGTTTACACTTTTTTTGTTCCTCTCTCTACTTTCCTTATCTAGTTCAAACTCCTTGTTTTCTGTATATTTTTCTATTCCTTTTTGTCCAATCCCCCCTTCCTGTTCCATGTATTTTCTACCTTTAGTTTATTGTAAACAGATATGATGTCTCCCACTAATGTCGGTATAAAAAAGTCCATAAATAAATAAATAACTAAATAAATAAATAGTGGCGCTATCTGTTAGGAGACGAGAAATACTGAAGAGCTGAGCTTCCTGCATGGGTATATGTAGGCTGACGTCAGCTTTGAAATCTGACTCCATCTCCCATCTGCTATCAGAAGTACACTATGGGGCGGATTTTCAGCGCCCTGCTCGCCTAAATCCGCCCAAAACCGGGCGGATTTAGGCGAGCAGGGCCCTGCGCGCCGGTAAGCCTATTTTACATAGGCCTACCGGCGCGCGCAGACCCCGGGACTCGCGTACGTCCCGGGGTTTTCGGAGGGGGCATGTCGGGGGCGTGTCGGGGGGCGGGCCCGGTCGACGCGGCGTTTCGGGGGCGTGTCGGCCGCGTTTTGGGGGCGGGTACGGGGCGTGGCTACGGCCCGGGGGCGTGGCCGCGCCCTCCGTACCCGCCCCCAGGTCGCGGCCCGGCGCGCAGCAGGCCCGCTGGCGCGCGGGGATTTACGTCTCCCTCCGGGAGGCGTAAATCCCCCGACAAAGGTAAGGGGGGGGTAGACAGGGCCGGGTGGGGGGGTTAGGTAGGGGAAGGGAGGGTAAGGTGAGGGGAGGGCAAAGGAAAGTTCCCTCCGAGGCCGCTCCGATTTCGGAGCGGCCTTGGAGGGAACGGGGGGAGGCAGCGCGGCTCGGCGCGCGCAGGCTATACAAAATCGATAGCCTTGCGCGCGCCGATCCAGGATTTTAGTGGATACGCGCGGCTCCGCGCGTATCTACTAAAATCCAGCGTACTTTTGCTTGAGTCTGATGCGCAAGCAAAAGTAGGCTGTTCGCGCGCCTCTTAAAATCTACCCCTATACGCATTGGTCCTGAGTCCATCTGGCTACACGCTAGGAAAGCAGTTGTTTTCTACATAGAATTTTTCACATCTTCTAAAGAAGGTTGCAGGATTAGGAAGACAGCAGTGACAACATACCAGTTCAAATGGTGGACTCATGTATTGGCAACCCCTGTATACCCAGAAACAAGGGATATAAGGCAGTGCTCTAGTAACTGGAGCTTTTGGAGCAATAGGTATTTGGTCAGAAATTAATTTAGAGACCTTACAATAAATGCAATCTTCTAGAAACATGGAATTCACACATTTGCATCTCTTGCATTCCTATAAGACAGGACTGGGGAATTTACACATGACACAAATTGTGAATCATGGGGGCTATGACCCGGGCATCGAAAGCAAAGCCAATATAAAGCTGAGGGCCCAAAAGGATTAAAAGACTTTTCATGGGTTTACCAGGCAGGCAAGGAGTCCTGAACCCACTCCTATGCAGACAATATGGCCTTGTCATTCTGTCACAACTGAGGGTCTGGCTAGAGCTGGGGGAACTCTATGGGGCAGCCCAGGACTTCAGGGCAGAGCAGAAAGGATCTTCCTTGCAAGCTGAACCCTTGTATTCTGGCAGCCGGCAGGATTTAGGCTGTGGTTGGAGTCAAGGTGCAGGCTGGAGGCAAGGAGTGGATACAAAGGCAAGGCAGTGCAGGTCTGGAGACTGAATCAGTGCAGGAAATTGAGGCAAGACAGGACTGGAGTTTGAGGCACGGGCTGGATACAAGGGACAGGACTAGGCCAGACAATGACAAGATTAGACAAGACAGAACAGAGAAGAAGAATTACAGAGGCCTAAAGGCAGAGGCTTGGAAGGCCTATAGGCCCCTACACATAAGGCCCACAAGCCAGACAAGGAGATACTAGGAAGCCCAGAGGCTGCAGGCTAGGTAGAAGGCCTGAGAAAGCCACAGGGCTAGACAGAAGACCTGAGAAAGCCACAGAGCTAGGCAGGATAGGCAGAAGACCTGAGAAGGCAACAGAGCTAGGCAGAAGGGCTGAGAAGGCCACAAAGGCTAGGCAGAAGGGCTGAGAAGGCCACAAGGCTAGGCAGAAGGGATGAGAATGCCACAAGGCTAGGCAGAAGGGATGAGAAGGCTACAGAGCTAAACAAGACAGAACAGAGCCAAACAGACTTGATGACAAGGCATCAGGTATTATAGGAGGCAAGATTAAATAGACCAAGCCATGCTGACTCATGGGCCCATGGAGACTATGGTTGGAGTGAGTGCAGGTGTAGCTCCATGGGGACCTCTAGTTGCAGGGAGGCTGTACAGCAGGCAGGATCTTAACAATTATTTTATAGACTTCTATTATATCTCCTCTCAGCCATCTCTTCTCCAGGCTGAAGACCTCTAAACTGTTTAGCCTTTCCTCATAGAGCAGCTATTTCATCTCCTCTTATCATTTTGGTTGCCCTTCTCTATACCTTTTCTAGTTTTGCTATATCTTTTTTGAGCTGAGGTGACTAGGAAATGATATAAAGCTAACTCTTTATAAAACAGTTTTGTTTAAAGAAATGTAACAAATACCTGTAATTGGCAAAACTGAATATCATTAAGATAATTTTTATTTTTTTCCTAATTTGGAACATATATAATTAGCAAGGATTTTAAATTTTTTTTTCTCTTCAAATGCCCACCTTTTGCCTTTGAAAGACAAAAAGAAAAAGAAAAAGAAATCCAGGAAAGTTTATTCACTATCCACCGGGGTTCTGATTTGGTCAATACTGTTTACAGACTACTGAGATCCATAATGAGCATTTTGGGGTGATCTTCCTTGTAAAGGGGAAGTTTTATGTATGTGTCTGTATGTTCAGATTTTATGACTGTCTATATCGTTTTCTGCAACAAATTTTGAAGTGTGTGGATTACAAATCTTTAAATAAATAAAAATAAATAAAGAAGGCACTTCACAATGCTTCGGAGCCAACTGATTTGACACTTTCTTTAAAAAGCAAAAGGGAGATCATTTGTGGGGGAAGGACATTTTATGGAGTCATTTTAGTAAAAAAATAATACGTGAACTTTGACTGTATGCATTTTCTTATAAAGCTATATTGGTCAGTCCTTACATCAGTCAGCTGTTTGTTGCGGGTTGGTGTTACCGCAGATGTCGTCTGTTTATTTCCAGCCTTCAGTGCTGCATCTCTTCTTGCTTGTTCAAGAAGAACTCTTGCACGTTCTTTAAGTTCCTCCTGCCTTGATAACATTCGCTGCTTAAAAATAAATATTCAAGTAAGCGACAAGGATATACAAATATAATACTTCTGAAATTATATTTATCAAGCATGACCTAGTAAAGAGAAATCAAAATACTACACTATTTGTTCTATATTATATTTCTTTTTTCCCTTTCCACATAGAAACATAGAAATGACGGCAGAAGAAGACCAAACGGCCCATCTAGTCTGCCCAGCAAGCTACGCACTTTATCCATTTTTTTCCCCCTTTTTTTCTCTTCCACCTGTTACTATTGGCTTCCAGTACCCTCCAGCCCTAATTCCCCTCCACCCCACCACCAATTTAGAGAGCAGCGCCGTATCTGCATCCAAGTGAACGTCCAGCTCAATTAGGAATAGCAACCGCTGTAACAAGCAGGCCACACCCTTACCCCATACTCTTACCCACCCCTGTTTTTATTTTTTTTTTTTTTGAGATAGCAGCCCTCCATCCTTCCGCTCCGTGAAGGTGGAGCACCAACTACTGGCCACTGGCATCCCGCTCCGTGAATGCCTCTGTGGCTACTGCCGCTCCGTGCAGTGTTTGAATGCCTCTATGGCTACTGCTGCTCCGTGCAGTGTTTGAATGCCTCTGTGGCTACTGCCGCTCCGTGCAGTGTTTTGCTGCCTCCTCTTTATTCACGCCCTCATGTAAGATTCACGCCCACATGTAAGATTCATATGTACATACACATACATATACATGCACATATATATTAATAGGTACAAACAAACATTTATTTTGACTTTCCTTGGAATTTTGGGATATATGACCATGGGATATGGATATTTCAAGTGGTGATGGGATGATTCTATTCAAGTTTCCACATGCTTCCCTCCTTTACAAACCTATAATAACTCAAGGTGGGATCATCCCAAGAAAGGAATGACAACAGTGAAGAATTATGAGGTTGGTTTCTTTTTTATGGCCACAACTGAAACTATACAACTTATTTTAGTTGTGATAAATTACATCTTTACTTTGATTTACAGAGGGGTGAAAAATAAATTAATTATTCCATCGATATATTTCCTCTTCACATCATTACATATGCATTTCTAATTACATCCCTAAAATCATCTTTAGCAGTGTTAAAGCAAAGAACAGCATCATATACAAACAGGAGGATTAATACAATTAACTGAAGATTCATTTAAGGATTAGGAAGAGAAAAAAATGACTAAGAAAGTGTTAATTTTAATAAAAATGTAAGCATTGTTTAAAAAGTTAACTGTATAAACTACTAAAATTGAACTGTTTAAACAATACAGCCTACAGATGTAGAGAGAGGACCCCTCCCACTCGATGTACCCATGAGCTCCCCAGGCTGACCAATAGTGGACCTACAGCCTCAATATGGGAAGCCATGCAGTATTCCTGGAAAGGGGAAACTAGAAGCCAGCTGCAAGGATCCTGGGTTCACACTGGCATATATTAATGTTAAATGGTAAGTCCTAAGACTTGCTATACTGGATAAGACCAAAGGACCATAAAACCCAGTATCCTGATCTAACAGTGGTCAATCCAGGACAAAAGTACCTGGCAGGATCCCAAGGGGTAAGCAGATTCCAAGCTGCTTATCCCAAGAATAAGCAGTGTATTTCTGCAACTCTATCTTAATAATGGTTAATGGAATTTTCCTCCAGGAACTTCTTCAAATCTTTTTTAAATGTAGCTACACTAATAGCTTTCACCACATCCTCTGGCAATGAATTCCAGAGCTTAATTATGCATTGAGTAAAAAAAAATCTTCTCTCTTATTAATTTTAAATGCATCTCTTAGCAACTTCATTGTGTGTCCCCTGGTCTTTACTTTTTTGAAAGAGTAAACAACTGATTAATGTTGAGATTACTTACCTGATAATCTCGTTTTCCTTAGTGTAGACAGATGGACTCAGAACGAATAGTATAGTGTGCTCGTGCTAGCAGTTGGAGACGGATCTGACGTCAGCACGGGTGTATATATACCCCCACAGGAAGCGTAGCAACTTAGTAATCTTCCTTGCAAAAGCTGTTATGGATGTGTGTACTGACGCTCAGTGTAAAGTGAAACAGGATTCCCCTGACCGATTGATAGCAGCTGGAGACCGCCAGCATTCCCAACCGGAAGGCGTTGACACCTGGTAGAGTGTACGCTCTTATGGAAACAGATGACATGGCTTACCTTGAATCGGTGAAACCCATGTACACAGGCAGCTGGGCGGGATGCTGAGTCCATCTGTCTACATTAAGGAAAACGAGATTATCAGGTAAGTAATCTCAACATTTCCTGTCGTGTAGCCAGATGGACTCAGAACGAATGGGATGTACAAAAGCTTTACTCCCAGCCTGGGCGGGAGGCTGCCTGAGGACCATGTAGGACCGCCCTTGCAAATGCTGTGTCCTCCCTGGCCTGGACATCCAGACGGTAGAACCTGGAGAAGGTATGGAGGGAGGACCACATCGCCGATTTACAGATTTCCGCAGGCGACAGCATCCTGGATTCTGTCTTGACTTGTAGAGGCGGAGACTTCCCAGCCTCCACGTAAGCTGCTCTGATAACTTTTTTAATCCAGCGGGCGATGGTGGGCCGAGAGGCCGCTTCCCTTGTCGTTTCCCGCTGTGCAGGACGAACAGATGGTCCGTCCTTCGTACTTCTTGTGTCATTTCCAGATATCTGGGCAGCAGTCTGCCTATGTCGAGATGGCGTAGCAAACGCCCTTCTTCAGATTTCTTCAAACCCCCGTGGTAGGCAAGGATATAGTTTGGTTAAGGTGAAACTGTGAGACCACTTTAGGTAGAAAGGAGGGAACCGTGCGAAGATGGATAGCCTCTGGAGTGATTCTCAGAAAGGGATCACGGCAGGACAGTGCTTGTAGCTCTGAGACGCGGCGTGCTGAATAGACCGCCAATAAGAACACCATCTTCGAGGTTAAAGAACGGAGAGACAGGCCCCGAAGGGGTCTGAAGGTGGATCCCGCGAGGAAATCCAAAACAAGGTTAAGGTTCCACAAAGGCACTGGCCACTTCAGTGGCGGACGAATGTGCTTGACTCCTTTCTAGAAGCGAGACACATCTGGATGCGTGGCAATGGTCTTGCCATCCCTCCTGGGACCATAGCAAGACAGTGCAGCCACCTGAACTTTGATGGAGCTGAGGGAGAGACCCTTCTGAAGCCCATCTTGCAGGAAATCCAGAACAATAGGGATCGTGGTCGCATGTGGATTGGTGCCATGAGTGTCGCACCATGCTTCAAATATTCTCCAGATCCTTACGTAGGTGAGGGAAGTGGAAAACTTGCGTGCTCGGAGGAGTGTGTCTATCACGGGCTCCGAGTAACCTCTTTTCTTCAGTCTAGCCCTCTCAATGGTCAGACCGTAAGAGAGAATTGAGCTGGATCCTCGTGGAGGATGGGACCTTGACGTAGAAGGTCCCAGAGAGGAGGCAGGGGAAGGGGCTCCCCTGCCAGTAGTCTTCTCATGTCCGCGTACCAGGGTCTTCTTGGCCAGTCTGGTGCCACTAGAAGAACTAGGCCCCGGTGTTTCTGAATCTTGTGGATGATGGCGCCCAGCAGAGGCCACGGAGGAAAGGCGTACAGCAGAGTCCCTGGAGGCCATGGCTGAACCAGGGCATCGATTCCGTGTGAGAATGGGTCGCGCTTGCGGCTGATGTATCTGGGTACTTGAGCATTGGACTTGTCCGCCAGTAAATCCATGTCTGGAATCTCCCAGTGATCCACAATCATCTGGAAGGCTGTGGGTGACAGCTGCCACTCTCCCGGATTTAGGCTTTCTCTGCTGAGGAAGTCTGCCGTGGTGTTGTCCTTCCCGGCAATGTGGACGGCGGAGATGTCCTGAAGATTCGCCTCTGCCCAAGCCATCAGTGGGGCGATCTCCAGAGATACCTGTCGGCTTCTGGTTCTGCCCTGACGGTTGATGTATGCCACCGTGGTGGCGTTGTCGGACATCACTCTGACTGCTCTGTTCTTCAGTCTGTGAGCAAATCGAAGGCATGCCAATCGGACTGCCCGAGCCTCTAGACGGTTGATGTTCCACGCTGACTCTTCTCTGTTCCACCGCCCTTGTGCGGTAAGTCCTTCGCAGTGTGCCCCAGCCGCTCAGGCTGGCATCTGTGGTGAGCAGAGTCCACGTGGGGGAGGACATCTCGACCCCTGCTCATGTGGTTGGACTGCAACCACCACCGTAACTGGGTCCGTACTCTGGCAGGCAGAGGTAGGTGCGTGGAATAGTTCCGTAGACGGGGCTCCAGCGAGAGAGCAGGGAGTGTTGTAGAGGTCTCATATGGGCCCTTGCCCAAGGTACCACTTCCAGGGTGGATGCCATGAGACCGAGAACCTGCAGATAATCCCAAGCTATGGGCCGACTGGCTCCCATCAAGTACTGGATACGCGTCTGAAGTTTAACCTTCTCTTGGTAGTGAGACTGACTGTGTCTGCCTGGGTGTCGAACTGTACTCCCAGGTATTCCAGTGACTGGGAAGGCTGTAGGCAACTCTTGCTGAGGTTGATTACCCAGCCCAAGCTTTCCAGAAGGGCGATCACTCTGTCGGTTGTCCGATGGCTCTCCTCTCGTGATTTCACCCTGATCAGCCAGTCGTCTAGGTAGGGATGGACCAGAATTCCTTCCCGTCTGAGTGCCGCGCTACCACTACGACCACCTTGGTGAAGGTCCGGTGACGTGGCCAACCCGAAGGGCAGAGCCCGGAATTGGAAGTGGTGGCCTAGAACCTTGAAGCGTAGGTAGCGCTGATGATCCGGATGGATCGGGATATGCAGGTAGGCTTCCGACAAGTCTAATGCCGTGAGGAATTCTCCTGGCTGTACTGCGGTCTTGACGGAGCGCAGAGTTTCCATGCGAAACCTCGGGACCCTTAAGTATCGATTGACTGACTTGAGGTCCAGTACAGGCCGAAAGGTGCCCCCTTTCTTGGGTACCATGAAATAAATGGAATAGTGTCCAGAATTCACTTCCCAGGCAGGTACTGGGATGATGGCTTTCAAGGACAGGAGCCTCGCCAGGGTAGCTTCCAATGCTGCCTTCTTGTGTGGGACATGAAGATTCCACAAACTTGTCCGGAGGGAGTGATGAAAGTCCAGATAATACCCCTCTCGGATGATGGCGAGGACCCACTGGTCCGACGTAATCTCGACCCATCTGGGGTAGAAGAGGGTTAACCTGCCCCCTATGGCTCCGTCCCCCAGATGAATCGGCGGATTCTCATTGTGAGGCGCGGCCGGGACCTGAGCCCGGGCCTGCTCCCCTCTTGCGCTGCTTGGTCCGAAAGGACTGATTCCGGGCCTGAGGACGAGGTGCCTGGTAGCGACTCCTGTAGGGAACGAAGCGCTGGGAGCTTCTACCCCTGGAGGGCCTTGGAAAGGCGCGCTGGTTCCCTGAACCGATCTTCCGGCAGTCGGGTACTGGGAAGCGCCCCATGTGCTGGCCAGTTTATCAAGGTCGCTGCCAAAGAGGAAAGAGCCCTTAAAGGGCAATCTGGTGAGGCGTGTCTTTGAAGGCGCATCGGCTGACCATTTCCGGATCCAGAGCTGCCTTCTGGCAGCTACGGAGGATGAGATCCCCTTGGCTGTTGTTCGGACTAGGTCTGATGCAGCATCCGTGAGGAACGAGAGAGCTGACTCCATGTCTGCTGAGCGTTGTTCCTGACCTGTGACAAACAGGCACGCGTCACCACTGTGCAGCAGGTTGCGATCCGCAAAGATAGAGCTGCCACCTCAAAAGTCTGTTTCAGAATGGCGTCCAGTCGCCGGTCATGAGGCTCCTTGAGGGCCGTCCCCCCTTCAACTGGAATGGTAGTGCGCTTGACCACAGCGCTAATCAAGGCGTCCACCTGAGGGCACGCCAGCAGCTCCTGGATAGGGTGCCAGGGGTACATGCCGTCAGGGCCCGGCCCCCTTTGAAGGAAGCCGCTGGTGCAGCCCATTCTAAATCTATCAGTTGTTGTGCTGCTTGCAAGAATGGAAAATGGCGGGCTGTAGGACGAAGACCTTCCAGCAGGGGGTTCTGCGCAGAGGGTACCGTAGCGCTGGGACCTGTAATATCCAACTCCGCCAGACACTGAGACACCAGGTCGAGAGATCCTCCTTAGGGAAGAACCGCCTCATGGTTCTATATGGCTCAATCCCTGGGGGAAGTTCCCCCTCGTCCGGGAGTTCGGACTCGTCCGGTGAAACCTCCTGGTCTGACTGATCTGGACTGTCCAGCCGGGAGGTCCCGCTCACGATAAGGGCGTGAGGGTCCAGGAACAGGATCCGCAGGAGCCGCCACCGCAGCGGCAGCCGCAGCAGCCGCAGTCGCAGCCACCGCAGGAACCGCCAAACAGCAGGAACAACAGGAACAGCAGGAACCGCAGGGCCTGGACGGGAAGCCGTTTGCATCTGTACAAAGGCATGAATCCCCTTAAAGAGATCCACCCAGGAAATTGAAGCAGCCTCTAATCGCCGGGGGTACAAGATCCCCCGGGATTCCCGATTGGTCGAAACTGACCGCTAAATCCGGGGTAGCCCCTGGGGAACTGTCAGCAAATCGTGGCTGAGACTGGTCCTGGCCCGAGGGTCCCACGGCCTCCTCACATTGGGCACATAGGGAGTCTGGCTCTTCACTGTGCGTGGCTCTAAGCTGGCATGCGGAGCAGAGGCCGAGGGCTTTAATGCCGGAGGCAGGCAGCACCCCCGCTGAAGACGCTGAGGCGTTCTGTTCCATTGAAAAGTATGCGCTTAATGAACAGGCGCACAATAACAACATGCGGCAGCAATATGCGCTTAATACAACAGGCGCACAATAATAATATGCAGCAGCAATATGCGCTTAATACAAGAGGCGTACAATAATAATATGCGGCCAGCAATATGTGCTAGGACAACAGGCGCTTAATAATAATATGCGGCAGCAATATGCGCTTATTACAACAGGGCGCTAATAATAATGCGTCAGCAATATGAGCTTCATACAACAGGGCGCTTAATAATAATATGCTGGAAGCAATATGCGCTTAGTACAACAGGCGCTGAATAATAATAAGCGCAGCTATATACGCTTAATACAACAGGCGCTTAATAATAATATGCGGCAAGCTATATACGCTTAAGACAACAAGCGCTCAGCCATATGCGGCTAACAATATACGCTCAATGATATGCAATATGCTCTCAGCAATAAGCGGTTTAGCAATACACGCTCAATGTATTCAAAATGCTCTCAGCAATAAGCGGTTAGCAATACACGCTCAATGGTATTCAATATGGCTCTCTCAGTAATAAGCGGTTAGCAATATACACACAATGAGGAATCTAATATGCGCTTAGTCATAGACCTGCGCCTATTACGGGCACTCAATACCTGAACAAGGCCACAAAATGGTGCCCCCACGGCGTGCCACGCAGCCGGTCCTCGGTTCCTCGGAGAGCAGAAGTAAAAGAAGTACGCCTTACCTGATCCTCGGCACTTCCCGGCTGGAACCCGGGCGGTCCTCCGGCTGCGGGGGGGATGAGGGGCAAGTACCTTCACCACCCGCGTTTGAGGGATATGCACCCGCTGCCTCGGTCAACGCCAGGGACCGATGGCGCCTCATATGCCTCACCCCGAACCTCGCCTGGGGGCTACGTCCCTGCTGCGATTTGGGCCACCGGACCGAGGACTTAAACCTCCGGGGGATCACGGAAATCACCCCGGGAAACTCTACTGGGGGAGGGACCTTTAGGGTATCACCGCAGGAGTGTGGGGCTCGATGGTGCTGTAGAAGTTTTAGCGAAAAGAAAGTAGAAAGTAGAAAAATAGAAAGTAGATTTGGAAAACACGCTCAGCGAGCGTGCAGGCTCTCCAAACTGCTTTGGAGACGGAAATTACTAAGTTGCTACGCTTCCTGTGGGAGTATATATACACCCGTGCTGACGTCAGATCCGTCTCCATCTGCCTAGCACGAGCATACTATAACCCATTCGTTCTGAGTCCATCTGGCTACACGACAGGAAATGTTTACTTGCTCCATTCACTCATTTTATAGACCTCTATCATATATCCCCTCAGCCATTTCTTCTCCAAGCTGAAGAGTCCTAACCTATTTAGCCTATCTTCACAGGGGAATTGTTCCATCCCCTTTATCATTTTGGTTGCCTTTCTCTGTAGCTTTCAAATTCTATAAAAATAGCAAACAGCAGCAGAGATAGGGACATCCCTGTCTGGTACCCCTCGCCTAACTGGAAAATAGGAGGAATACCCCCCATTGACTTTTATGCACGCCCGAGGGCCATCGTATAATTGTTGACGAGAGAGGGGAGCAATTTTAGATCTAATTCTCAGTGGAGCACAGGATTTGGTGAGAGAGGTAATAGTGGTGGGGCCACCTGGCAATAGTGATCATAATATGATAGAATTTGAATTAATGACTGGAAGGGGGACAGTAAGTAAATCCATGGCTCTAGTGCTAAACTTTCAAAAGGGAAACTTTGATAAAATGAGAAAAAATAGAAAAAAATAAAAGGAGCAGCTGCAAAGGTAAAAAGTGTGCAAGAGATGTAGACATTGTTAAAAAATGCCATCCTAGTCCAGATTTATTCCACACTAAGCAAGGTGGAAGGAAGGCAAACGATTATCGGCATGGTTAAAACGTAAGGTGAAAGAGGCTATTTTAGCCAAAAGATCTTCATTCAAAAATTGGGAAGAAGGATCCAACAGAAGAAAATAGCATAAAGCATAAACATTGGCAAGTTAAATGTAATTCATTGATAAGACAGGCTAAGAGAGAATTTGAAAAGAAGTTGGCCGCAGAAGCAAAAAACTCACAGTAAAAACTTTTAAAAATATATCTGAAGCAGAAAGCCTGTGAGGGAGTCTGTTGGACCCTTAGATGGTCGAGGGGTTAAAAGGGCACTTAGAGAAGATAAGGCCATCATGGAAAGATTAAATGATTTCTTTGCTTCTGTGTTTATTGGGAAGATACCCATTCCTGAGAAGATTTTCAAGTGTAATGATTCAGATGGATTGAACCAAGTTACAGTGAACCTAGAAGATGTGATAGACCTGATTAACGAACAGAAGAGTAATAAATCACCTGGACTGGATGGTATACACCCCAGGGTCCTGAAGGAACTAAAAAATGAAATTTCAAATCTATTGGTAAAAATTTTTAACCTATTATTAAAATCATCCATTGTACCTGAAGACTGGAGGGTGGCTAATGTAACCCCAACATTTAAAAAGGGCTCCAGGGGTGATCTAGGAAACTACAGACCAGTTAGCCTGACTTCAGTGCCAGGAAAAATAGTGGAAAGTGTTCTAAAGATCAAAATCACAGAACATATAGAAAGACATGGTTTAACGGAACAAATTGTTGCAGTCTCCACCGCTTCCTCCCCCTAATTTGCTGTATTCAGGGCTCACCTTCTATGCCGGGAACGCCGCTCCCGCGGCTCTGCTGGGTCTATGGGGCATCCGCCATTGCTGGGCCGTCTCTCTGCGGCCCCGCGTGCACGCAAGGACGCGCGTTATGGACGCACGCTCACCGGAAGTCTGGCCCCGCCTGAGTTAACCATGCCACGCCCCAAGCCTGATTTAACCGGCGTTCATCGGGTTTCTCATTGCCTTGCAACAAGGGTCGCTACTGCTTGTAGTTCTTAGTTGCATCTCTGCTGTACTGCTTCCTGCCATTGACCACTGCTCGTTCCTGACTCTCCGCTTCTGCCTGCCGCCTGCCATTGACCTCTGCTTGTTCCTGACTCCGCTTCTGCCTGCCGCTTGCCATTGACCTCTGCTCGTTCCTGACTCTGCTTCTGCCTGCCGTCCGCCATTGACCTCTGCTCGTTCCTGACTCTGCTTTTGCCTGCCGCCTGCCACCGACCTCTGCTCGCTCCTGACTTCGCTTCTGCCTGCAGCCAGCCACCGACTTCAGCTTGTGCCCGACTCTGCTCCTGTTTGCCGCCAGCCTCGACCCCGGTCGGTTTCCAGGACTGTTTCCATTGGCTGCCAAATTGACTTGGGTTTCTTCTCCGGCTACTCTCTGCCAAGTCTGAGTCTCTACACGCTGCTGGCTCCGGTCCTGCCTTGTGCCGGTCCATACTCCACGAGGTTACACAGACACCATTCCAGTTACCCTGTCTGTCCTGCTCGCGCTGGGCCTACCTGCTCCCTGCCACTGGACTCGTGACTTAACCTTTTCCCAGGCCTTTCCTAGAGACTGAGACCTTACTCCTGAGTCCCCAAGGTTCTGGGACCCTACGGGCTCCTCCTGGGGGGGTTTCCCGTTGAAGACCTGTACCTGTGTCTCTTAAGTCCCAAGGTGTCTGGGACCCTACGGGCTCCTTCTGGGGGGTTCCCGGTTCCAGATCTATACCTGTGGTCTCTTAAGTCCCAGGATCTAGGACCCTACGGGCTCCTCCGGGGGGGTTCCTGGTTCCCCGGTGAAGATCTGTGCCTGAGACTCCGCCTCCCGAGCTACTCTAAACCCAGGGTGGTCGGCTCAAGGGTCCACACCAGGACTGCAGCTTCCCAGAACTGCAACACAAATTCAGCATGGCTTTACCCAAGGCAAGTCTTGCCTCACAAATCTGTTTTCACTTTTTTGAAGTGTTAATAAACATGTAGATAAAGTTGAACTGGTAGATGCAGTGTATTTGGATTTTCAGAAGGCATTTTAACAAAGTTCCTCATGAGAAGCTTCTAGAAAAAGTAAAAAGTTATGGGATAGGTGGTGATGTCCTTTCGTGGATTCAAACTGGTTAAAAGACTGGAAACAGAGTAGGGATTAAATGGACAATTTTCTCAGTGGAGAGGGGTGGGCAGTGGAGTGCCTCAGGGATCTGTACTGGAACCCATGCTTTTAATGATCTGGAACCCATGCTTTTAATGATCTGGAAAGGAATACGACGAGTGAGGTAATCAAATTTGCAGATGATAAAAAATTATTCAGAGTAGTTAAATCACAGGCAGATTGTGATAAATTGGCAGGAGGGGACCTTGTGAGACTGGAAAATTTGTGGGCATCCAAATGGCAGATGAAATTTAATATGGATAATTGCAAGGTGATGCTATAGGGAAAAATAAAGCCATTCTATAGTTATACAATGTTAGGCTCCATATTAGGAGCTACCACCAGGAAAGAGATCTAGGCGTCATAGTGGATAATACATTGAAATTGTCGGCTCGGTGTTGCTGCAGCAGTCCAAAAAAGCAAGAGTATGTTAGGAATTATTGGAAGGGAATGGGGGAATAAAACTGAAAATGTCCATATTGCCTCTGTATCGCTCCATGGTTGAGACCGCAACCTTGAATACTGTGTACAGTTCTGGTCACTGTATCTCAAAAAAGAGGTAGTTGTGATTTAGAAGTTATAGAGAAGGGTGACCAAAATGAAAAATGGGATGGAACGTCTCCTCTATGAGGAAAGACTAAAGAGATTAGGACTGTTCAGCTTGGAGAAGAGAAGCTGAAGGGGGATATGATAGAGGTGTTTAAAATCATGAGAGGGCTAGAACGGGTAAATGTGAATCGGTTATTTACTCTTTGGATAATAGAAGGACTAGAGGGCACTCCATGAAGTTAAGCATGTAGCACACATTTAAAACTAATCGGAGAAAGTTCTTTTTCACTCAATGCACAATTAAACTCTGGAATTTGCTGCCAGGGGATATGGTTAGTGCATTTAGTGTAGCTGGGTTTAAAAAAAGGGTTTCGATAGTTCTTGGAGGAGACGTCCATTACTATTAACAAGTTGTCTTAGAAAATAGCCACTGTTATTAGTAGCATCAGTAGCACGGGAATATACTTAGCTTTTGGGTACTTGCCGACTACTTGAGCCTGTATTGGCCACTGTTGAAAAATGGACCTTGTCTGAGCCAGTAAAGGCATGTTCTTGAGAGGGGCAGCCTAAGAAAGCGCGCAAAAACACCATGGAGTTCTACCATGGCATCACGCAGCGAAAAAACCCTCACGTGGGGCCTAGCCTACAGAGGCTGCTCACCCACCAGGCTGCCCATGTCTCTCAATCTCCCATGGAGCGGGACGAATGTCGGAAGAGTGTGGCCGAGCACGGAGACTGGAGGAGGAGAAAGCCCTACATAAAAAAACCTCCTTCGGTCTCTGCATTTTTATTATATATATATATATGATATATATTATATATATATATATATATATCTATATCCAAAAAAATGGCAATGTATATATCTTAACTTGTGCTTATTGTGTTACACAAAATTACCTACCAGACCATGGAAATCACCTCAGGAATTCTCAACTGGGGAAGAGACCATTTGGTATCACTGCAGGAGAGCGGGGCAAATTAATTTTCCATATTCTCCTTTTCAAATCAAAGCAATCTCCAGTGGGGAGATGCACGTCCACCATCTCCTGGAGACGGAGAATACTGGCAGGTTGATGTCACTACAAGGGGTATATATATACTGTAATGTCAGTTTGCTCTGTCCTCATATGCTGGGTAGAGGTGTATAAACCCACTTGTTCTGGATTCATCTGACTGGACGCTAAGAAATCACACTTCAACCTAAACTGGAACTGAACTAAACACTTAAATTTAAACTGAGAGGGAGTAAAACATTATTATAGGCTCAAGCAGTTTAGGGCTAATCCTTCAAGGGGAAGAAGTGGTTTGGCTCCAGGCTTTAATGATGGGTGTGAGAAATTAAGCTAAAATAAATAAATTAAATACATTTATGTCACTTACTGTGCAATCCCAGTGTGACCATCATGAACCTATGTATGAAGTTTTGTCTTACTATAGACCTCATACCCCTTAGCGAGTTCTATGAATTAATTTCTTGACTAATACAACTCTCCAGTGAAATAATGTCAAACCAAATGGAAGCTCTGCAGGGATTTTCATACAACATGACTGGTGATATGGACTACAGGATGTATAACTCTGACCTAGGAAGGCTCCAAACAAGTCTGGTTTTCAATATAACCATGTTATGCATATTAATCTGATTCTCAGATCAAATATAGCAAATGTTGCTTACCTGTAACAGGTGTTCTCACAGGACAGCAGGATGTTAGTCCTCACATATGGGTGAGTACCGAGCTGAGGATGTCCGGACATGCACCAAATGTACCCAAGACGTGCAACAGGCACAACAATTGGGGTAGAATTTGGGGAAGGGCATCCTGAACCCCACCGGGCAGGCGGAAGGGTGTTGGTACGTCACGTCGTAAATAAGTTACGCAACACAGACTGGCCGAAGATGGAATCTTGTCTTCCGGCTTGTCTAGGCAAAGTATGTAAAAAGTATGAAGAGAACTCCAGGTAGCAGCCCTACAAATGTCAGGAAGCGGCACCGAGCGTAGGTGTGCTACTGAAGTCGCCATGGCCCTCACAGAGTGTGCTTTAACATGGTCTTGAAGTGGAATGCCTGCTTGCTGATAGCAAAAGGAAATGCAATCCGCTAGCCAGGAGGAGAGAGTCTGCTTACCTACTGGCTGCCCCAATTTGTTAGGATGGAAAGAGATAAATAATTGAGTGCTCTTTCTGTGGGCAGCTGTACGGTCTAGATAAAACGCTAGAGTCTTTTTTGCAGTCAAGGGTATGCAGAGCCTGCTCTCCTGGATTGGAATGAGGCCTGGGAAAAAAGGTACGTAGTAGTATAATAGATTGATTGAGATGAAACTCTGATACTATCTTAGGCAAGAACTTAGGGTGAGTGCGAAGAACCACCCAGTCCTGCATGAGTTTAGTGTAGGTAACTAGGGCCTGTAACTCACTAACTCTGCGAGCTGAAGTGATTGCCAAAAGGAAAATCACCTTCCATGTGAGATAGCGAAGTTCACAGGATTGGAGAGGCTCATATGGTGGTTTCATGAGCCGACCCAAAACCAGGTTAAGATCCCAAGAAGGGGCCGGAGGACGCAGTGGAGGCTTGAGGTGAAGCAAGCCCTTCAAGAAGCGTGTTACAAGGGGATGTACTGAGATAAGGGACACCCCGATACCTTTATGGAAGGCGGCTACTGCACTGACATGCATTCTGATGGAGGAAGTTTTAAGACCTGACTCTGACAAGTGCCAGAGGTAGTCTAGAAACTTCGGGATTGGACAGGTAAAGGGATCAAGGGCCTGAGAAGAGCACCATGACGTGAAACTGTTCCATTTCGATTTTCTCATGGAAGGCTTCTGTGAAGCAATCAAGACACAGGAGACTGGATCAGAAAGGTTAAGCGGCTGAAGGATTAATCTTTCAACATCCATGCCGTCAGGGACAGGGCTTGCAAATTGGGGTGGTGGAGGCACCCGTCGTTTTGAGTGATTAGAAGCGGGTCTGTTCCCAGAGGAATGTGCCTGCGAATGGAGAGATCCTGAAGTAATGGAAACCACACTTGGCGGGGCCAGTGAGGTGCTATCAGGATCATGGTTCCCTTGTCCTGATGTAACTTCACAAGAGTCTTCGAGAGAAGTGGAGGGAATGCATATAGGAGACCGGTTACCCATGAGAGGGAGAACGCGTCTCTTGGTGGATAATGTTGGCTGCGAGTGAGAGAGCAGAAATTGCCTACTTTGCGATTCTGGGGTGACATAAAGAGGTCTATTTGAGGATAACCCCATTTTTGGAAGATGGAGTTTGCTACTGAGGGGTTTAGAGACCACTTGTGGGGTTGGAAGGTGCGACTCAACTTGTCTGCCAACACGTTGTCCACTCCCAGCAAGTAGGTGGCCCTGAGGTACATCGAGTAGGAGAGGGCCTCCGCCCAAATCTGTGCAGCTTCCTGACACAGAAGGTAGGATCCTGTGCCTCCCTATTTGTTGATGTACCACATGGCTACCTGGTTGTCTGTCTGGATCAGGATGACTTGATTGGATAGGCGATCCTGAAATACTCTGAGAGCATATCGAATTGCTCGTAGTTCCATGAAATTTATCTGGTGTTTGGCTTCCTCTGGAGACCAGGAACCTTGTGTCTGGAGATCGGCCACATGGGCTCCCCACCCGAAGTTGGAAGCATCGGTGGTTAGAGTTATGTGAGGGTTTGGCGCCTGAAAAGGCGAGCCCTGTAGAAGACTGATTTGATTCATCCACCAGGCGAGAGACAGACGGAGTGAGTCGGTGAAGTGGACAATGGTCGACAGGGGATTGAGTCCATTGCGACCTTAGGGTCCACTGCATGACTCTCATGGCCAGGCGAGCCATTGGGGTGACCTGAACTAAGGACGCCATGTGTCCTAGGAGAATGAGAAAACGATGAGCAGTCGTCGAGCGTTGAGACTGCAGCTGATGTGCCAGAGACACAAGAGTGAGGGCGCGTTGTCAAGGCAGGAAAGCCTTTGCTTGCAAGGTGTCCAAGTGTGCCCCAATGAACGATAAGGTTTGAGATGGGACTAAATAGGATTTATCGTAATTGACTAGAAATCCGAGTGAAATTTAGAGTGGTTAAGGTGAGATGTAGGGATGACAAAGCGGTTTGCTGAGTCGGAGCCCTGATTAACCAATCGTCTAGATAGGGGTAGACGTAAACACCTTGAGTCCTGAAGAAAGCGGCAACCACGACGAGACATTTTGTAAAGACTTGTGGTGCAGACGCTAGGCCGAATGGAAGCACGTGATACTGATAGTGCTTGGGGCCTACGAGAAACCTCAGGTATTTGCGATGAGATGGAGTTATCACAATATGAGTGTATGCGTCCTGAAGGTCGAGAGAGCAGAGCCAGTCTCCCTCTTTGTAGAAGAGGAAGAAGGGAGCCCAAGGTTACCATCTTGAACTTTTCTCTCTGGAGGTACTTGTTGAGGGCTCGAAGATCCAGAATTGGACGAATGCCTCCCGATCTTTTGGGTATTAGAAAGTACCGGGAATAGATCTCGAGACCTTGCTGAGGGAATGGTACTGGTTCTATTGCTCTGGACTAGAGTAGAAGGGAGACCTCCTGCTCCAGGAGCAATGAATGGTCGGATGTTTTCCATGCTATTAGAGCCGGGGAATCCAGTGGGATAGAGAGAAAATTGAGATGATCGCTCTGAGCAATTATTGCTAGGACCCAGTGGTCCGAGGTGATTGATTGCCATATGTTGTTGAAATGGCATAACCGTCCTCCCACTGGTATGTGTGGTAATGGAATCTGGCTGCTGCTCTCCACGCGAGAGTCAAAAGCCAGAAGCAGGGCCCGGCTGGGGGGCTGTCTGTGGCTTTTGTTTTCGGGTCCTGCGAAACTGTGATTTGAGGAATGGTCTCGCAGAACGACATCTGGCTGCTGGTGGGTAGGACTTCTTTGGTCTGTAGAAAGACTTTTTTAGAGTCCTTCCGGAAAGGCTGTTTGGAAGAATAATCCGAAGGTATCAGAGAGAGCTGTTTGAGAGCCTCATGATGGTCCTTTAATTCAGCCACTGTCTTTTGAATCTGCTCGCCAAAGAGATTGTCTCTTATACAGGGAAGGTCAGACAACCTATCTTGGACTTCCGGTCGAAGGTCTGAAGACTTGAGCCAAGCCCATAGTCTCGCTGAAATAGCTGCTGCAGATACTCTGGTTGCAGTGTCAAAGATATCATAACATGATCTGATCTCATGTTTTCCTGCCTCCAAACCCTTGTTAATTAGGTGTTGAGTTGTTCTGGAAGTGACTAAGGCATGGAGGTTGTCAACTCCTGCATCTTCTTAAAAATGATCCTGTTATATTGGGTCATATAGAGTTGGTAAGCGGAAATTCGGAGGATCAACATTGATCCTTGAAAGACTCGGCGACCAATGGTATCTAAAAACTTCTGTTCCTTGCCACGGGGAAAGGAAGTGTGAGGTTTCAACCTTTTTGCTCTCTTTTGCGCAGATTCAACCACCACAGATTGGTGATCCAACTGAGGCTTCTGAAAGCCTGGAGCTGACTGTACCAAATAGGTAGAGTCAATTTTACTGTGGACTGGTGCAATGGAGCCAGGATGTTCCCAGTTCTTCTTGAGGAGATCTAGAAGAACTTGGTGGATAGGGATGGAGGTGATTTCCTTGGGTGCATCCAGGAATTGAAGCAACTCCATCATTTGATGTCTGTCATCCTGTTCCGTTAATAATTGGAAGGGGACCAATTCAGACATTTCCTTCACAAAATTTATGAAAGAAAGGTCCTCTGGAGGAGAACGCTTTCTACTCTCAGTGGGTAAAGGAGGTGATGGCAAGTCATCGGTGTCTGGTGAGGAATCATCAAGTCCAGGTATTTATTTATTTATAACTTTTCTATACCGAAGTTCAAATAACAGAGTTAATTATCACTCCGGTTTACATTGCAACCATAAAAACAGTGACAAAGTTGTCTTACATAGAACAGGGGGAGAGAAAAACTTGGATACAGCTTAAGCATGGGGAGTAACTGGTAAGAACTGATAAGAGTTGGCTTTTTGGGGTAACAAGGTATTCCGAGGGAGGGATTGGAAGGGGGTTGGAAGGGGGGTTGGAAGGTGGGGGGGGGGGGGGGGAGGGTAGCGGAGGGTTACCATAGATTTAATGAAACTAAATATACATATATTAAATAGCTTAGGTAGCGGAAGAAAAAGTGCTTAGGCATCTGAGCTAAGGAAGAGAAGGTCCGTGGAGGATGAGGCAAGGACGAGTGTTATGGGAAGGCTTGTCTGATTAGTAGCGTCTTAAGTCTCTTCTTGAATGTAATTGGGCATTGTTCCAGCCTAAGGTCCGGTGGGAGCAGGTTCCACTGTTTGGGGCCTGCGGTGGAAAAGGCTCTTTTACTAAAGGAGGTTTTGAATGTAGGTGTTCTAAGAGTCCCTCTTTGCGCTAATCTCAGAGGACGGGTTGAAGTATGAAGTTGCAGGGGGGTCGATAGGTCCAGCAGAGAGATGTTAAGAATGGCTTTGTGGGTGATTACTAAAAGCTTGTAGAGGATTCTGAATTTGACTGGGAGCCAATGGAGCTTCTTAAGGATCGGTGTTATGTGGTCCCTTTTGTTAGACTTTGTGAGTATCCTTGCAGTTGCATTCTGAAGCAACTGGAGAGGTTTAATGGAGTTGTCTGGAAGGCCTTGAAGAAGTGCATTGCAGTAATCGATTTTTGAAAAAATGATCGCTTGTAAGACAGACCTGAAATCTTGAAAATGAAGGAGGGATCTTAGTCTTTTTAATACTTGAAGTTTGAAGTAGCACTCCTTTATTGTGTTGTTAATGAAGCCTGTGAAGCTCAATTGAGTGTCCATGACTACCCCTGGGTTTCTGACTTTGGGAGAGATGGTTGGGAGCATTGTAGGGGGTAGGTTGTTTAGAGAAAAGTTACCATCCTGTGTGATTAAGAGGAGTTCGGTCTTGTTTGTGTTGAGAATCAGGTTAAGATTTGAAAGGAGGTTATTAATGGAGCATAGATAGGTGTTCCAACGACGTAAAGTACTGTCCAGAGAATCTATTATCAGTAGGAGGATTTGGACATCGTCTGCATTCACGTAATGTTTTAATTTGAGCTCGGAGAGGAGTTTACAAAGCGGGAGTAGATAGATGTTAAATAATGTTGGTGATAATGACGAGCCTTGAGGGACTCCGAGGGTGGAACTGAATGGAAAAGATTCTTTGCTGTTGATCTTGACTGTAATATCTGTTCTGGAGGAAGGATTTAAACCAGTTTAAGGCTGTGTTTTTGATGCCGATGTCGGTTAATCTGTCAATGAGACAGTTGTGGTTAACTGTGTCGAATGCGTATTATAAGGTATCATAAGGGTCAGCACCTGTCCCTCTAGGAACTGGAGAGGGATGGGGGAGTTGGATACCTGAAGGTCCCGGTTTAGGCTCCGAAGGCATCGAAGGAATAACCGGGGGCACCGATGAAAGCAATGAAGGCCCTGGTGCAGGCATCGAGGGCATCAGTGGATGACTCGATAGCGCCGATGGAGGTATCGGCACCGATCTCGATGGCTGAGGCAGAACTCCTGATGGAGGAATGCGGAACAGTGTTTCTCCTCCCGATGATAAAGTAAGCGGGGAGGGCACCGGAGCCATCGGTGACCTGGGGTCCATTGGTGGAAAAGCGGCTATAAGCACTTCCATTCTCAATAGCAGCGGTGCCAAGGCTGCTGGAATCGGGTCAGTATCCGGTTCCACTATTGGTACTGATGTCTGTGCCGGGGGAACCTAGAGTCGGTGCATCACCTTGTCGATGGCCTCCTGAACCATCCGGTCCAGTTCCTCTCGGAGACTTGGAGCAAGCAGCCCCAGCTCCGGAACAGAAGGAGGCAGAGGCATAGCCGAAGGGACCACCGTTAAAGGCGGAGTTGCGGCTCCCGATGCCCTGTCGGGCAAGGAGTGCCTCAGTGACCGGTCACCGAAAAGGTCGGTGCCTTTACTGGATGGGGTTTCTTCAACGGCAGCTCGGATGATGGCGAGGTCGATGGTTTCGCTCCCTTGATGGTCCGAGACTTTCGATGCCGGTGGCGATGTTTCTCTTTACGATCCCCTCGGTCCCAAGGGGGAGAAGAAGGTGTCGAAGGCCGAGAAGTTGTCGATGCTGGATGGTCACCGATCAGTGGTTGATGCTGGCGCGACATTGACGTTGCCAGTTTAGATGACGTCGATGCATTGGACGGTGTTGGGGTTTGAGCACGGAAGAGAAGTCCCATCTTCTCCATTCTGGCCTTGCGACCTTTTGGTGTCATTAGGACACATTTGGTGCAGGTCAAGACATCGTGCTCTCGTCCAAGACACATTACACAGACTTTATGAGGGTCTGTAATGGACATGGTTCGAGTACAGTCCGGGCACTGAAGGAACCCCGACGCCATGGCCATAGAAAAAAATCGAGCCACGGTACAGTCGACGGCCAGTAGGCCGCGAGGGCCAAACTCGACTGTAATCGACGGAAAACGGGTAAAAACTTACCGGAGTACCGCAGACTGAAAAAGTTTATGGAGGGACCCCTGTGGGGCAATTTAACTTTTAATAATTCCATGAGGAAAATTCCTGTCAGGAATCCTTGCAGAGCTCCTTAACCACGTGGCTACTGCTGCACGGAAAAAAGAAGACTGAAGAGGGACCCCTGCTGGCTGCAGGGTTGGTGCCATGCTGGGCATGCCCAGTAGGGGCCAGTCAAAGTTCTAGAAACTTTGACAAAAGTGTTCCGTGATTGGGCTCCATTCTGTGATGTCACCCATATGTGAGGACTACCATCCTGCTTGTCCTGTGAGAAATGCAAATATCTTAAAAATCAGGCCCGTTTGTGGCTCTCAAGGACAGGGTTGTGCATATCTGTCCTACAACATGAATTATCAGAATCCTCTAATTTTGAATGTTCACTAGAATTGCACAGAACAGTATTTCTATAAAAGACATTTTTCACTGCACCTACTAACATTACACACAATAGATTCTAAAGTATTGACAAAAAGAAGGTCTTGCACAGGTCAATAAATTAAAGCAGCTACATCAGAAATATCCAAAAAGTAAGGAAAATCTCTTTACTTAGTCATGAAAAATGTTCTCTATTTTCTGGAACTGGCTTTTTATTTCTTTTTTAGAGCGTATTTTAATTCCTGATAAGTCCCATTTGTTCTGGGGCTAAAATGCCACTATCTGTATTTGTCTAGAACATATAAAATATCTACAGGCAACTTATATTCTAGAACACAAGCATTAAAAAAGAGCTACAAACTGGATCCCTTATTATTATTATTATTGAAAGTATTTTTATTGAAAGTATTATTATTATTGAAAGTATTATTATTGAAAGTATTTTTCTACTAACTTTAGGATAACGAAATGAAAACCTTATAGATGAGTGAGAAGAGATCACATTAAGCCTCACTTGAATTCATTCACATTTGAGTATATTAATTGGCACTGCTGCTATAATACTTTCTTCATGAAATTAACTTAAAATCTTAAATATCATTCACTTAAGTTCTATACTTAACATGAAATCCCTCCAAATACATTTGAGATGCTTATAAAAGTAGTATGAAAGACTTATCTATGAAAGCTGCTCTGGTGGGAAACTGCCAAACTGCTATAAAAATAAATTGTAATATTGCCTGATGACCTTTAACATGTGTAGAGAAACCAGTCCAATAGTTGTCATCTGTGATTATAGTTCGGATATCGAACTGAAGCCATACTATGGTAAAAATCCAAAGCTCGATGCATTGGACTTTAGATTTTTACCTCAATAAGGCTTCAGTTCGGTATCGGGGCTTTAAACCCAGGCGACAACTATTGGACTGGTTTCTCTACATCTGTTAAAGGTCATCAGGCAACCATACAATGTATTTTATTAGCAGTTTGACAGTTTACCACCAACACAGCTTTCATAGATAAATGTTTCACACTATTTTATGTACATTTCAAAAACTTAAAAAAAAAAAAAAACATTATTGTGGCATTATCTATATTATAAAGACTTATGCTTACAGAAACTCTTCATTATTAATGACTGATGATTACACCCCACCCGCTGGTCGAGAGTGTCATTAAGGGCATTTAATGCAGTCCCTTAACGTGTTTATGATGGTCATTTATAACAATTTTTCTTGATACTTATTTTTTGCTTGCGTGCATTGTTATAGTTATGACATACTATGATTTGATCAGGTAGAACATGGAATCTAGCTTCAATACTATCTCAACTTCATCAAAGAGCACTCAAGTTTCTTACCTGTGAAGTTTTTGCCAGCTGATCTGTGTGATTTAATGCAGACCTAGAGTCAGAGTCAACGTTAGTGTCTGTCTGCTGCAGAGAAATGTGTTTTTTCATTGCAAGATCTGCATCCCTGCTATAAGAGGGTCCAAGGTTATAAGTGGGAGACATATTTGGCTTTTTGACAGGTGAACTGGTATCTGGACTTCTGCTCTCTGTGACTTGTGAATGCGCCCGTTTTTCTTGCTCCAAGTAATTAATAGTACTATTTAAACTCTTGTGACTCTGACTGTCAGTGTCTTCACGTGGAACTGTTGGAGATGCATCTTCTCTTTCATCACTGACATGAGACAAATCACTTAAGTCTAAAGTGTCTGCTTTCAACAGTTTCTTTTTCCCCAACAATGGTGATGCTTGTGCCTTGTCTGTGATGTTGCTCTTCCTAGCATCTTCAGATCCAAAATTTCTGCAGGAGCTTTGATGAGATTTTTGTGGGTGAATGTCACTTTTAGTTCTGCGAGAGGGAGAAGCTGTGCTTGGGCTTAGATGATCATCAGGAGTCTGATGCTCACTTTCTGATTCTCCCATACCACTGTCATTTATAAATAAAGAGTCATCCTGAGAAACAAAGTCTGCCAAACCACTATTAGCTTGCTGCATTTCTGGCTCCCGGTTCAGTTCATTAAGCTCTGCATAGAACTTATCCTGATCAATGGAACTATTTGTGTCAGTCTCAAAGTTTCCCACTTTATATGTGCTTTTACTGCTATTTGCTTCAATCTGAACCACATTCAGTTCCTGGCCACTGAAATGTGCCCTAATTTGATAAAGATAAGTCATTACTGTCAATTTGTCAGGAATTGCTAACAAAACCATATCAGAAGGTTCCAGCAATCGTGAAATTCCTATATTGGCAAACCCATCATAAGCCTTAAAAAAAAAAAAAAAAAAGGAAGTATTAGTACACAGAAATGTTGTGTGTCATAAATCAGATCTAGAACATTTTAATGCCATATGTTCATACACACATACACACAACTAAAATCCCAAGTGTTATAAGAACATTTTTATTGACAATGTATAGAAATTAAAAGGTATGGATTTTTATCAGCATATTTCTATTCATTTTAATTGCATGACAGTAACCACTGACATGGATTTGTAAGTACTCACTGTGTACAAAAATAATGGCAGTTTAAATAGCTGGCTGTAAATACTGATTATCACTTTAAATGGAAAATAAACCTGCATTAAGTTCATAACACAGTTTTGAAAATAAGTTGGTAGAAAGCAATGCATGAAAGCTGGTTTGCAAAAAAATGAACCTGTATAGGAAATAAAAAAGAAGAACCAATGAACCATGTCTGTGTGGTTACTCATAAGAAGGCCATGAGGCTCTGAAGCTTCATTTCACCAGTGGGTGAGGGGTTTTAGTTTACTTTATAAGAATGTACCAGCAGTAGCTCTGTGCCTTAGACACATAGTAATGAATACAAGTATTACCTATTCTTATCAAGTATCTCAAGAGCTCACAAATACATGTAAACACACTCTCCTCCAGTCTTAAGAAATCTTGAAACCTTGCAATGCAAACATGTTGTAACAAAGCAAACAATTACAATGCAATCAACTGCAAGAATAAAGATAAACCTATAAAGAAAGACCTGAAAAGAAGTTTCAAGTTTTTTTTAAACAAATCTATTTATAAATTAAACGATTCTACCTAAAAAAATAAGATATGAGTAAAGCAACGCAAGTACATAAAGTATTTTAAAAAAAGGATGGGTTTTAAGATAAGGACCTAAGATATAAGGAAATACTACACCAATCCATTCTGGGCTTCATCATTCTCAATGAATCTTCTCTTTTCCACTACCCATGTAATTGCAGAGATTTGTGCAAATGAAAAATTTACAGCCAAGATAATCAAAAAGCCACACTTAAGATTACCTTACAGCAAATATAAATATTTCTTATATAAGCACATTATTTCTTAAGTAGATATTTTGTTAGAAATTTTTTTAATACTTTTTCTTCAGTCATACATATAAAAGCAAAGTATTATGCACAGCACAGTAAAGTGTGCAAAGGTTTTATTCTTTTATTTGTATTGGCCATTTAAATAATTCCAGTTCATCAAGTTTTTCTGGTTCTGATGAACCAAAGCAGTTTCTCAATTTACAATTAATTATTAGTATCCTGAAGTGACCTTTTAAAACTGTATTGTGTTGAAACAAACCCTTAAAAGGCCCAGCTGTGTGCTTTACAGGTATAGTTAGGTATGTGGCTTTTACCATTTTTTTCTTTCTATATTATATAAGGTTAATCTTTTGTTATTAATTAAAAAAACAAACAAATATTTAGGGTTCAGTTCACTAAGAACTTCTGCCATAGGTCCAAAGCAGAAAAAGTTTGTGCTAGTTTAAGCTTGTTTGTTGTTTTGCTTGTTTTAATTTAGAGAAATTAAAGTCTTTTTTTTCCCCTCATATAATTTGACAAGTTGATTGACGGACATCAATTGCAGTCTATCAACAAAAGCACCACAGGCAGTATTCTAAACATTTCCCAATTATACAACACACTGACATATTGGTCAAGATCGGATGTCACTGGGAAATACCTATTTATTCGGCAACACTCACTGATCTGGACAGTGATTAGTTTGGGGGAGAAGAGTGATAGCGTCAGGTAATGTTTTTCTATGTATAAAAGGTCATTTCAAGATGCAATTATGCTCATAATTGCACTAATTTTTTTTTCACTTTTAACAAGGAGGGTCAGGCACTTAAATGGCATCTATACAAACTGGCCTTTATTCTTATAGTGTGGTCACACAGAAATATGAGTCAGTTAAAAAAAAAAAAAAAAGAGAGAGAAAACTACTTACATAAAACTAGTTTATGTATTCATAAGGAATGTTATTTTAATTGGTTAGGAAGAGCAATTGTCAAATGCGTTATGCATCTGCATAGAATATGTAAACAAGCATTGTTCCCAGGACTGCATTCATTCCAACCAAGGGCACATGAGGTTATCAGACAGAATTGTGTGAAGCCATGAAATAAATCTGCAGGAAGTAACTGAGATACTCAATGTAGCTGTCAGGCAAGAGGTTGCAAAGTGATGAAAGAAAAAACAGCACAACCAAAATAATACATTTTCTTAATAGTAGGCATTAATGAGACAAGTTAAATTAACTACTATCAACAAGAGAAACTATAGTAAAAATAAATACCCCAAAAAACACACAAAGCAAGCCTTCCAAAAAATGTCATCACTACATCACCGGATCTTTAAACTCTTAAGCCATCGCAATGGTTTTACAATTCACCTATCTCTCTAGTTGCTAATTTATTAGTTTTAATATCCTTCAGCTATGCCTGAAAGAAGACTGATTACATATTTTAGATGAAATTACTGTAAACAAACACTAATCAGCTGAATTGAAAGGTGATAATTTTGGAAACATCTATATAAAAAATCTATCTTGTTTTCTTATAAGTTTTACTTGCCAATGCTTATTACAGTCCAGAAATGCAGCTCCTCTCTAGGGCTACAGATCAGGCTACATCAGTGTGGTGGAAGGATATGAGAAGAAAAATGTAGGAACTAGATTCATGCAGTAATACCAGATGCCAGGCTCTCACCTACTGCAGCATCATATATAAAACACTTTAAAAAGGGACTGATTTTTAAATCACATAAGTCTCCACAATTATAACCTGTTATGGTGATTAGTGTTCACTTACTCTATTATTCTTTAAAAATCTGTGGTAGCACTCTTTTAAGCTTTTGAGCTGTCCTTTGAAGCTAAATTTGAAGCTAAAACAGTGCAACAAAAGCACTATGTAATGTGATATTAAATGTCATACAGTTCTCTGTACAATTGAGAAAGTAATCTCAAATCATGCAATCATAAGGGAACAAACAGTTGCACTGCTGATGATACCATGGCATATTTTCTAGAATTTTTTATATATTCAAACAAAAATGTTACTGACTGCACAACAGTTTGTTCAAGATTAGCAGCATAGCTTTATTAATTAGAAATGTTGAATAGGAAAAATACGCTTCATCAAAAAATTGCTGGAATTGTCAAACATAACAGCACACAAATAATTCCTTAGCAGAAATACTGACATTATTTTCCATCAATCATAATGTTCGAGGTGATTAATAATTTCTGGAATATGATTTGCATTAAATGAGTAATCAAATTAGTACAGTACTGCCCTAGAAAGCTGTATGCATAGTAACAAAGTAAATGATAGCGGATAGATACCAAAAAGGTCCATCCAGTCTCCCCAACAAGGTGTAGGTTGGAACTGCTACTCCCTGTAAGTTACCCCATGCAGAAATGTTACATTAAAATTATCATTGGTTACTTCAGTTCTTTATTTTCTTCCTCTCGCCACTTGGTATCACCTGTGTTTATCCCAGGACCTTTTGAATTCCATTACCATTCTTGCTCTCACCACCTTTTCCAGGAGGGTATTCCAGGCATCCACCGCCTTGTCTATGAAAAAGTATTTCCTGATAATTGTTCCTTAGACTGCTCCCTTGGAGCTTCCTATCAAGACCCCTGGTTCTTACAGCTTTCTTTCCATTTGAAAACGTTTGATTCTTCTGCATTATGAATTATTTTCAGGTACTTAAAAGTCTGTATCATATACTCCTGTCTTTCCTCTCCTCTCGGGTAGGCATATTTAAGTCCTCACATCTCATCTTGTCTGTCTTTTAGTGCAGATTCCACACTATTTTGGTTGCCTTTCTCTGGAGCACTTAGCAGAGGAGAGGAGAGGAGAGGAAAGATGAAAATTCTGTAGTGCAGATTCAAGACTACAGGTTTTGGCTAGTTAGCCAACTCTAATTTCCAACTGCAAATCAGTCCTAGCAGAGCTCAGTGCCTTAGTGACAGAGGAAAGCAAAGCTCAGGCCCCAGGTCTTTTTTCCACAGTTTGCCTGGTACAGTGTGCATCTGCCTGAGTATCATGCTGATGGACCTACGATCCTGCCACAGTTCACTACAATGGCACCAACTGAGTAGCTGGTAAGTATTGCTGTTACCTCTCTGAGCAAATGCCATTCATTCCTATAATCATCTGAACTATGGGACAATGCCACTATAGTACTGTATAAAGACCAGTAAAGTTTAAATATATATACACACACATAGTTGTACACATGCAGTCTATATAAGTGTGTGTGTATTTACTTAAACTTTACTGGTCTTTATACAATCCCATAATTGTAATGCTCCATAGTTCATATATATCTATATATCTATATCTATCTATGTGTGTGTGTATGTCTGTCAATATCTGCTTATCTTTTTGAGACTGCTTTTAAATCCTAACCAGTTCTCAACTATAAATACACTTCCCACAGACTCTTCTTTGTCATATGTGTCTTGACTAGACTGTAAGATTCATGCAGTAGGGACTGTTAATTATATGTACTGGAGAAGCACAGCATATATCTAGTAGCACTTTAAAAATAAGTAGTAATGGTAGTATGTCTACATGTGTATACATCTACCTATAAAATGTATGTAGATGCACACACAAATTAACACATACTAGAGGAATGCCCATCATAAAAGAAAATATTTGAGAGTTTGAAAATTTTACTATGTAGTACACATGTAGTCCATTCCCTCTAAAGACTGGAAACATGTGTGCCATGTTGTACATACAATTCTTTAAATTTTGTGTATCTCTGCTCAATCTCCATTGCTTTCCCATTCCACTGGCTCAATTCTCAGTTACTTCTCCCCTTCTCAATCCACTCTCCCTTAGTGTCACCCCACCATGCCCCAATCATCCTCCTCACTGCCTCCCCCCACCCCAATTCCCCGACCTGTTATTTGGTCCTAGCTCCTCCCCACCTAAGTATTAATTTTGTTCCCCCCCCCCCCCCCCAAATCTGTCTCAATGTCCTCTCATCAGCAGCTCATTTCCTTACATCACCAGAATGGGTCACCAGCCCCTTCCCACCAGCCTTAATTCCCCTGTGCAGGTAGGATTGCTTGTGGAGAGCTCTTTTCAACAACTTGAAGAGAAAGGAAACCGGGGCTTTGAGCTGCTATCTGGCAGTATGGTTATCTGTTTGCTTGGCAACTAGTTCAAAAATTGATAGGGATCAAAGAGAATTTCTTAAACCAGACTCCTTTTATGAGAGCATCACACACACATACCAGCTTTTATTAAATATACATATCTATTACAACAATTTCATCAATATTCTAACTTATAATAAGTGGGTTTCTTTTAGCTTATGTCATCTTAAATGCAAAGACTTTTTGTGCTCTTCAAAATTTTATTAACATTTCATTGGAAACTTCAGTGAAAACTGACTTTCATAGTGGTGCCAATACAATTAGCATGATGAGTCTTAATAGCTTAAATTAACAGGGTAGATGTAAAACTCTGAAGAAAACAAATTCAGTTTCCACATTATATTCATATAGTTGGAATTTATTTTATATAATTCCTAATAGGGAAGCCTAGTTTAGTATACTGTGTGCCATCATGTAAGATAGCTGCTCCTCAGACCATGCTCTTTTCTATAGAGTGGTAGGCCTGGTGTAACAATCAAGGTGCTTGCAAGTCAACATACTGTGAATTCCACTTTTATAGAGGCATCTAGTAGCAAAATTCAGAAATGAATTCAGAAATGAATTCAGGGAACAGAACATGGTGGGGGAATTCAATTAATCTTGTTTTTGGCCATGATTTGCACCATAGATACTCTAGCCTCAGGAAGATTGGGTAACCTAGAAGGTAGAAATAATTGTTTAAAAAAATGAGATAAATATGAAAAAAAGTTGCTTAGTTTTAAACACCATGCTAAAACCTTTATGCCTCACTGCCATTCTCCTGTGCCCCCCTCTCTTCTCTGAATACCATTCTCCTTTCCCTACCAAATAAGTAATGTGACTAAACTGTCAACTAACAGGTAACCATTATTTTTCCCTTTACATTATCTTTTTGCTTTAATTTATCCATGTTTCCAAATCTTGATTATTTTTCAGTGTCATTATTCCAGACTGCTCTCTGTTTTGCCTCTATCATTTCTTCTAGGACTAAATTAGCTAATTTGACACCAGAATATCCAAGTACATGATCAGCAAATTTCATTTTCCTTGTGACCAGGTCTTCTGTTAGAGTTCTTCCATCTTTCACTGTCTCATGCACTCTTTAAACTATCATTTTAAAACTACATATGAATGGCATCTTGTTTAAAAATATGTTGAATACCAAATTAAGGCCTAGATTCATTATAGCAGAATGATGAGCCATGCTAAAGAAAAAGGGGCGGGGGAGTGAAATTGTGCAGCCAGCCGCATAATGGCACTGCGTTTTCACCTGCCGCTGTAGTGGCTGGGCTGCACTTTCGCCCCATAGCGCCACAGGAAAAGGTATAGTTATTTCCCGCGGTTCTACCAGCTCCATGATGCCTGTGTGAAACATTATCACCCGCAATCCTGCCAGGACATAACCCCGCCCACACTCCTCTCTTTCCCCTAATTTGAATTGTACCAACATGATGTGGCCGGTATCACGTGTAGTAGGGCGGTATCGCACGTGATAAGGCCCTATTGCACGCGATAAGGCCACATCGCGGTTTGATGAATGACCCTGTAAATGTGTTGTTGATCAATTTGTGAGATTGAACTCTACTTATCAAAAGAAACAATTAACAATATAGTATGGGCATTATTTGTCAACCTGAGAGCTGCTGAATTCCAACTGTATAATGAAACATGTTATTAAATATAATGCATTTATATTTATTTTATTCTTATTTCATGTTATTTTTATATTAATTCTGCGTTGAAGCTGCTTGCGGTTGTAATTGTTCCTTGTTTCCAAATGTTTGAATGTTATAATATGCTAATGTTCATTGTTTAATGTATCGCCCCCCAGCGAAAGTTCTGTTTCAATGTAAACCGGTGTGATATGTATTCTTTACAGGAATGTCGGTTATATAAAAATTCTAAATAAATAAATAAATAAATGACAATCAGAATATACTCTTCCCTCTTACATAAACATATACTTATAAAAAAAATTTTCAATCTAAAATATATGAGATTATGTAAAAGGTTGGTAGCTGTAGCTTTTTTAATAACATAATGAAGGAACTGCCATTGTGATGCAGAAGCATATTTCAGCGTATCAAAGTTTCAGAATAGCAGTGACTCACTTACTGGTTTCTAAGTGCTTATAATCTTCAGTTAAAAAAAGAAATAATACAAATAGAAAAGCAGATCATGGCAGGAAGGTCCCCTGCTTTGTCAATAAAAGTCTCAGCTTTGCTTTAACATTTCATTATACAGTACAAAGCCATTATCTGCCATAACTTTCCATTTTTTTTGGCTTTTTACTTTAATTATCTCAATGTTTCAGGCTGCTATTTGACAAACTTGCAATGTCATCAACCAAGTAACATCATCAAGGAAGGCTTAGCCAAATATTGGAATACTGCATCCTAGGTTCCATGGGGAGGCCTCAGAATTCTAAAAACACAAGTAACTTCATATAATGTTTCCTAGAAGTTATTTAAAGCAGCACTTCAACCTTATGAAGCCCTTGATTGGCAGCAGGGCTACTCTTGCTCAAAGAAAATAAAATGACAGTGAACAAAGTTAAATTCCCTCTGGGGAAAAAGTTCATACAGCAGGCAAAAGATAATGTGATGACATGATATTTTATTTTCCCATTTTCTTCAGTATAATTTTGTAAAGCAAACAAGTCATAACTATCATTTTATAGACAGAAAATGTGTGGTCCCTCTTAAGGGAATAGTGACCTCCAGTGGATATACTAATTTTTGCTTTTTGGAAAATACTATATTCTATGGTCACTACTGCTTCACTAGGTACAAATATTTTCTCACTCTGTGCTTTAATGGCATTCTGTATTTACTGTTCACATATACATATATGTACATGAGTTACAGAATAAATGAATTACTGTGAATGCAGAAAATAAAAATATTAAACTAATGCCAAACCAGCACATTTTATGATTTTTAAAGGCCATGACAAATTGGAGTCAATAAGGTATTCAATTTAAACAGCAGAAGGCTGAATAGTAGTTATGACTTTACTTTCAAAAAATGAATAAAAACCTATAGTAAGGCCAAAATTCAGACTATGATTTTTTTCCCTCACTGGCAGTTCTTACCTTTTTGTTGTTCTCCTTAATATCTTGCGGATTCAGGAACTTGTAGTCGCTGATGGAGAAAATGGTACATCATACATTTTATAAAAACAGTAGTTTTAAAACAAGCTAAATCTAAAACATTGACATATATAATACAGTAATTTGTAATTTCATAGCAATTCAATCAGCAAGACAAATAGTCTGGAAAATTAAAGAATAAATAAACGAATATATATCAGAGATTATTTATTTTGTAGCCTGAAGCTTTTCATCTTAAAAAAAAAAAAAAAAGTTAAGGCAAAAACCAGAGACCAGCTCTGACAACCAAATTTATTGTGTGATAATCCCTTCTTGTCAACATAGAAAGAGCTACGGGCACATTTGATTCATCTTATTTTAACACCAATACAATTTTCATAATCAAAGTTTTTTTTTATAAGATTAAGAGAAAAAGCAAATCAGTTTAAGGATAATGGGAAAGAAGAATGATTGAGAGAAAATAACTAGACTGATCATTGAACTTTGGCATTTGTAAATTTCTTTACTGAAGGAGCGTGATGTCCTTAAGAGACCCCCACAACAGCTCATGAAATATTTCAGCATACACACTAATTACTTTTCAGGTTTGTATATAAGGCCTGAATGGAAAGTCTGAAAGACTGCTACTTACATTAGGTCGGGTCTAAAATGATGTAATATTGCACAAAAGGCTAAACCGTTTCTCCATGATGTGGTGAAATTAGTGATTTTTACTCCTCTGTAGTTTTTTGTAACTTCTTTGCACCACACAAGTAGTGACTGGCTAGCATTTGGCTTTCTCCCCAAAATAGGACTTGGTATTGGGCTTGGCTGAAAAAAAAAATAACATTTTTTTCAATGATGAAAATTAACATTAATTAACCTAACTAGCTGATCTGCCTCCTTTGATGTCATTTAAGGTCCTTCAAAGCTGTCAATTTACAATGACTATAACCTACAAGAGACACACATTTCAAGTTATTATCTTCAGCTTTAGCCTTTGGCATCTGCCTCTGAAGTATGTGGCTATGCAGGATTCTAAACTTGCAACTAAGAACAGGCTGAGAACTGTACTGAAGGAAGCATTAGGTTAAAGCACTTAAATACTTCAGATATTCTATCCCCCAGTCTGTGCACACCCTTAGAAAGCTTTTCCAAAATGTAGTCATGTAAAAATATCCCTTTCACTTTTCATGAAGAAGATCTTTTGACTGGATCAAAAAGAAGCCACATCAGGGTCAAAGTTTACTAGAAGTTTTACTCTCCTATTACACAACATAGCAACATAGATTAAAGTTACGTTGCACACTATGCGTGAGGATCCAAAAATAGGTTTTACACCTTAACTAAAGAATTGAGAGAGATTTGATTTTATTGCTCAACATTTTTTTGTTAATACAAATAACCAGATTAATTTGTTAAAACAATAACACACACTAAGCAGAATACAGAAAATAAATATAAAAACATAATACAAACATACAGAAACAGCAGCTATAATGTAGCATGTTTTCTAATAATAAAAGGAATAAGACATATGGGAGAATAAATAAAAATAAAATTACAACTCCATTTGGTTGACAAAAAGTTTAAGAAAATTACAGATTTATATAAGTCTACTTCCTGTGAAAAAAAAGGGAACATATATAGAAATTGAATAAAACAGGCAGACAAAATGTTTTCTTCTTAGCAGTATATATATATATATATATATATATATATATATATATATAAAATCAAAGAAACTGGTCCCTAAGGCCTGGATTCATCATTCATCGCAGAATGATGAATCCAGCGAAAACAGGGGTGAGGGAGAAAAGGGGGGGCGGGCCTGCAAAAGCCCACAGCCTTCGCACCACCATGGTTTCTTCACTGCCAGCTTTCGCACTGAATAGCGCCACTGTGAAAGGTGGTGCTATTCGGCTTGCTACTGCCAACAATAACGTTGGTAACGTTATTGCCAGCAGCAAAGACACCGCCGACTCCTCCCTCCCCCCGCCCCGACTCCTCCTCTCCACCTAATTAGCATTATATCGTATGCAAAAAGGGCCCTAATGCATGCGATAAAGCTTTAGTGAATGACCCCCTAAGAAAGCTAATGCATGGCAATTAAAAGCTCCCTTGAGACTAGCAGAGTCACAGTTGGTCCTAGCTGATGGTGATATGCATCAGTTTCCTTTTCTTTCTGGCGCTGGATATTTCTGTAGGAAGCAGAGACCAACTACATCCAGGCATCATGGAGCTTTTGGCTACTGGTTGTCACCTTTAACATAAATCCAGTTTTAGCTGAAATTTGAAATTGTTACTGGGCAGTATCCATCTTCCCAGTACTAATTTCTAAAAGGTTGTAAAACTACACTAATTTTAAAAAAAGATACTTTAACAGCAAATGTCCATTGAAAAAAATCTTGTAAAAATAAATCTTAAAATAAACTTAAACCTGTATAAGGAATTTTATGTTTTATTGTTTTTACATTTTTTTTGGTTTATGGTTTTGTTTATTGTATTTTATGTTGTATGTTTACTCTTTTACAAGCCGGTACAGTAAGGAGCGGTAGGAAGAGGTGCGTTAGTGCCGGCCGCACCCGCGTTTGCCACACGCACAGTTCGGATCACCTACCACTCTATACTGTATTTAAATAGCATGTAAATGCAAGCCGCGTCCAAGAAGCGTCCGTGAAGCGTTAGGCCCGCGCAATCCATTTTACTGTACAGAGCACTATACAGCACCTATACAGTATCCTGGGTGCGCTGGTACCTGTCGTTTGAAATGACAGGTACCAGGGGGGATTGCGAGTCCTCTCTCCCCCCCTCCCGAAGCAAGGCGCAGGGCGAAAATTAAAACAAAAGTGAATAAAGTGTAATAAAAGTAAACTTACTGCATGTGAATTTTCTTTGAACAGTCCTCTCTCTCTCTCCTCCTCCCGAGGCACGCACCGCGGCTCCCCTGCCTCCTGGGGGCAGCCGGCAGCGAAAGCGGCTTCCAGCAGCCCCCGCCGGCGAAGGTGAATGAATGTGTGCCTGTGCGTGCAATTTGGTCGCTCAAGGCGTGATGTCACGATGTTTGGCGTCACACGCCGTGACGTCAAACGTCATGACGTCACGCCTTGAGCGCCCAAATTGCACAGGCGTACACAGGCGTGCATTCATTCACCGCCGGCGGGAGCTGCTGGAAGCCGCTTTCGCTGCCAGCTCCCTCCGCCTGGATGAATGCACGCCCGCCGGCAAAGGTGAGTGAATGAATGCATGCCCGCCGGCTCCCACCTGGATCAATGCACGCCCGCTGGCGCGTACGGGTGTGCATTCATTCACTCACCTTCGCTGGCGGGCGTGCATTCATCCAGGCGTACGGGCGTCCATTCATCCACCTTCGCTGGCAGGGGCTGCTGGAAGCCGCTTTCGCCGCCAGCTGCCCCCGGGAGGCAGGGGAGCCATGGTGCGCGCCTCGGGAGGAGGGGAGAGAGGACTGTTCAAAGAAAATTCACATGCAGTAAGTTTACTTTTATTACACTTTATTTACTTTTGTTTTAATGATATGTCGAGCCGATTTTCGCCCTGCGCCTTGCTTCGGGAGGGGGAGGATTTTGACCGGAGCCTGCCTATTGCTGTCACACCACACTAACACCAGGGTAAGGGTTCCGGGGGTGAGGGGGTCGTTTGCCCATTAAATTTCGTCTCTCTGACCTGACGCTCCACACTAACACAGGGGTAAGGGTAGGCGGTAAGTTAGCAGGTTAAACGCGCGGCAAAACTACAGGTTAAAAAGGAGATAATCGGGGCACACATTACTGTATGGGAGGGAATAGCTAATCAGAGCGTTTACATCTCATATACATGCTGCGGACGGAAAGGATTACCGGTTGATTTAAAGAAGCGGCAAGGATGAGTTAAAAGGGATAGTGAATCGCGAGTTGGACTTACGCGGCCAAATTGTGTTAGAAGCGGGTTAGAAGCAGGGTAACCGCGGCCGCGCTTTACTGTATCGGCCTGTTTGTAAACCAGCAAGGCGTCCTTATGAATGGGCAGCATATAAATAGAAGATTTAAATACAAATAGAAAAAGAAAAGACTATGAAGGATCAGGCCCCAAATGTTAAGTAATATGCACAGAGAAAGGACATTTTCCTAAACTCCATTTCCTTAACAATATCTTTCCATTACTGCTTCTTGTTACATTAGGCTCCTTTATCATCTGGAACACTGAAGAAACTTGCATTCTTCCTTCTCACTTTTTTCTACTCTGTCTCTTTTAGATGTGTTTTTGAAATGCCTTTTCTAATGTTTTCTAAAACAATCTTCAAAAGTTGGCTCTCAAAAGTTTGAAGGATTATAAAAAATCTTACAAAAATAAATGTACAGGAGATATGTATGCATATACAGATTATGATAGCAGTCAGTAAGTGTGCTTATGTGCAAGCAGGGTTCTCTGTAGACAGCAGGATGAATTAGCCATAATGTATGGATGACATCATTCTATGGTTCCAATACAGACCCAGCTCTCAAGAGCTCTGTAAAATTAATTATCCAGAACGCATGGGGAGTCTCAAGCTAAGGGCTGCAAAGTAGAAGCACTTACTTAAAGACAACCCAGCCCCCCCAATAAGGGAGAACAGGCTGTGTAGAACTGCTTGTCCAAAGTTACTGTCACCTGGGACATGCTGTCCAGATAGTAATGGGACATGAAGTTGTGAACAGACAGCCAAGCAGCAGTTTTGCTGATGTCTTCAATGGAAATGGCCCTGAAATGAGCCATTGAAGCAGCCATGGGTCTCACTTGATGAGCCTTGACAGACTCTGTAATCTATAAGTCAGCCAGCACTTAACAATGCGCTATAACAGGAGTGAGCAAACCTTTTCAGCCACGGTCCCCTTCCATTCATGCAATTGATTAAAGCATCTCAAGATGGTTACTAGATATATATATATGCTGTATATACACACATACAAACACAGACATGAAGTGTATTTACCAGGCAGCCACACTATTAACTTGAGGCTCAAAACCCTTATTTTGTTTCTTTTCAAGTTTCTGAAAGGAGTAAGCTCACACACATGGGCACAGACAGGCAGATACCACATATGCAGATAGACAAAGAGAGAAAAAAATACCTCATGCATAGATAGACACAGACACCTCACACCCACGAAGACAGACGGGCCAATGCAATACAGTGTGCTCAGCCGAGTGCACTGATTAAACCTGTGATTGGATGAGCGTGCACAACCCCTTATGATATAAGGGGATTAGTGCGTCAAAACACGTGTTCTACCTCTTGAGAGACTAATAGCTCTCAGCACATGTAAATTCATGCTGATGAGGCAATTAACTATACCCCCCCATGCAAAAAAAAAAAAAATGTGCGCCCAATGCAAACATGTTTACTCTCCAAAATTAACGCCTGTCCCGGAGCAGGCGTTAATTTCTGAGGAGCCCAAAAAGTGAACAGAAAAGTAGTATTTTCTGCTTTTCTGTATTTCCTCCAACTTAATATTGTGGCAATATTAAGTTGGAGTCACTGAAAAATTAGAAATGTCCAAAAAAATACATTAAAAAAAAAAAAGGTGCTAACACAAGTTAGGAAAAATGGATGCTCATAAAAATTGAGCATTCGTTTTCCTACCCCGCTGACAGCCACCTCTCCTGGATACCCACTCTACCTAGGCGGTGCAAGGAGAACACAATTTAACCTAGTGCCTCCTCTTTCCCGTGGCAGCCGATTTAAAAATTAAATTAGGCGCCTTGGAGAGGTTGATTGGTGCATGTTAGGAGAGAGGGAGCTCAATCATGAGCAACTGTTTTCCGCTCGACGATATTGCATCGGCCTGAGAAAGTGAAATAGACATCCAAACATAGTCAGTTACCCCACACCCAGACAGAAACAATGAAAGATACCCCAAACCTAGAAAGAGTCATCCACAGAGGGACAAAACCCTCCATACCGGACAGGAATACAGACACAAACATACCACCCCCAGAGAGAAGACAGATACACAAACACAGAGAGAGGTATAGTCACAACATATCCAGGCAGACAAACACAGGCAGGCACACCCCACCCAGATAGCGAGGGAACAGGCAGGCAGATCACATCATACACACACATACCAAAGTCAACCAGACAAACAGAAAAACACATGTTCCACCTTACACCCAGACACACAGGCCACATATACAAAGGTAAGGGCTGGAAAATTCTTCAAAAAAACTTAAGTGCCACCAAAATTTCTTAAGAGCTGAAAAAAAAAAAATCCATCCTACCCTGACCAACTTTTTTTTTTTTTTTTAGTTTTCACTAATTATTCTTTGTTTACTCATCTTTTTTAATTATATCATGTTTTAATTTGCTTTTTTAAACTTTTTTTTCAACATTTTTTGCCTTTATTTTCCCTTCCCATCTCCCCATTCTTTCTGATCTCTCTGCATATTTCCCTCCTCTAGCTCACCACTTCTTTTCCCTCAGCGAGCAACAGCTGTGACCTCCCTCCCTGGTTAGGGATCCAACCGCAGCAGGATCTTCTCCCAGGCTGAGGTTTTATTGTGGCAGAGCTTCCTGGGTTGTGGAATACTGCAATGGCTGCTCCTATGTCCAATTATATAACAAAGCAAGCAGCTCCCCTCCCTGCCCGCCACGGCAGAAGCAGCTCATGGAATGCCTACAATGAAATCATGATGATCTGGCAGTTCCCTGCCTCCTGAGTTTTCAGTGCCTCTACATCACTGAGACTCGACAGCGTAGCAATTTCTTTCTTCTTTCCTTGGACAGCCAGTGGGGCCCCCTTCAAGATTGTTCAAGATCCCTCTAGAGGGGCCCACCCTGTGCTATACAGTCTGCTAGCCAACTGGACAAAATTTATTTGGCAACTGCCTTTCCCAATCTTGGGATCAAAGGAAACAAACTGTTGAGAAGCTTGACAGTGAGGTTGAGTCCTCTTTAGGTAATATGCCAAGGATCTCTTAAGAGTCCAAGGAGTTAAAAGCCTATTCTTTATGTGCATGTGGTCTTGGAAATAGGTAGTACAATGGCTTGATATGAAACACAGATACCATTTTTTAGAAGTAACTCTTTTGTAGACTGCTTAGCTCAGACTGGTCTGCTATAGGTGGTAAATACATGTTTTTAAATAAATAAAACTGAATTTGTAGAACCACCCTATAACAAAATAAATTGCAGGTATGGTAAATGTGAAAACCAGAGCCTGTAGTTCACAATACTTTCCAGGTGAACAACTTCAAGTCCTCCAAGTTGAGAGGTTAGAAAGAAGGTTTCAAGATTTAAGCTAGGACCACTTTGAGGTCTCGAACTGCTGGAGGTTTTCTGATTGAAGGCTTGGAATGCCACAGTCCTTTCATGAACCCTGATACCAAGGGTTGGAGAGAGATTACAGCCCCTTCTACCTGTTGATATGATGCAATGACACGGAGATGAACTTTGACTAAAAATGTACTAAGGCCTAAGGACAAGAGGAAGATTAGATACCCAAGCAAGTTCCTCATTTCATATGAAAAGGGGTGCAGCTGGTTGGCCCTATGCCAAGTTCAAAACCTCTTCTATTTAAATCCATAATATCTTCTGGTTGAAGGTTTTCTGATGGAAATCAAAACAACCCTCACCTCTTTGGGAAGGGAAAAGAGACAGCTGTGCATTCAACATCCACACTGTGAGCATCAGCGCTGACAGGTTTGGATGGAAGAGTCTGCCTTCTTCCTGAGTGATGAGAATCAGAGACATTCCCAATGGAACTGGAGACTAAATTGACAGCCATATGAGATATGGATATTATACTTACCATGGCCAAGCTGGTGCTACAAGGATTATCCTTGCCTTTTGGATGGTCCTGGGCATGACGGGAGATTGGAGATATACTTCAGTCTAGACCAAAAACATCAGGAGTTGACTTGTAGCTGCTCGGATGCATGCACCTTTCTGTTGCCTTCTGAGGCAAGCAACTTTCCCAAGTAACTGAAAAAGTCATCCATAATCCCTTGATCCAGTGACCACTCATATGATTGCAACACTCTTCTAAGGCAGTCTGCCAATATGTTCTGAATTCTCGGAAGGTAGGTTGTCTGGAGATGGCCATTGTAATAACCTGCCCACAACCAGATTCAGAAGGCCTCCTGGCAAAGTGCATAGGTGCCTGAAATGCTCTGCTTGCCTATATAGAACATGGCCATTTGGTTGTCTATCTAGATCAATAATCTCTTGCTCTTTCCTAAAAGAAGTTGCGAAAAAGCCCTTAGAGCAGAACAAAGCAGATGACTTGCAGCTCTTGGTGGTTGATTTGTAGATGACTCTCCACTGGGGACCATGATCCTTGGGAATGTACCTTTCAAGTTTGTGTCCCCCATCCCTTTGTGAAAGCATCGATATTCAGAGTCACTTGATGCAATGGAATGGGCAGCAAGAGACCCAATTTTAGCACTTCTGACTTATCCAATGCTGCAGGAAAGCTCTCATCCTAGTGGTCACATATATATGATGAAACAATGGCTGAGAATTGATCTCACTGACTCTGGAGACCCCACTGAAGGCCCTGCATGTGTAGATGAAACAGAGGAACGATATGCACTGCATATGATACTTGGTCCTGCTGAAAGAAACATCTTATGAGACTCATCACATCACAATGTGGCTTTTGAGACAGGGAGAAAGACTTTCTCCTGAAGCGAGTCTATCCAGGCTCCTATGAAACAAATTATTTGAGACAGAACCAGGATTAGCTTCGCAACATTGACTGGAGAAGCAGTATAGTCTTCTCAAGAGACTCCAGGACGCTTGACAAAGATGGACCATCAACAACTGTCCTAATATGGCAACAGGCAGACACCTTGCCAATGAAGCTACATTGTTACTATCGCAAGATATTTTGTGAACATTTTTGGAAATGCAGAGATCCTTACCCCATCAAATGAGGTAGGCCTCAAATTTATCAAAACCTAGTCCCAAGTTTTGGCTGATTCTGCTACTGAGCCTTTCCCTCTGTCAACCTCGGGCAGGCAGCTGCTGCTGTTGAAGAGTGGGTGAGCCTGAAGACACTGAAAAGCAGAATAGGCATCTCTGGAAGAATGGACACTTGTTGAGGAAAAACTGGCAAATAAATTGTTCCCTGTACAAGGTCCATCTGCAAGACGATCATGCATGTCCTCTTGGAGGCCAATTACTCACAGGCAAGTAAGCTTTCGGGCTCCTATAGAAGCAGCCGAAGTCCTGGCCACAGTATCAAAAGTTTCACATTTCTCCACTACTTTGCAGAAATTCTCTTGCTCTGGGTATATCAAATTCATCAGACACTAAGTTTTGCACAAATTCATGTAGATATTGCAACATGTAGAGCTGGTGAATTGTAATTCAGGGGCTCAACATATATGCTTGGAAAACATTCTTCCCAAACGTGTCCAACACTTTTGGATCCTTCCTAAGAGGCTTGCTTGAGTTATTACAAGTATGCTTAGCATGTTTAAGCACTGGTTCCACCTCTAAAGTGTGGTGGGGAAGTTGGATGACCCCAAAACCTAGGAAAGCTTGGACCCTGTATTTTTAATCCAATTTACGGGCCACAGGCAGGCATTATATTGGTGTTTGCCACATCCTCATTTGGAAGTCCTGCAGAAGCTTATGAAGCAGGATAGCCATAAAATCTGCTAGAGGTTGGAGGAACTGAAGGAGCTTGAGAACATCTGTTCTCGGGTTCTTTTCTTTCCAGACAGTGATGAGCAGCATCTTTGCTAACTTATCCAAGAACTTAGATGTACCTGAAAAGCAGAATACAAACCAAAGTAGCAGACATCCTCCAGAGAGGTATCCTGAGGCAAAGTCAGATAAGGGATCAGAAGGAATTCCTGTAGAATCTTCTTCTTCTTCCAACCATGAGGAAACACTAAGCCATGATGCCAAGGAGAATGAAAGTGACTAAAAAGGAAAACTCCATTGTTTTGAGGGGGGAAATATCTTTTAAACATTCATAACGGACATAGTCCACGTCATCCTTTTCTTACTCAGGAGTCCCCTGGATGAGGAAGATCCACAACTTCCTAGTGAGGACTTACTCCAGTAGTTCTTGTGGAGAGTTATGCATCGGTGTAGGACCTTGGATGACTTCACTATGTGGGAAAAATTCCTCGGACAGGTTCCAATTTTGCTCTCTAGTCTCCAGGGCTTCAGGAGACAAATTCTTCAATGCCTCCAACAGCTAGTCCCCATAGGCTGGGGGACCCTCTCTGCTGGAGCTGGAGGAGACATCCTTAGTAGAAGCCAGATTGGTTCATTATCACAAAGGACAGTCTTTATAGCCATGGAAGAAATTTGCACCATGGCATTCATCAGCTCTGAGGTGACCTGCACTGGTTACATCAACCCTTTGAATGGCACCCTGGTCCATGGATGGTACTGGCTGCACCTCCTGCTACACCCTAACCTCAGCCGTTGGACTCCTGTACTTACGTGTCAAAGTACTTAGACCAAATACAAATTACAACACTTTGGCATGCTGTGCTGAGCGGGATGACTGAGCCTTAGACAGTAAGCTCCACTCCAAGGACACAGTGATGCCCTGGTCAGCCCATGTCCAGGTAAAATAAATGACTCAGCACCATGAGAAACATCTGCACCATGAAGAATTAAGGGACCTGTGCCAATGACGCTATCTCTAGCATAACCCCCTGGCAAGGACAATAACTTTCTCTTCAGCTCCGAGGGGGACAGTCCTGAAGGGTGTCCCTCACATTGCCTGGGCACTTTTCTAGATGCCTTTTCTACAGACTTCTGAGTCATGCTCATCCCCCCTGATCTAAGGCAGATCTGGGAGCTTGCACCACAAGGGGTGTGGGGGAGCCTTCCTTTGCACATGAGAAGGGGAAGAATTTTGCCCCAAATGCACTGAAGACTTGACAATGACTTGCTCCAAGAAGAGGATTGAATCCCTTGTTCAGCCCCCCCACCAAGGCTTGGGGGTCTTACCCATTGGTAAGTTAGTTCGCGATTTTGTTGCTCTGGGGAACATCAGCTATAGCTGTAGCAGTTGGAAGAGTCATGGTCTAGGCCCAGACAGTGATAACAGATGGCATGCTTATCTGTAATGGACATTTCACACCCACAGACATAGGCCTCGAAGCTGCTGAATCAAGTTTCTTGGCTTTCAACTCCTGCATACTCATTTTAACATTTTTTAAATTTAGAACCAAAAAGTTCTGTTTGAGAGGCTGCTATAACAGTAGCAAGAAAACAGGAAGCAATGAAGCAATAACTAGACACACGGTCATAAGCTGAAATAATATGAGAGGCTGAGACTCATCTGTGTGGTAGCTCAGATGAAGAAAGACTCATTTGGTAGCCTGCATGTGCGGAAACTCTTGTGCATGCTCAGTAAAGTTTTACAGAGCTGTAATACCTGTGTCTGTGCTTTTGGATGATGTTACCCATGTGCTATGGCTAGTTATGATCACAAGACAAATGCCTATTAGAAATACCTACCATCAAAACAGCAAGAGTCGACCTAACCCATAGACGAGCCTTCTCAGTAGCCAGACCTATTTTGTGGAATGCATTACCTGAACACATTAGACTCATCCCTACCACAAAAGAATTTTAAAAAGCTCTTAAAACATTTATGTTCAACCGCTTTTAACAACACTAAACCTTTGTAACCCCCTAAGAACATAAGGACATGCCATACTGGGTCAGTCCAAGGGTCCATCAAGCCCAGCATCCTGTTTCCAACAGTGGCCAATCCAGGCCATAAGAACCTGGCAAGTACCCAAAAACTAAGTCCATTCCATGTTACCGTTGCTAGCAGTGGCTATTTTCTAAGTCAACTCAATTAATAGCAGGTAATGGACTTCTCCTCCAAGAACGTATCCAATCCTTTTTTAAACACAGCTATACTAACTGCACCAACCACATCCTCTGGCAACAAATTCCAGAGTTTAATTGTGCGTTGAGTGAAAAAGCACCTTCTCCAATTAGTTTTAAATGTGCCACATGCTAACTTCATGGAGTGCCCCCTAGTCTTTCTATTATCCGAAAGAGTAAATTACCGATTCACATCTACCTGGTCTAGACCTCTCATGATTTTAAACACATCTATCATATTCCCCCTCAGCCATCTCTTCTCCAAGCTGAAAAGTCCTAACCTCTGTAGCTTCCTTACCCTTCCCCCTATTTTACCTTCTTTACTTTTATTATTCTATTTTTAAAATTTGAACTTTGTATCTTTTATTTGATACTATTGTAAACTGCTTAGTTCATACTTTGTTTGTATAAGCAGTATATAAAAATTCTTAAATAAAATAAAATAAAATTCATACCTGCTGGTCTACTTAGAATCCTTATTACATGTTATGCTACTAGAATGAAAAATATATTTAGATAACTTGTTTTGTACTCAAGGTAAAGATACTTACTTTGGTGAATATCAGACACATTTTCAATGTGAAGAAAAATCAGACTTTGAAAAAATAGGCAAAGGAAGTAGTCATGATTTGCACTAGAAGCATATTTAGAATTTATCATTGGCTCTTCTAAATCCTTGAATTCTGTCTAATATATCTGCAAGGATGGGAATTGCATAACACCAAGGACCCCAACCAAGCTAGGATATACTATCATACTATATGTCTAGGGACCTTCGTTTTCAGTTTTGATTTTATTTTTCCTGGGAATTTCAATTTATAACAAAAAGCAATCAGTGTAAAACTGATTTTTGTTATAACATGCAGCAGAAACTCCAAAGGGAAAAGATATTTTTCCACTAATAGTTTTGGTTACAACATTGAAATTTCCAGGAAAAATAAAATAAAAACTGAAAATGAAGGGGTACGCAGTTTTTTGAAACATTATCTATGCTGTTTCACAATGAAGCAGATAAAAAATGAAATATTTTTTACATATGCTATTGACAAACACACTAAAAACAAAACAGGACATAAAAAGTAAACAAAACCACAACAAAAAGTTTTGCATGCATACCCCTTACTGGACAATGTTGCTGATTTGTACATATTTGGGAATGCATTTTAAATATTTTCAAAGTTATCTGAAATTACTGAACAATTAATAAGGTTAGCCAGTATATATTCTAAACAAACTCTTATGTTCTTTCTTTTAACACAATGATGTAATTAAACTTCCTTTAATATTACAAACTATAGTAATTCCAATTTTCAATTGGTAAATAAATAAAAAAAATAGCAGTAGACAATATTAATTTTATTTGATTATTTTAGACTATAACTAAATGGGTCACCTTATTTCTGTAATTTAATATACTGGTGACTCAGTTCAATGAAAATTGCAAAGAACATTGGGTGCCATATAATACCATGAAACAATAATCAGTCAATAAGATTATACAATTTAGGATTTCAAAGACTTTAAAACACTGTGGTGCAAAATTTATTTTTGAGACTGATGTAGGTAAATTATTCAGAAAGATGCTTAATATTAGTTTTAAGGGTTTTTAAATATATCTAGCAGAAAAGCATATTAATACCAATACTTAACATTCAGTCAGCTGTTTCTCCAGATTAAGGTTAAGAGAGAGCAAGTCATTTAGTATAGCAAATCCACTTGAATTCAACAAGAAAATCATTCTGTGCTTCCTTTTTATGACAAGCTACTGATGCCCCCACTTGGCAGACACATGCCACTGCTAGTTTTCACTGTCAATGTCAGACACTCTGATTTATCTTTTTACTGCTTGTGGGAAGGCAACTTTGTTGTAACTAAGAAATACCAGGAAGGCAATTTTTCATTTAATGACAGTCAGACTAATGAGTTATTATAGAAACAAAACCACGAACCTGGCAGAATGCTAAGTCATATATCATTCAGCATCACACCAGTTACATTTTACAAATTGAAGAATACAGAATTTATTTATTTATTTATTTATTTTATTATTTTCTATACCGGCTTTCACGACCAGAGGTTGCATCAAGTCGGTTTACATTTAACAAGTCGTGCATTGAACATAGAACTAGCGGTATTGAACTGGTGCGGAAAATAATAGTTACAATGAACAAGGAAGTTGACAACTGGGATAGGAGGAAAAGAGAGAAAGGGACAGGAATATTTACATAGTAAAACGCCTTTACAGTGAATATTTACATAGTATGCTATAATGGATCTGTGTCTAGAGGACGTCGAGGGCTAAAAGAATCGAGGGCTAAAAGAGTCGAGGGCTAAAAGAATTCTAAATTTTAGTTCATTTCTGCTTCGCTAAGATTCAGTAACGCATACATGTTTTACACCTCATCTCAAACTCTCAGCATATTTTGATTTAAGCAACCGACAGCCCACATTTTAATGCTGGAATAACTGAGGGAAGCATGATTTCTTGCAATAATCAGACAACTACACACAAAGCTGTAAATGGCATCACAGGCCTACCATTGTGACACAAAACATCACTGAGTATAGCTACATCAGTTTATATTTACTATAATATTATACATGGTTTAAAAAACTTAATGCTTCCTCTCCCCACACAAAAAAACCCCCCTCTCTCCTCTCTGTTTTCCTGTTCTGTCCTTGTTACTTTATTCCATGGTACAGAAGCAAAGACACAACTGAAATAGATTTAGTCAATTCTTGTCAGCCATACCACTATACGTCAGCCACTGATGTGTGACACAGGCTAAGGCTCTAATGCTTTAAAACATATGTAATCAATTTAAATTATCATGAAAAGTATATATAAAGAATATAAAAAAATTAGAATATGAACACTCAAAATTCCATCTTTTCCATTCTGTCAATCTTAACAGTGTCCCTTTTCACATTACAGAAAATAAAGCATTAAATTATCCTAGATGTTAATTTGTTAGTGTCTCAAATATGGATAGCATGTATTAAATGACTGAATAATTTTGAATTTATTTATTTTTTTGTTACAGACGTCAGCATTCAGCATTTGCTTTATAAATCAATATAAATTCTTCAAAAGTTACAAATACAAATATAATATACTAATAAAGAAAACCCTTTCACATTTAGGGGTAGATCTTTAAAAACTACACGATCGCGTACTTTTGTTCACGCACCAGGCGCGAACAAAAGTACGCTGGATTTTATAAGATACGCACGTAGCCGCGCGTATCTTATAAAATCCGGGGTTGGCGCGCGCAAGGGGGTGCACATTTGTGCAACCTGCGCGCGCCGAGCCCAGCGCGGCCTGCCTGTTCCCTCCGAGGCCGTTCCGATTTCGGAGCGGCCTCGGAGGGAACTTTTCTTCGCCCTCCCTCCACCTTCCCCTCCCTTCCCCTACCTAACCCACCCCCCCGGCCCTATCTAAACCCACCCCCTGGCCCTATCTAAACCCCCCCCCCTAACTTTGCGCGCGTCGGCCGGCAGCCCCGCTCCATCCTCCGGTCCCGGGGGCTGGTCCGGAGGCCTCGACCACACCCCCGGGCCGGCGCCACGCCCCCGGGCCCGCTCCCGAAACGCCACGTCGTTTCAGGAACGCCCCCGGACACGCCCCCTCCCTCCCCTTTTCGAAAGCCCCGGGACTTACGCGCGTCTGAGAGAGAGACTTGCTATAATGCCTCCTCCCTAGACAGGTATTTGTATCCCTATGGTAACTTTGCCGACAAAGGTAGGGGGGGGTTTAGATAGGGCTTGGGGGGGGGTTAGGGAGGGGAAAGTGGGGGGAGGGCGAAGGAAAGTTCCCTCCGAGGCTGCTTCGAAATCGGAGCGGCCTCGGAGGGAACAGGCAGCGCGCGCTGGGCTCGGCACGCGCAGGTTGCACAAATGTGCGCGCCGACCCCGGATTTTATAAGATACGCGCGGCTACGCGTGTATCTTATAAAATCCAGTGTACTTTTGTTCGCACCTGGTGCGTGAACAAAAGTACACGATCGCATATTTTTTAAAGATCTACCCCTATGTGAGAAAAATAAATAAATAAATAATCAACTAAGAAAAAATTATTTTACACCCCCCCCCCCTTTTCTTCCTTTATTGCTTTTCGCACATTTTAAAAATGACTTAGTGTTCTACTAGTTGACCAAAGGGCACTCAAATGTGCATGCAACCATCTCAGTCCCTTAAGAACTCAGCCAGATCACCAGAGAACACACCCCACTGGCACAAAGTGTGGAATACCTGAGATGGTTTCCAAGCCTGCACCTTTCTAAGCATCATGGCGCTGCCCTGAAAGTTTACACTTAAGTACAATTTAAGGCAATAGTACTACCCCTAAGCATGTTTTAGCAGGAAAGTCAGCATTCAGAATAAACAATCATTATGATTCTGGGTTTGGTTCAGTATTTAAATATGCTACCAAAATGGCATATAAACTAATGCATATTTTTATACAGGTTCTCCCATCCTCTTTACTGATTTTAATCTTAGATCTAATGTCTAAACATTTTAAAGGAGGATGAAGCTTATATTTAAAGATGCCCCAATTTTGTGTAGAGTGATTTTCTGGGTTTAACTGATATCAAATTAAACTTTTTAAAAATTAGTGTGAAAGACCAGCTGCAGTAGAAAACAACCTTTCACAACATGGATGTTAATGAATCTAACATCTTCAGTATGAACACCTTCTTGCATGCAGGTATGCTACAAAATTGGTAGCAATATTGGTATTAGTAGAGAAGAAAGTGAGAACTTAATGGCAAAAACAAATAAAATATAAAATATTAAACTTTACAAAGCTTAATTTTTTTTTATTGTTAATTGTGTTATTACAGGACTGAGTGCACAGCCTTCTCTCTGCTGCAATACCAAGATTACTGCAACGTTTCTGCAAAAACAAACATCTCTTGTTCTCCTGGTTATGCGCTGCATCAACAAAACAATATATTTTGTTTTGAGAGGAGTGATAAGTAAAGGAACCATTATTTAGTGTTGCCAGCCTGCGCACAATACATAACCTATCATCTTCCATCTCAAAGATGGTTACCTGTTTCTTTTCATATTCAGTATAAAATTTACACAATGATTCCTAATTTACTCCATAACAAATCCTCCATTTGGTTAAGTACAATTCTCCGTATTTATAAACCTGGAATCGATCTCTGCTCCGCAAATAAAAACCTCTTGGATAAAATAGCCAGACTTGATCTCACCAGAAAGTGTGCTTTTTCAATTGCTGGTCCTGCACGCTGGAATGCACTACCTGATTCACTCCGCTTAACACCCAAAACTAAAAAGTTTAAGAAAAATTTAAAAACTTACCTCCTTAAAAAAGCTTTTGACAAAACAGGCTAGTACATTTTATTTTTATGCTATCAATAGAACTGAACCATTCCTTACACCTAACTAGGCAGAAGTATCATTGTTGAACTCTATTATTTTTTCTTTTTTTGCATGTTATCAATATTTAAATTGATTTTATGCTGTTATACTGTGTATATGATTCTGTAAACCGCTCCAATCAATATTTCTTGAAGGGTGCAGTATATAAAACTTTTAAATAGATACAGGCCTCATTTTCCTGCTTAATGCTTCTCCACCTCTTCTTCATCTTTCTCCTTATTGTGTCCCATTTCACTCAGACAGCTATCTTGTCCAGATACCAATATTTGCCCATTTTTTCTTCAGATTCCTTCATATAAAAAATTCAAGGATTACTAAGACATTTTGTGAGCAAACAAATCTCCTAGTGGTATATAACTTACCAGTATTTCCAACATCAATTTTTTTTTTAATCAACTACTAGGTGTTTCCCAAAGAACTGGATTTATCTCGGCTTCCCCTCAATATTCCTAGCACCAGCATGTACAGGGAGCTGAACAGAGGTTTCCTGCATGGCTGTGCAGGGTGTATACCATTGTGCAATTAGCAGTGATTATGTAACTTGAGTAATAAAGTGATTTTCTGCTTTTTAAAAGCAGTAAAGACATTATTTCAGAAGCAGAGAGTTACTTTTACTATTACAAAGTACCTATTTTTTCTCTATGAAAGTTGCCTTCCTCCTTCTTCTCTATAAGCTATCTGTTGTATTTGGAACTGGGCTGAACAACTTGTATTTCAGATCAATCCTGCCTTAAAGTAGGGAAGGTTACACACATGATTTGAGCTTAAGAGAGCTCTTGTGGCTTAGCATTTTGTTTCTACAATGTCAAAAGAAGCATGTTTTTAAACTACTTAGGACTGGATTTTCTAAGACTTTTCCCCCATTCTGTATCTATGGGGGGAAAAAGCTTGATAAATCAGGCCCTTAGTTTACCTTTCAGCTGAAACAATACTACTTATCTGATGCTGTTAATTGGATTCTAACTTAATATTAAACATTCATATACAATACAAACCGCATATTTGATACAAAAATATTACTATAGTCATAATTATCATCTGCACAAACTGGTTTTAAAGGTTTGCTAAAATGTTTTCAGGCACTGGGCATTTCTGTTGTTCCTTGTATAAGTCCAATGTAGAAAAAAATCTTTAAAATATTTTTTAAATAAAAATAAATATATTACAAATCTGCTTCCTTTTAACTTTTTTTGGATGACAGACAATTAAAACACCAGCACTACGCTACAAATTAAATTTGGGGATGTTGGGACTAACACTGGACACGTAGAAACTTGTGAGTGAAAAGTCAGAACAAGGATCTTTGAAAAAAATATTTCTCAACAAAATTAACAGGCCAGATTCTGTGTAAATTCATTGAAAAGATGCCAGTTACTGTAAGGTATTTCCCATTAAAGTTTTATATGACATGTTGATTTGAAAAATTCATATATAAGCATGTCCATATACAAAACCAATCAGATTGCCGTACAGTGCTAACACATGAGTAATTAAAAAGTCACATAGCAGTTGGAAACTGTCAAAATATTTTATAGCTCAATTAAAATTGCTATTCATGTCTAAGCATGCACTGAGTAGGCGCCAGTTGCATCTTCAAGATGGGAGGGGAAAAGGCAACCTAGCATTGACTAGTTCATAATATCTCAATATACATGTGTAAAACAGGATGTAACGTATAAACAACAAACAAGAGTGTACGCTAGCTCAAAAAATGCATACATTAGGTTCATCTTAGTCTACCACAAAATGATCCACCTTATTTATTTCTTACTGTTCAACATGGCAAAAAACAAAACAAAACCTAAATTAATGTTTCCAACTATTTTTCACAGTAGTTTTGTCAGCTGAATCATCAGTTTTATAAACTGTTTTTCAAATATGAATTCTGGCTCCCATGAAAAATTTTCTATTTTTAATACTGGGCAGGAAAAACAGAAAACACAATTTTCTTCCAGCCTTTTTGGGCTCCAGAGTGCAAATTTCTTCAGATATTCTGGTTTTGCAGAATAGTAACTTTCATAAAAGTTGATATTCAGTAGACATGTGAGGAGGTAACAATCTCAAAATATTCTTAAAGAAAAACAAAGAATGATTTTTTTTAAATCTATATATATCATGGTTTGCATAAATGCAAAGGTTTGTGGGTTGATGACATTTCTACACTTCTAAAGGTCTCGTTAAAGCTTCTGCATTAAAAGGTGAATTTTAAAAGTGCTGTTCACGCGTATATGTGCATGCACGAGTAAAAAGAAAAGGGGCAGAATTAGGGCAGTGTCAGGGGCCAACATTTACATCCATAAGTCCAAATTTTAAATCCGATGACCACAGCGTGAGGCTGGCTATTAGCCATGTATGTTTATCTCTGCTCTTGATCAGGTGAGAGTCTGCATAAATCTCTGTATAGATCTAAAATGACTGGGTGAGGGGTGTGGGTCAACTGGAGGGCAATGCAGGCTGAATAACCAAAGGGGTCAGGATGCCCACAAGATAGACTGGGCAAACTGGTGAATTGGTAAAACTGGGGAATGCCCTTCATGCAAGCATGTTTAAAAATCCGCTTGCTTGAGCGCATTAAAGATGACAAAGTCCTAAGGAAGATATGTGAAATACGTTTGCTCAAGTAACTGTTTAAAATTAGGAGCACACTTTCACACGGTAGGTGTATTTTAAATCATACGAGTGCAACTATGCCCATGGTTAAATTCCAGCATATAGGCCTTTTCCTACTCTCTGGCATGTAATATATTATCAGCTTCATTACAATATGAGATGTATTATCTCTTTTCAACATGCACAGTCACTCTAACATTAGCATCATCTAGGACTGGCAGAGGATTCACAGATGAGTTACAACTCATATTTTAACTTTCAGTTATATTTGCCTTTAAAGCAGTACTCCAAGAGAACTGACCCAAACGTCACCTACATAGACATAGCCACAGAAATCCATATGGTACTTTTTCTAAAGATCAGAACTATTTCTGCTCATCTGTAAATTAGGGATAAATTCTATATCAAGGACAATTGCCTAATGGGCCCCAGACAATTTCACACAGTATGGATCCCACAATGGACTGGGGAGAAAACTTCAAGATTTTGGCCTTTCTCATAAAGTATGTCAGAAAAATACCTTCAGAATTAAAATGTGTTTTTACATTTTATGAGAATATATTGTTAAAGTGGTATATATTGTATATAAAAGTATTTAGTCTATGCCAAGTTAGTTTGCTACTTTAAGATTTACCTGCTACTATGAAAATACTCAGAGACGCTATTCTTTTTAAAGAAATATACTCTAAATAGCAGAAAATAAATGGAAACAAATTTTAAAAATCTAAGAAAAACCATAGAAAATGTGGACAAAAGTAATGAATGAGTTAAAATATGCAAGTTTACATAAGAATAGCATGTGACCACAAACGAGATACTTTACTAGTGCCTGAAAAGCAAAAGTCTTTGAAATTAAATGCCAGTTTGGTAAAGTTCTTGAACTGAAAAATATTAAACTTGATTCTTAAAAGTTACTAATTTAAATCAGTCAGTTGATATGCCTAGACTATAGTGACAACTGAAAAATCTGATTATTAAAACGGCATTTAATTGTATTGGTGTCTTACAGAAGATTGCTTTAATTGGGGTTCAGTTCAAACAGTTGTCTCTCAGAACAGGATAAAGATCAGATACATTTATATTACAAAATGATTTTGCTCTGTCACTGAAAACTACTATAAGCTTTGGTAAACAAAGTACTAAAATACTACTTGTTCCTCTTAAAAGTTTACTAGCTCCCTAAGAAAAAGTGAAAAAAGATACAGACTCAAAAAGTGTAAATCCTAAAATTTTCTAGAAAAATGCTCAGCCAATGCATCATTTTTATGTCATGCTAAATTAACACTTTATTCAAAGGTGGTTTATTTGCTGGGTTATAAGTATTTAAGGCTTTAAAGTACAAACTTTCTTTGCAGGGTTGCATTTGTTTATCCTACTCCCACACCTCAACTGCAAATATGTAAACTCTAATTAGAGGGTTGGGAATGATTGTGCACAATAGGAGTCAATTTAGTGGCTTCAGACAAATAAGTGCAAATTAATTCTGACTATGATTTAAAGAAATCGGTCAATTACAGGTCACTGGCAAACACAATAGGCAAAAATACACCAAGTAAATTTAAGGGACTTGAAAGCAAATGTTGCTTACCTGTAACAGGTGTTCTCACAGGACAGCAGGATGTTAGTCCTCACATATGGGTGACATCACAAGATGGAGCCCAATCACAGAACACTTTTGTCAAAGTTTCTAGAACTTTGACTGGCACCTACTGGGCATGCCCAGGATGGCACTAACCCTGCAACCAGCAGGGGTTCCCCTTCAGTCTTGTTTAAAAGCTATAGTAAGTGCTTGTCCTGTGAGAACAGAGTGTGTAAGGTAAGATGTAGGGACGACAGAGCAGCTTGCTGAGTGGAAGCCCTGATCAACCAATCGTCGAGATAGGGGTAGACGTGAACACCTTGGGTCCTGAGGTATGCTGCCACTACTACAAGGCATTTGGTAAAGACTCGTGTTGCAGACGCCAGGCCGAATGGGAGCACTCGGTACTGATAGAGCTTTGGGCCTACCAGGAATCTCAGAAATCTGCGATGAGAGAGTGATAGCTATGTGGGTTAAGTGTCCTGGAGGTCTAGAGAGCAAAGCCAGTCTCCTCTTTGCAGAAGAGGAAGGAGGGAGCCCAAGGTTACCATCTTGAACTTTTCTCGCTGGAGGTACTTGTTGAGGGCACGCAGGTCTAGAATTGGACGAACGCCGCCTGACTTTTGGGGGATTAGAAAGTACCGGGAATAGAATCCGAGGCCGTGCTGGGAGTAGGGCACTGGTTCGATTGCTCTGGATTGAAGAAGGAGGGAAACTTCCTGGTCCAGGAGTAGTGAATGGTCTGATGTTTCCCACTTCAGCTGAGGTGGGGAATCCGGTGGGATGGAGACAAAGTTAAGGTGATAACCTTGAGAGATTATGGCAAGGACCCACTGGTCCGAGGTGATTGTGTGCCATATGTTGTTGAAATGACACAATCGACCTCCCACTGGTACATGTGGCAGTGGAAGCTGGCTGCTGCTCTCTATGCAGGAGTCAAAAACCGGAAGCAGGGCCCGGTTGAGGAGCTGCTTGTGGTTTTTGCTTACGAGGTTGTCGGGACTGGGCCTTTTGGAATGGCTTCGTGGAGCAACCTCTAGACGGTGATGGATAGGACTTCTTTTGACTGTAGAAGGACTTTTTGGAGTCCTTCCTGAATGGTTGTTTGGCTGGATATTCAGAAGGCATCAGAGAGAGTTGGCGAAGAGTCTCATGATGATCCTTGAGCTGCGCCACTGTTTGCTGGATCTGTTCGCCAAACAGATTGTCCCTAATGCAAGGCAGATCGGACAATCTGTCCTGGACTTCAGGACGTATGTCCGAAGACTTAAGCCAGGCCCATCTTCTTGCAGAAGTAGCGGCTGCTGAAACCCTGGAAGTGGTGTCAAAGATGTCATAAGAAGACCTTATTTCATGTTTCCCCACTTCAAAACCTTTGTGAACCAGGGTTTGTAGCTGTTCCTGGAATTGCTGAGGCAGGGACTCTGCAAAGTCCTGTATTTGCTTGAATAGGACCCTATTGTACTGGGTCATATAAAGTTGGTAAGAGGCAGTCCGAGAGATAAGCACTGATCCCTGGAAGACACGCCGACCAATGGCATCCACGAATTTCTGCTCCTTGCCTGGAGGGAAGGAAGAATGGGGCTTTGAACGTCGTGCTTTCTTTTGGGCAGATTCAACAACTTCGGACTGGTGATCCAATTGAGGTTTTTGGAACCCTGGAGCTGACTGGACCAAGTATGTGGTATCTGCTTTCTGGTTGACTGGTGCTACCGAACCAGGGTGTTCCCAATTCTTTTTGAGAAGATCCAAAAGAACTTGATGGATAGGGATGGAGGTGATTTCTTTGGGAGCATCCAGAAATTTTAACAGCTCCATCATCTGATGTCTATTGTCTTGCTCAGTCTGTAGTTGGAAGGGAACAAACTCAGACATTTCCTTCACAAAATTGATGAAGGACAAGTCCTCTGGAGGAGAATGCTTCCTGCTTTCAGTAGGAGAGGTTGGTGATGGTAAATCATCGGTGTCTGGGGACGAATCGTCAGTCCAGGTGTCATAAGGATCAGCACCGGTCCTTCTAGGAACCTGAGAGGGACAGGACGAAGGTATTCCCGAAGGTCCCAGTCTAGGCTCCGAAGGCATCGAGGGAGTTACCACAGGCACCGATGAGGGCATCGAGGGCATCGATGGATGGATTGGCGGCACCGATGACAGCAATGGTATCGATGACGTCGATGGTTGAGGCATCGGTAAGACTCCCGATGGAGGAAGACAGAATGGTGTTTCTCCTCCCGATGACAAAGGAAGTGGAGAGGGCGCCGGAACCATTGGCGATCCCGGATCCATTGGCAGAAAAGCGGCTATAAGCGTTTCAATTCTCGAGAGCGCAGTGCCAGTGCTGCCGGAATGGGATCGGTGGTCGGTTCCGCAATCGGCACCGGGTTCGTCATCGGAGGAACCTGGAATCTTTGCCTCGCCTTGTTGATGGCCTCCTGGACCATCCGGTCCAGCTCTTCACAGAGACCTGGAGCAATCAGCCCCGGTTCCGGAAGGGGAGAAGGAGGCAGAGGCGTAACCGGAGGGACCACCGTTAAAGGCGGAGTCGCAGCTCCCATTACCTGTCCGGGTGAGGGTTGCCTCGGTGACCCAGTCTCAGAAAGGGTTGATGCCTTTTCTGGACGGGGTTTCTTCGATGGTGGCTCGGACGATGGCGAGGTCAATGAATTGCCTTTGTCAATGGTCCGAGGCTTTCGGTGCCAATGTAGATGTTTCTCTCTACGATCCCCTCAGCCCTGAGGGGGAATAGAGGTAGTCGATGTCCGGGAAGTCGTCGACGCTGGACGGTCACTGGCCGGTGCCCAACATGGGCGCGACGTGGATGGTGCTGGTTCGGATGACGGCGAAGCTATGGACGGCGTCGGAGTTTGAGACCGAAAAAGAAGTTCCACCTTCTCCATTCTGGCTTTGCGACCTTTTGGTGTCATTAAGGCACATTTGGTGCAAGTCAGGACATCATGCTCACACCCTAGGCACATTATACAGACTTTATGGGGGTCTGTGATGGACATGGTGCGAGCGCAGTCAGGGCACCGAAGGAACCCAGACACCATGGCCTTTGAAAAAAATTGAGCCGATGTGCGGTCAACGGCCAGTAGGCCGCGAGGGCCAAACTCGATGGGAATCAACTGGAATCGGGTAAAAACTTACCGGAGTGCTGCGGAAGTAAAAATTCAAGAGAGGGACCCCTATGGGGTATTAAAGTTTGAAGTAATTCTGTGAGGAAAATTCCTGTCAGGAATCTCTAAAAGCTCCTTAACCCGCATGGCTACTGCTGCGCAGAAAAAAGAAGACTGAAGGGGGACCCCTGCTGGTTGCAGGGTTAGTGCCATCCTGGGCATGCCCAGTAGGTGCCAGTCAAAGTTCTAGAAACTTTGACAAAAGTGTTCCGTGATTGGGCTCCATCCTGTGATGTCACCCATATGTGAGGACTACCATCCTGCTTGTCCTGTGAGAACGTTTAAAACTGAAAACAAAAAGATGCTGACAGCAGTTCAATGAGATGGAGTTAACCAGTCTTTTGCATTGAGCATCATATGCATGTGTACCTGCCTTTTGGTGGGAAGTTGTATGTGTGCACACGAGCAAAGATCTCCTATCTCTAACAGAATGAGTCTAATTTTTGGAGGCTAGAGTGACACAACTAGAGTTGCTGAGGCAAATGGAAGAATACAGAGGAGACCTTCAGGGACACAGTACAATTGGTCTCACCTCCACTCTAGCAAACCCCTGTGCTGCATTGGAGAAGCAAAGTGTCTCATAGGAGTGGAAACTAGACTTGTATCAGCCAATAAGGGGCTATGAAGATCATAGTCCCCTTGTCCTCGTGAAGCTTCAAGAAAGTCTTCACCGCTAAAGAAATCGGAGGATATACATACAGAAGACCCGTGCCCCAATGACGGGCAACAGCATCCAAGGCTGGTTTGCAATTTGACCTGTACAGTGAACAGAACCAAGGCACCTTCTTGTTGCAAGGAGACATGAACAGATCTACATTCTGGTTCCCCCAGAAATGGAATATCCAATTCGCTACCCCCTGGTCCAAGGATCACTTATGGGGTTGGAAAGCTCGACTCAGCCTGTCTGCTACAATTTCTCCATCCCACCAGGTACATGGCCCTGAGCACCATCCCTGCTTATTGACATACCACATGGCTACCTGGTTGTTGTTTTGGATCAGGATAACTTTGTTGGACATCTGATCTCTGAAAGCCCACAGTGCATACCTGATCATCTGATGTTGATTTGACAAGAGCTTTCTTGAGCAGTTCATAGACCCTGAGTGCTGAGCCCATCTACATGAGCTCCCCCAACCCCAGGGCAGACACATCTGTGGTTAGGGCAATTTTAGTACGGGGACTTCGAAAAGAGATCTCCCATTTCAGATGTGAAAGTACCCACCACCAGGACAATGAGTCCTAGAGAGACAGGGTGACTTGGATACAATCTTAGAGGCTCTGAGTGGCCTGGCACCACTGCGAACTCAGGGTCCATTGGGCTCTGCACATATGTAAACATGCCAAGGTAGTGACGTGGATGGTGTGGCCATATGGCCCAACAGCCTCAACATGTACCAGGATGACGCCTGCTGGCTCTGCTGAACATCTGCCAAGATGGTCGTCAAGGTGACGACCCTCTGACGAGGCAGGAAGGACTTGGCCTGAGACATGTCTAGCAGGGCCCCTATGAAGTCCAACTGAGTTGACGGGCTGAAATGGAAATGAACCCTAGTGACTCCAACACCCGGATGATCAAGCGCATGGACCTGGCGGCCCCTGCCTGAGAAGTGCTCTTGACCAGCCAATCATCCAGATAAGGGAAGACATGCACTCCCAACCTGCGGATATGCGCTGCCATCACAGCCAGGCATTTTGTGAAGACATGTGAGGCTGATGCTAGCCCGAATGGCAACACCCGGTACTGGAAGTGCTGTTTTCCCACTGCAAATCGGAGATACTTCCTGTGACCAAGGAAGATCTCGATGTGAGTGTATGCATCCTTTAGATCGAGGGAGCATAGCCAGCCAGTCCCCCTTTTTGTAAAAGGGGATCAAGGTGCCCAGGGAAACCATCTTGAACTTTTCTTTTTTTTCAGAAACTTGTTCAAAGCCATTGGGTCTAAGATGGGAAGGAAGAATCCTGTTCTCTTAGGAATCAGGAAGTACCTGGAGTAGAATTTCCACCCTCTTTGCCCTGATGGTATGGGCTCAACCACCCTGACTGTTAAGGAGAAAAGCTCTGCTAGCAGAACCTCTTGATATGCTACTGGCCCACAAAATGGGCACTGAGGGCAATTTGGTGGGACACCAAATAGGTTCAATTGATACCCTTGATGGATGATGGAAAGAACCCACTGGTCTGAGGTTATGCTGGGCCACTGGTTCACAAAGAACTGCAGCCTGCCCCAACCAGAGGGTCCAACGTCCTGGGTACGGGAGACTGGCCTATGCTCCCTGCGACCCAGTCAAAACCCTGTCTCTGGAGCTGACTGAGGTACTGCCTGGGACGGCCTTAGGAGCCCTGATGGTGTTGACGGGAGCAAGGGGGCAGAGGATAGTACTTTCTTTGGCGAAAGAAAGACTTCCTTGGTTTCTGTATTGCCAGCCTCCTAGAAGAGAAGGATGGGTGCAGAGTGCTGGCAGAGAGTTAGAGGATTTCATGGTGCTCTTGAAGTTGGGCCACGGCATCTCACCCTATCTCTGAAGAGATTCTACCCAGTATACGGCACATCGACGAGTCATTCCTGTAGAAAAAAAGTGAAAGGAGCAGCTACAAAGCTAAAAAGTGTGCAAGAGGCGTGGACATTGTTAAAAAATACCATCCTAGAAGCACAGCCCTGATGTATTCCACACATTAAGAAAGGTGGAAGGAAGGCAAAATGATTACCGGCATGGTTAAAAGGTGAGGTGAAAGAAGCTATTTTAGCCAAAAGATCTTCATTCAAAAATGGAAGGATCCAACAGAAGAAAATAGGATAATGCATAAGTGCTGTCAAGTTAAATGTAAGACACTGATAAGACAGGCTAAAAGTGAATTTGAAAAGAAGTTGGCCGTAGAGGCAAAAACTCACAGTAAAAACTTTTTAAAATATATTGGAGGAGAAAGCCTGTGAGGGAGTCAGTTGGACCGATAGATGATCAAAGGGTTAAAGGGGCACTTAGAGAAGATAAGGCCATCGTGGAAAGATTAAACAATTTCTTTGCTTCTGTGTTTACTGAGAAGATACCCGTTCCTGAGAAGGTTTTCAAGTATAATGATTCAGATGGATTGAACCAAATTACGGTGAACCTAGAAGATGTGATAGGCCTGATTGACAAACAGAAGAGTAATAAATCACCTGGACTGGATGGTATACACCCCAGAGTTCTGAAGGAACTAAAAAATGAAATTTCAAATCTATTAGTAAAAATTTGTAATCTATAATTAAAATCATCCATTGTACCTGAAGACTGGAGGGTGGCTAATGTAACCCCAATATTTAAAAAGGGCTCCAGGGGTGATCCGGGAAACTACAGACCAGTTAGCCTGACTTCAGTGCCAGGAAAAACAGTGGAAAGTGTTCTAAAGATCAAAATCACAGAACATATAGAAAGACATGGTTTAACGGAACAAATTCAGCATGGCTTTACCCAAGGCAAGTTTTGCCTCACAAATCTGCTTCACTTTTTTAAAGGAGTTAATAAACATGTAGATAAAGGTGAACCACTAGACGTAGTATATTTGGATTTTCAGAAGGCGTTTGACAAAGTTCCTCATGAGAGGCTTCTAGGAAAAGTAAAACGTCATGGGAAAGGTGGCAATGTCTAGGACTAGGGGGCTTTCCAGGAAGTTAGCAAGTAGCACATTTAAGACTAATCGGAGAAAATACTTTTTCACTCAACGCACAATAAAGCTCTGGAATTTGTTGCCAGAGGATGTGGTTAGTGCAGTTAGTGTAGCTGGGTTCAAAAAAGGTTTGGATAAGTTCTTGGAGGAGAAGTCTATTAACGGCTATTAATCAAGTTTACTTAGGGAATAGCCACTGCTATTAATTGCATCAGTAGCATGGGATTTTCTTAGTGTTTGGAAAATTGCCAGGTTCTTGTGGCCTGGTTTGGCCTCTGTTGGAGGCAGGATGCTGGGCTTGATGGACCATTGGTCTGACCCAGCATGGCAATTTCTTATGTTCTTATGTCCTTTCATGGATTACAAACTGGTTAAAAGACAGGAAACAGAGTAGGATTAAATGGACAATGTTCTCAGTGGAAGGAAGTGGGCAGTGGAGTGCCTCAGGGATCTGTATTGGGACCCGTACTTTTCAATATATTTATATATGATCTGGAAAGGAATACAATGAGTGAGGTAATCAAATTTGCAGATGATACAAAATTATTCAGAGTAGTTAAATCACAAGCAGATTGTGATAAATTGCTGGAAGATCTTGTGAGACTGCAAAATTGGGCATCCAAATGGCAGATGAAATTTAATGTGGATAAGTGCAAAGTGATGTATATAGGGAAAAATAACCCATACTATAGTTACACAATGTTAGGTTCTATATTAGGAGCTACCACCAAGAAAGAGATCTAGGCATCATAGTGGATAACACATTGAAATCGTTGGTTCAGTGTGCTGCGGCAGTCAAAAAAAGCAAACAGAATTCTGGAATTATTAGAAAGGGAATGGTGAATAAAACGGAAAATGTCATAATGCCTCTGTATCGCTCCAAGGTGAGACCGCACCTTGAATACTGTGTACATTTCTGGTCGCCATATCTCAAAAAATATATAGTTGCGATGGAGAAGGTACAGAAAAGGGCAAATCAAAATGATAAAGGGATGGAACAGCTCCTCTATGAGGAAAGATTGAAGAGGCTAGGACTGTTCAGCTTTGAGAAGATACGGCTGAGGGGGGGATATGATAGAGGTGTTTAAAATCATGAGAAGTCTAGAACAGGTAAATGTGAATCGGTTATGTACTCTTTCGGATAATGGAAGGACTAAGGGGTACTCCATGAAGTTAGCATGAGGCACATTTAAAACTAATCGGAGAAAGTTCTTTTTCACTCAACACACAATTAAACTCTGGAATTTGTTGCCAGAGGATGTGGTTAGTGCAGTTAGTGTAGCTGGGTTTAAAAAAGGATTGGACATGTTCTTGGAGAAGAAGTGCATTACCTGCTATTAATTAAGTTGACTTAGAAAATAGCCACTGCTATTACTAGCAACAGTAACATGGGATAGACTTAGTTTTTGGATACTTGCCAGGTTCTTATGGCCTGGATTGGCCACTTTTGGAGACAGGATGCTGGGCTTGATGGACCCTTGGTTTGACCCAGTATGGCATGTTCTTATGTACCTCTGATCAGAGATCTAGGGCCTGCAGCCATGTCATTCTGTGGGTGCCAGTTACTACTACTGAGACTCTCAATGCCACACTCCAGATCCTTATGCAACAGCGATATCATCGTGTCTTGCTGCGGTTGAGGCAGCTGTTTGGCCACCTCCTGCACCTGCTTCTAGATGTCCCGTGAGTACTGGCTCATGCAGAGTTGGTAGGCAGCAACGCGGGCAGTGAGCATGGTGCCTTGAAATATCTTCCTCCCAAGAAGATCCAATGCACTGTGGTCCTTCCACGGGGGCACTGAGGAATGAAACAGAGAATGTTTGGCCCTCTTGACAGAGATTCGACCACCACCAACTGGTGGGGCAGCTGACGCTTATCAAATCCAGCAGCCTTCTGGATGAGATAGACCCCATCTGCCTTCTTCTTAATGGGAGGCTCTGTGAGGGGTGTTCCCTTATCCTCAGCAGCAGCTCCTTAAGGATCTCTAGCACCGGGACTGCCCAATCTCCTTAAGAGGCTCCAAGAACTGGAGGATCTCGAGCATTTTGTGCCTGGCATCCTCTTCCATTAACTGAAATGGGATGGCTTCCACCATCACCCTCATGAATCCTGTGAAGGTCAAGTCCTCAGGAGGGTCTGATGGGAAATCCTCAGAGGATTCCAAAGCACCATCCCCAAGGGGTAATAGGGGTCCTCATCCTCACTGTAAGGAATGTGGTTAGTGCAGTTAGTGTAACTGGGTTTAAAAAAGGTTTCGATAGGTTCTTGGAGAAGTCCATTAACTGCTATTAATCAAGCTGACTTAAGGAATGGCCTCTGCTATTACTGGCATCAGTAGCATGGGCTCTTCTTAGTGTTTGGATACTTGCCAGGTTCTTGTGGCTTGGTTTGGCCTCTGTTGCAAACAGGATGCTGAGCTTGATGGACACTTGGTCTGACCCAGCATGGCAATTTCTTATGTTCTTAAATCAAATGACTGGATGGATGATTACCATATATACTTGTGTATAAGCCTATCCACATATAAGCAGACCATTGTTTTTTAACCTCCTTGTGAAGGCGTGGCCTTACTATCCCTCCTTACCCTGTGTAGGACAAGGCTAGATGCTTAGTCCACCTTAAATCCCATAGAGGGAGAGAACTCTGTGGGCGGGACCCTGCTGAGCAGGTTAAGAGGATGAGCCCAGCTGGGATCAGGAGGCTCCCATGTCTCCAGGAGCAGGAGCTCATGACACTCTCAAAGAAATTAAGTTGTGAGTATACTGCAAAGAGAGGCAGTTAATAGTATTATTAGCTGATTATATTAATAAAACTTGAAATTGCATGAGAAAAGGCTGTAGTAAACGTGATTCCTGCTCCAGCCCACAAGATTTCGCTCAGTCATCCTCACATTCCTAAAATGGGAAATATGAAACTCGCATATAGGCCAAGGTTCAAAATTTGATAGCCTACAGTGGTGCTTGAAACAAACTGTCAGAAATAGGCCAGGTATGTATTTTTGCCTCTTAATATCACCCTAATGATATAGGCATACATTTGCCTTACTTGTAAGATAACCTAATTCAGTAAGGTAAATTTTATTTAAAAGCAAAGCTGGTGTGTTCTATCAGTTGATCTTACTGACACAATGTTTTATGATGTTCTTTTTCTTATAAGCACAAATTGGATGTTGACCGTGTTTACTCAAATATAGACAAACAAGGCACAATTCACATTTCACAAAATGATTTAAACATTTTAAACAGAACATATTGCATAAGTATTGCCTTAAAATCATTTTAAATAATTTGAAAAATACCTAGTTTATATTTTTGCTAACATACTGAAAGGCATGTCCACATCTGCCTCCATATGTAGCAACCATACTTTGGTCTAAAATTTGGCTGTAATCCATGGATTAGCCTTTCAAAGCATATTTTGAAGCATAAAATTCTAGGTTATACATGAGTATATACAGTAAATAGTGAGGTAAAAAAACCATCCTTCAAAAAATGGAGGGCATTTCCATATGAGGAGAATAGGAAAGAATAAGAAACTTGTGATTCAATTGGACCACTAGATGACTAGTGGGGGGAGAGGAAGAAAGGGTCACTCAAAGAGCACAGGATCATACCAGAAAAACTAGATGTCCTGAACTGAACAGGTGGGAGGGAGGTGAAGTGGGTGTGGATAGAGAAAGCAGTCAGAATGTTTGATTGCTCAAAGTTTTCTTAAATCCTTATCAATCCAAAGATGATTTTGATATAGTTCTGGGATGGAGTGATATCCCTACAGAAAAATGTCATTATACACCTGCAAAGGTGGCCAATCACACACTATTTACAAAGTCCTGGATGTGTATTGAAACTCTGAACTACTGATGTCCCACGGCTGGCAGAGAAGGCATTAATGATAATGGTAATTTTTATTTTAATATATCAGTTTTCACAAAATGCTAATTCATCCTTTTTCTGTATCCATTACCATCAGGCCGATACAGTACAGACTGAGATATGAATCTTTTTGCATAATTATGCAAAATTGCGACATAATTGCAGCAGAATTTTGAAATCTGCTGTAGAATCTGCTGCAGGGAAGCAGGGGCTCTGCTAAAGATTAAGAAATCACCCCACAAATAACTCATATATCAAATTGTAAAGCTGTTGCTAACAATCTGTAACCTATCATTTATTTATAAACATTTGATAGTCCACCTTTACCAAAGTATTTTCAAGGCAGATTTCAATCACATTTAAAGTTAAATTCTTATTACAATAATGACAGTTTACAATCTACATAGGGGAACATGAAGGAGGGCTATGTAGAAATATGATAAATAGTACAAGGTGAGAGGGAGGGCTTAAATTGGTTATCTAGGATACTAGAGGGAATGGAATGAATTAGGGGGTTAGGGTAAGTGAAAGATGCAATAGTGTAGTTGTATTAGGAGGGAAGGATCCTAGTGCCAAGGGACAGAACCATTTAATAAAGAAGTTCGGCAGTGGACAATGCTACAGTTTCACGATGAAGTTCTGCCACTGTATCTGTGGACTAGAGGGGGGCCAATGTAACACCAATTTTGAAAAAAAGCTCCAGGAAACTATAAACTGGAGAGCCTAATGTCAGTGCTGAGCAAAATAGAAGAAGCTATTCTTAAGAATAGAAATACTAACCATAGGAATAGACATAGCTTAATGAGAAAGAACACAGATTCAGCAAAGGGAAGTCTAGAGCCAAGGTTGCTCTCATAGCCAGAGGACTGGGTAGCAAAGGGGTGGAAAGGGGCCTGACCTGGCTCCCAAACAGGTGTGCATAGCACAGAACCAAGTAGGGATGGGGGTGTCTGTGAGAGAAGGTAGAGGGCCAAGTAGAGCAACCTATGGTAGCTGAAATGGAGCGGAGATGGCAGCAGGGTACAAGAGGTCTGGGCAAGTTCAGGTCCAGCCTTTTTCTTCACTGTCACACCACCGGTGCATGTCAAGTCTCACAAAAACATAAATAAAGCACTCCCACTCTCATGCACCCTATGGCGCATCCCGCCTGTTTTTCCGGCTTGGTGTCCAGTCCAGGCCTGGCTGCTTCCCTCCTGTGCTACTCCACTGCTCTCACGTAGCCTCTGGCACTTCCCACCTGCTCTCCCGGCCCAGGAAGTGGTCCATCTGCACCAGGAGATCACTGAGGTGCTTCCCAGCTAATTGGGTCTTTTCCCACTAGTCTCCTGGTCCATAAGGCATGCTGCATTTTCTGTGCTGCCCCACGGTCTGGTTCCAAGCAGCCAGTTGCCATGCAAGTTTCAGGCCACTACATGAGGTGCTGTTTCCTGATACCTGCAGTTTGCCTATACTCCTCATCAGTGCAGTAGCAGGCTCCTTCCTGGCTCTTGCGTCTGCTTGAGCCAAATTAAGTTATACAAAAAATACTGTTATGGAGATGGTCCTTAAAGGGGCAGTATCATTGTACAGCAATGCAGCCCTCTGTGTCCTCTTCCGCTGATTCTGAAGGGTTAACAGGTTAACGTTTAGCCAAAAGAAAATTTAATACAAAATTACAGTCATTAAGAGCAAAAACAATTTTTTTTAAAGGGGTGGGGGGAAACTCCAGCACAATGCATTATGCCAAGCAAAGGAATTTTGGGTTGACCTCAGTATACCCTCCCCTACCCAAGAAAAGGGAGGTTCACTAGTTGAACCAGCATTCCCCACCCCCCATCCAGTCAAGCCTAGGGGGACAAAGGCAGCTCCCAAAAAGGCCTCCACAAAATGGGATGCACAAGTCACTACCCTTAGAGCCCTAAAAAAACCATGGTTCTGAAAATGTTCCAAAAAAGCCCCAAAAGAATCCACTGCAAGGAAAAGCAGCAGGAACCTTAGGCAGCTGATCTCTGAAATCCACAGGCCAGCATCTGAAAAATTCACTGTCTGGGCTAAAAATGCTGCCTCTCTCCCGAGGGGAACCGATCACCTAGGAGCAAGAGGGCAACAGCAGCAGTGATCCAGATAAGCAGCAGTGATGATTCTTCAGTCATCTCCTTTTCTCTGGAAGTCTTGTCATCAAACTTGGGCGAGTATGGTCTGCCAAAAGTGGATTCGCCCATTGCTTGGTCAGACATCTTCTGAAAATGAGGCCAAGGGTTTTCTTCCTTAAGCTCATGCAGGCTGTTTTAAGACACTTAAAAAAAAATGCAAGCACAAGAAAAGCAGGGATGATCGAACTGAGGAAGTTTGATCCAACTGTAGCAGTGAAGCTAGCAATCGAAAAAGACACTGTTCAAAAATTACACTACAATAATCACTCAGCACAGAGCACAAAACATACATACAGTATAAACATTAAACATAAAATCACAAAACAGGCACTTCTGTTAAAATAAATAAAATCAAATTTCATTTGTAAGACCATGTGGCAGAAGAACTTCTTATTCAATAGTGATTGCGAATTACTCACTCACGCCTCCAGTGGGGGTGGTTTAGGTGCATACTGCACTTAGTATGCAGAACATGACCTCCAGAATGGTACTCCTCTGGAATAACCAGATAGGTCATATTCCTTGAATTGTTCCCAACTCTGGTGGCTGTGCATTTTTGGTGGGACAGCCTGGTAAACAAGGGCACGGTTTTTAGATCAGACATTAGAATGGCTGTAGAGGTTGTAAATCCTATGTATGTTCAGAAACATGGGTAGAGTCAGGGACCCTCTTAAGGGAGTTGGTACTTTATTGCTTTCTTCACAATATATTATTCAGGGCATACGGAATGCAACACTGACTCCTTCTCTTTAAGTGGTCTATTTTCAGGTCACTTGCTCCAGATGCAGACAAAAGAGGAACACTGGCACTTCAGAGTATCTGGAGGTTTGCTCTCTGAAGCCTGGGAGTTGATCATGCAGTCCCTTTCCAAGGGCACCTGTAGAACCTACTTCCAAGTGCTAACAGATAAGGATCTCTTACTTCAGGAACAAGGCTCCCAGCTCTGTTGGCTTTTAGAGAAGAAGAGCCTCCTTCAAGTCACAATAGAACAGAAGGCCTCAAGGATACCCCTTCCCACCCTCACACCTCAGCTCATGGATTATCATTTTCCATCAAGGTTCTTGGGAATGAGGAGCTCTTCCAGGCCTTCACCATAAAAAGGCTGTTTAGGGGGTGGGCAAAGAGCTACTCTACACATCAGCAGAGTAGGCCCTATCCACTATCAGCTTTCATTGCTATAAGGTTATGTTGTCTACATGTACTTTCTCACGTGCTTTCTTTGGGGTCTTCAGAGTTGGAACGTTGATTCTCAAGGCCAAACATATTTCAGTCCCTAGTGGTTTAATGACATACAATGCGTGATGCTTGCATCATGCCGCACAGATCCAAGACTGACCAATATGATCAGGAATACTTACAATATTTATTTAAAATGTTTCTATCCCACCTATCTATAATCCTAGGCAGGTAACAGCAGAGACATACATAATCATATAAAACAGCAGGAGCCAAATTAAACTAACATCAATATAAATGACACTTGCTAAATAAAGATAAAATCACTATGGGACTTTCGAACTTGTAAACAGATAGGCTGACCAAATCCAATTATTGGTCAGTGCCCTCTATATTCCAGTTGAAACAAAAAGCCTTTTAACTTCTTCCTAAAAGTCTTTATGCATACATTAGCCTTAAAACCTTCAGGCAAAAAGTTCTGGAGGGTAGGTCCAGAGTCTCAAATGTTAAAACGAAGGGACCTCTAGTAAATTCTGTCCCTGTGAATGGAGCTGGCAAGAAGGGACATAAAACATTAAAGCTGAGGTGATAAAAGGGGGCAACTCACCATGCAAAGCTTTGAAGACTAACAGTAGGACCTTAAACTTAATATGCTAGTTAACTAGAAGCCATTGCAATAATCGCAGTACAGAGGATATATGTTCCCAACACAGTATGCTTGTTATCAATCAACTGACAGTATTTTGGGTCACTTACAATGCTTTTAACATAGTAGCAGGAAAGCCCAAACAAACTGTGTTACAGTAATCTAGGTTGCTAATCACTAGTGCCAGGACCACAGAGCAAAATGGTCCAGCTGTAGCAGGGGCCATAGATTCTGTAAAACTTTCAGCTTAAAAAACACTTTCTGGCCAATTTATTTAAATGACGGCATAACAACAAGGTAGTATCAAAAATAACACCCAAGTTTCTGGCAGTCTGAACAAACTGGAAACTGTAAATCCTTGTAAGTGACATAAGGTGTAAATCCTTGTAAGTGACATAAGGTGGGAATATCATGTGGAAATTGAGCTAGATACATTTTCAATGCCAATTTATTGCCCGAGAGCTACTGCCTTAAAGCATCTATTGCATTAGCAACATGCTGCAAGATCTCAATTTTAGGCATTGACAGGTTTCTGCTCAAGCAAAAATCAGTTGGTTGCACATTATCCAGCAATGCGTCTGGTGTGGGTCATGAAACATAAGTGCTTCAGAGAGGATGCGTAGAAAAATGAAATCACTGATTTCAAAAGTTTTGGACCTAAACATTAGCTTCACACTTTGCCACCTCTCTTTCAGTGGAGTCCCCTGACTTGTGTAGACAACAATATTTCTCTCTCTGACGTCAAAATAGATATATTCCTTGATAGATTCTATAGAGCAATCACTAGTATCTTGGTGAGGCATAGCCACAGCTTTTAGAGAGGGGAGACTCTAAGAAGCAAAGATTCAGTACTGGAGACAGTGGAGGAACCTGGGGTTTAGCTGGGCTTTTTGGGGTTTAACTGTTTCTTCTAGTTACAATGAAAGTTGTCAGGTTCATTCACGATGATTTAGGAGCTGACCTGCCCCAACTAAGGCAGGGAGGCCACAACCGGGGAGGTGCTCCACTTCAGGAGCACGGGAGCGGGCAGAGGCTGGGAGGTAGGCCTGAGAAAATAATTTAAAGGTGGGCTAGCTTGCCCCAGCCTCTTCTTTCAGCGGTTTTTGCCATGGAAAGATCCCTCATGCTCTCCATTTCCTTTTCTTTGCGGCACACCTTTACCACCTCCATATTGCCTCGTGATATCCCTGCTCCTCTGTCGCACTTCTAACTTCTTAGGGGCAGATGGATCATTTTAAAAAGGGCTGCCGGAAGTCTTCCAGTGGTCTTAGCACCTGGATTGGCAGACCCCATGTGGGCTACATGATTCTTTTCATTCACGGAGCAGCCAGACCCTGGAGATCGTGGCAAGGGCCTAATGTAGTCTTCTGTCCATTGTCGGGTTAAAGAAGGCCCGCTATCAACAGCTGCTGCAATGCCCGTTTCTTAAAAAATAAATATATAAATAAATAAATAAAATAAAAGCTGGCAACCCGGATAAGTTGCATTGCTTGTTTTGATTGCAGGCTCCAGCTCACTTTTGCCTGGAACTTTTCCGGAGGTATGGAGGGAGTCAGCGGCATGTGTGGGGTCCTACAAAGCCCATCATGTTGATGGATAGGTGGCATGTAGTGCCTCTGCTTCTTTTCCAGGGCCATGAGTTGGCCCTGTTCTCAGCTCATGCAGATGGAAAGTGGGTTCCAAGACCAATGCTGAGATTTTCATGCATTGATGCAGCGAGGGAGTTTTGGGAGCAGCCGGTGTGGGTGCTGTCGATTAAAGAAAGTCGCAGGCATGATGGGGTAGCGGTGCATGCAGTGTTGGTGAGCCTGTACAGCTACTTATGTGGTGGGCATTAAGAGATAGGAGGCCGCTCCTTCATGGTAGGGCTCTGGATGGGCCATTAAGGCAGCGTGGTGCATCAGGGTAGTCCTTACTTTGGTTGCCACGTGGCTCCATCTTCACCCAGCATACAGTGCAGGATTCTGAGTTTGAAGCTTTCCTCACCCCCCACCCCCACAACCGTGACTATGGTACGTCTAATTAAATTAAAAAAAATAAAAATAAGGCTCTTGTGGATTGCGTAGGGCCGCAATTTTAGTTTTCACAGCATAGAGGATGTTGGGAGCCGTCACACAGCCTATAGGCCACTCAGTTGCCTGCATTCATTATTTGGTTCTGGGTGCTGTGGGTAATCTGGGCCGACGTTGTGTTTAAACTGTAACAATGGCTGGCAGACAAACTTGAGATTCTTCAGGTAGCACTCCTGGTCTGCCATGTGCTCCGCTTGTCTCCCGGATAGATGTGACTTCCCATGTAGGCCTTGCGAAGGGAAGTGCCAGGGAGAAGGAAATGGAGACATCAGCAAAGGAGGATGGCTGCTGGACTACTGCGAGCAGCCGAGAGCGGTTTCTTTACGAAGCAGGTGTGTATGTCTTCGAGGCTGTTGAGAGTACATCACTGTGCATTCTATACATGAGTTTCCACGTGTCCCGGATATCCCAAAGGGCCACAGCCATCTGGGGAGCAGCGTGAGGAGGGTTTCACCCATGATGATTCTAAAGGCCAGCGGCCTCCTTGTGATCCCAGTGGCTCCTTACGGCCTAGCAGTACTTAAAGACCACCAAAACAATGTGGCTCCTGATCGCTAACTGCAGGTAGGAGGAGGGCAGGAATCGATGGTTTACAGTTTTCATCAGTTTTCTGGGGGGTTGCATGTGAGCTGTATCCCTCTCTCCCCACACCTGACGTTTGGTTTGTAATGTATTACATAGTACATAGTAATGATGGCAGTAAAATACCAAATGTTTCATCCAGTCTGCCCAGCATGCTTCTTATAGTAGTATCTGCGAAACTGTGTAGGTTGCCCCCATGTTTTCTCTTATGGGTAGCAACTACCACTCCATGCAGTTATTTGATGAGCCTTCTTGAAAATATTCCACCACTTTTAAATGCACTGGAGCTCCTTTCTTAGAACAGGTGTTCTAATCAATTGCTTCCTTTTCCCAGCTACTGCATGAGCCCGGAGCGCGGTCATTAATGGGCCTCTTGCAGGGCACAGATAGCTAGGCCCCACTTTGTGCAGCATACATCGCACTCAGCATGTCATTCCTAGGTACACTTTTGTTTTGAGCCCTTTCAGCAGTGGTTTTATCCTCAAGTGAAGAGAGATGGGGAAAGATACTGGATTGGGGATGGAAGCGAACATTTGGTCCTGCGCTTTACTCCCTCCTGGGCACCACTGTCCTGTACCGGGATGGCAAAGCAAGGGCTATGGGCAAGGCCTATGGGTACGCTGCCTACAGGTTTTTAAATTATTTATTTACTTATGAAAATTTGATGTTCGCCTTTCCCGGCTTGGTTTCAAGGCAGATTATATATATATATATATATCAAAAAAATAAGGCAACGTATTGTGTATTATTATTAGTGCTTACAATATACTATACACAAAAAAACCCCAATAACAAAAATGTTTGGGGAGAAAAGCACTATTATTTCTCATATAATTAATCTCAAAAAACTCCGTGATTTAATTAAAATAATTATACTTTATTGAAAAATGTACTTAATATCAATTTTACTATTTTTTGTAAAACATTCCAACAATAAAAATATTTTTTATATATTAAATTGAACCTTAAGATTGTATGGTTGTGGACATTGCTATTAAGGTTCAATTTAATATATAAAAAATATTTTTATTATTGGAATGTTTTACAAAAAATAGTAAAATTGATATTAAGTACATTTTTCAATAAAGTATAATTATTTTAATTAAATCACGGAGTTTTTTGAGATTAATTATATGAGAAATAATAGTGCTTTTCTCCCCAAACATTTTTGTTATTGGGGTTTTTTTTGTATATATATATATATATATATATATATAAAAATCTATACAGTCGGCGGTCGCTGCCACAGCAGACCTTTCACATTATGTTAACCACACAAAAATGACTTCCTACACTTCCTCCTATCCTATTCTCCTGTGCGATAGTAACATGGGGTATCTGTTTTGCCACTATCAGAGGCAGGATGCTGGGCCTGGGGGAAGCTTGAATTGACCCAATATGAAAATTTGTATCTATCAGCATCTTTGGTATTTCAGTTGTCACAATCAATGTTAGCTGCAGAACATGTAGTTAAATACCTCACACCCCTTTGCATTAAGACAGCTTGCAGACTGATGCTCAGATGCAGGCCATTGCCCAGGCTTTGAAACTGAGGCACTAGTAGTGGCCCCAAAACTTGTAGGATTTCTGACTGATGACATGTGTAGTTGTCAATTGCCTTTGTTCCTATTTTCAGCAAGAGCTTTGAAGTGTGGTAGTTAATGAGTTGCATATAGGGCATGGACAGCTAGACCCATTTTATGCAACATATACAATACACGCAGCACCTCATCTTCCACCTCTTTGCTTTCTTTTGAGTCATTTTAGTCCCTGTTGTATACTCAGGCGGTGAGGGTCAGGGACAATATGCAAGGAACCCGGGACATGACTCATGTTGAGCTTTGTGTTCTGGCAGCCATATGTAGCAGCCGGAGCTGCACTGCCACCATAACCCCCCCCCCCCCCCCCCCCACTCTGCAATTGTATATAGTTTTATTGTGCATACAATCTTCTGACTTTTGGCATTGCAGACATCTTTAGTGTGAGAGTCGTAATTATAAGGTAAATACATCCTCTGCTTGCTCCTTATCAGATAATATAGATAGTTTAGAGTCATTCTTGCTGCATGCCTGGCAGTTAAGCTATTGCGGTCAATTTTACCTGCTAGCTCTCTGATTAATACTCATTAGGGATGTGCAGAGCAAAATTTTATGTTCATATTTTTTATGTCCGAAAGGGGGTCCCACTTGCGGCCAATATGGACATAAAAAAAATCCAATGAGTTGGGTATATGTACATATGTGCAAAAAAAAAATTTAAACCCCCTCACCCTCCTTAATCCCCCCCCCAGACTTACCACAACTCCCTGGTGATCGAGCGAGGAGTGAGGACGTCATTTCTGCAATCCTTGGCGAGAAGCATGTGACGTCGGCGGCACGTCGAGTGACGCCGGCGTCACGTGATTCCCGGCTCGTTCGCCGCCGGACGGCTCGTTCTGCCCAAAAAGAACTTTTGGCCAGCTTGGGGGGGCCTCCTGACCCCCTCAAGCTGGCCAAAAGTTCTTTTTGGGCCGAACGAGCCGTCCGGCGCGAACGAGCCGGGAATCACGTGACGCCGGCGTCACTCGACGTGCCGCCGACGTCACATGCTTCTCGCCAAGGATTGCAGAAATGGCGTCCTCACTCCTCGCTCCATCACCAGGGAGTTGTGGTAAGTCGGGGGGGGGGGGGATTAAGGAGGGTGAGGGGGTTTATATTTTTATTTTGGCTCAACAATCGCGATTTCCCACATATCGAACATATCTATGTTCGATATGTGGGAAATCCGATCGTTTATGTCGAATCAATTTTTTAAGTAAAAAAAAAATATGAGTTGCGTTTTACTAATGCGGTCAATCCGAATGCACACCCCTAATACTCATCACTCCACATTAAGGCTGCACAGGCATGCCTGATTGGACACATTCCCAGTCAGCAGGAGTCAGCAAACCCAATCATCTTACTTTAATAGACTTACTAAAGTATTGACAGTTCTTTGATTAGTTGTTTATGGACTTTGGTTGTGCTACAATCTTGCAGATCACCATGCTGGGGTGGTATGAGCATCCATTTGTTGGCAGTCTCTCCTGCTAGCCAATGTCCTCATTAATATTTCTTTGGAGTCCTTATGATATGTTTACAAACATATCATAGCCTGTTTGGCAATGCTTAAGAACCTAAGAAATTGCCATGCTGGGTCAGACCAAGGGTCCATCAAGCCCAGCATCCTGTTTCCAACAGAGGCCAAATCAGGTCACAAGAACCTGGCAATTACCCAAACACTAAGAAGATCTCATGCTACTGATGCAATTAATAGCAGTGGCTATTCCCTAAGTCAACATGATTAATAGCCGTTAATGGACTTCTCCTCCAAGAACTTATCCAAACCTTTTTTGAACCCAGTTACACTAACTGCACTAACCACATCCTCTGGCAACAAATTCCAGAGCTTAATTGTGCATTGAGTGAAAAAGAATTTTCTCAGATTAGTCTTAAATGTGCTACTTGCTAACTTCATGGAATGCCCCCTAGTGCTTCTATTATTTGAAAGTGTAAATAATTGATTCACATCTACTCATTCAAGACCTCTCATGATCTTAAAGACCTCTATCATATCCCTCCTCAGCCATCTCTTCTCCAGCCATAATCTCTTCAGTCTTTCCTCTTAGGGGAGCTGTTCCATCCCCTTCATCATTTTGGTTGCCCTTCTCTTCTTAATCAGGCCCCCTCAGAATGACCTTGAATGTACAGGACATGTGCAAGAAAAGCTTCCCACAGCAGACCCAGCTATGGTGCAGCCATGGCTTGGCTGCTTTCAACAACACAATTGGGCCATATTGTTAGAGCTGCCCAGTTACCTTGCTGCCCCCAGATACCGTTTTTCTCTGTCTCATAATTCTATTGGTAGTGGTACTCCTATCGCAATCTAATTCACCATAGTCCAAAGTGGAAACCACAAGAAAAACTCAAACACAATTAATACTTATCTTAGATATTTACAATGCCAAACAATTGCTTCACAATCACTTGATGAAATCTTGGTTGATCACTTGCTGAACATTTTTTAATATTCTGATATTTATGATCTCGACACAATCGTACTTGAAGAAATCTTGGCTGATCACATGCTGACCATTTTTGAATATCCTATTCGGACCGTGTTTTGGAAGTCATACTTCCTTCTTATACTGTTCATAATCTAGCAGCGTCTAACGTCATCACTGTTATTGGACTGGAGTGGTCGATGTTCAAAGACTCCTCATCATTTTAAATGGTCTATAACCAATCAGGAGAGTGGTCATGAGGGTCAAACAAAATAAACTTTATTCACTGTCCAAACACACTGAGTTTTTAAAAGCACCCACAATAAATATATCAGATGAGGATTAATTGTCGTTGACGTGGATTGAATGAGATTTTTATTTCAAAACAGTGCAATTAATTATTACAAGTAGAAGACTTTTTAAATATATACATTTTTTTAAAATTCTTTTTGTCACATATACAGGACCAGTGTTTATATATATATATATATATATATATATATATATATATATATATATATATATAAGGGGCAAAGCAACTTACTAGTTGCTAGATAAGCTTTACGATGTTGTAGCCCTGATTGTGAAGGTTCTTACACATTAAGTATTTATTTATTTAGGTGTTTTATATACCATTGTTCCGAGATATGATCACAACGGTTTATTATATTAGGAGTGCAAAAATTTATACTTCATCGATTTAAAATCTAAAACCATAGTAATAATTAAGTTGTGTGGAACTTGTGTTACATTTTGAGTGCTCCTAGCAAAGTGCCATGGGAGACAGTACATTGCATGCTCTTGGCGCGGAGCAAGATCTTTTCACATCTAAGCTGTCAGTAGGGATGTTCTTGCTTATTATCATTTTAGTCCACTTTCTTCTGAACTATCTCCTTTTAGCTTTAACGCTCTCTTAAATACATTTCGTCATGACCAGACATCTTTGGTTTGATCCCATGCTGCATGACTTCTGTTATTGTTTTAGTTTTCTCACTTTCATGGACAAGCCATTGCATGCATCCAGGACTCAAAACACAAAGAACCACTATCGGCTTCCAGTGATTGATTCAGCATGTTACTTCCATAGATCTCAAGAGATTGGTCAGAAGGATTGCCATCCAGCAAAGGTTCCTTATCATCTGTATGTGGCCCAAATTTAAGAATCAGGGGCTATGTCCGAGGGTATGACAGGTAATATTGCCACTTAGATAAATTAAATGCATGATGACAAATCCTCTATCATCTGCCTGGTTTGGCTAGTCAGGCATTTGCAGTTGGATACCTTTGCTTGGCACCCCTGCATCATATATGCTTGAAGATCTGAGTAGCTGGGTCTAGGGGATACTCACTATCCCTGATGCTGTCTATGCTCCAGCATTTGCATATCAGCATTTCCCAGGACCAGCTCATATAGTGCATCCTTATAAGAGTATTTGTGATGCTCTTGCATATAGCACATCCTTATGAGTATTTAGTCACTTGTGCATGCCAGAGTTTCCTTTCTCTTACATGAGCAGTTGCCCCAGCGAATGACCGGTTGTTGTCCAAATATTTTTCATCTTGTGTTCTCGAGGTGGCATCATAGCTTGCACGGCATTGGGGCTAGCTCGAAATAATCTTATTTCTGCACATGGAAGGGCGATTTGTACATGCCTCTAATCTAGTCTCTAGTGTATGTACGATATTATCAAGTAACACAATGGGGCCAATAAATTAGCGAAGAAAGCGGGTGCTGAACAGTCAGCACCTGCTTTCTTAATGTGCCCCAGGCGCCCCCAAGGGGGCGCCATTCAATATTTAAATTAGGGGGTCACGTTAGCAAGGAGGTGCTAGGGTCGCCTGCTCCAGGCAGGCGTTAATAGGTAGGTGACAGTTAAATGTGCGTCCGAGATGCACATTTTTTTTTTTTGATCGGGAGTGACTGCCTAATAGCCTCATTCACATGCATTTGCATGTGATGAGCACTATTAGATTCACTCCGCATTGGATGCGCATTGAATATGCGCCAATCCCCTTATTGCATTAGGGGATTGATTAGTGCCTATTCAACCCGCGTCCGACTGCGGGTTAACAGTGTGCTCGGCTGAGAGCACTGTATTGCATCGGCCCCAATGTGTTTGATCTTTGTTACATCTCCTGCAATGCATTTCACCTTCTTTTGAACAACTTTTTTAAATTTACACATAATACTATTGTATTTTAAAGGAGAGATTTCCAATATGTTTTTTATTATTTATTTATTTAACTTATTTATATACTGTTTACCAATATAAAAATTGACCAAAACGGTTTACAGCAATATACTTATAATCAAAACTCACTTAAAATAATAAAATAAGAATAAATAAAACTAGAGTAACATGAAATAGAATAAAAGCATAATAAAATAAATAACTAAACAAAGTTTGAATAAAAATACAATTAATAACATGATCAATAACGTAAAATTTGGGTGAACTAGGATAGTAAATAATTGGTTGCTACATTACAAAACTAAAAGAAGGAAGAAAGAAAGAACAAAACTATGATGGTAAGACATCATTCTATTCTTGATAATGGTTAAGAAGAGCTGGCTTCAAGAAGCTTTTAAAATGGATAGGTTTTTTTTCACCCATTTCCTACATCTTGCTGCTCCATTTTGATAGTCTAACTCATGCTCAATTCTATTTTAGACAGCATGCCCTTTGTCTCCAAGGCTATTATTGATAACTGGTTTTCTTAGAAGACATTATAGTGAACTAGAAGCATTATTTCAAGACAGATAAAAGCAGTCATCTCTCAGTAGCAGTCATATTGAGGAGGGTCTTCCAATATCACAGCATTTCTTAGCTTTGCAATCTCCTGTATTTCCTCACTCTTATGCAGTTACTGATATCCATTTCTTTTTAAATATATTTATTCAGTTTAAAATATAGACAAACTTCATCTGCCAGCTAGTATAATTTATAAGATACCAACACTCATTCATCAAGAAACACTAATACCATTTTACATCATACCTGAGCTTTTGAAGTCCAGTTTTCACCTCTACATCAAACTAATTGGCAACTACAGTGATCTCTTACTATTTTTTAAAGTCATACATGCCTTCGGTTCCATGCAAAGGCATCTCATTGCAAGCCATCATGGAAGTTTGAGGCTCTTTGAATCAGAGATGGCAATCCTCACTTAATTTATTTAATTTCTCATTTAATATAAACATGTCTACAATGAGGGATCAAAAGACCTAAAATGAAGAGAATTATTTTTATGCTGTGAGTCACAATTAAGTAATTCATAGCTGAACAGCCTAAAATTTTAGAGCATTCAAATAAAAAGAACAGGGGGCAATATTCAGCCATTGAGCAGCTTGACTAGTTAGCCAGATAAACACTGCTGAACATACCTGGCTATCAAAGTTAGTCGGATATGATTATCTGGCTAACTTTAGGACAGGTCTGCAGCATGACCAGAGTTAGCTGCATAAGTTAACCGGCTAACTTTGAATATAGGAGTTAGCCGGTTAACATATGCTGCTAACTTTGCTCCTCCCTGAAATACCTCCAGCCTGCCTCCTAAACACCAATGACTTATGCAGCTAAATTCTAGCTGGACAAATCTCTCAATATGCCAGTTTTGCCATTTAGACTGATAACTTTTCAGTTATCCATCTAAATAGCTTTTAAATATTGATCTCACAGTATATGAAATTAAGAGAAAAATTAAGAGAAAAATTAAGAGAAATTAAGAGAAAAAAAGAGACAAGAGGGCTCAGAAACCTGCAAAATAAAGAGAAGCAGCAGGACCACGTGGTGAGTAATACTGCTCCCACCCCCAACCCAGCCGTCTAGCCCAGCACTGTTTTCAGGCCCTTAAATTGCAGACACTCCCTGGGGCGTCGCACACCAGGCGTCGCGCACCCGAAGGAGCGCAACCTAAGGGGCTTGCCCCTTAGTGCGCTCCTTGGAGCGTCCCAGAGTAAGAGCCATTACCCACCCTTATCCATCCATCCAGCGATCACACATCCACCCATCCAGTCTCCAGCGGCACTCATCCAGTCTCCAGCGGCACTCATCCAATCTCCAGCGGCACTCATCCAATCTCCTGCAGCACTCATCCAGTCCCCAGAGGCACTCATCCAGCAGCACTCATCCAGTCTCCTGCAGCACTCATCCAGTCTCCAGAGGCACTCATCCAGTCTCCAGAGGCACTCATCCAGTCTCCTGCAGCACTCATCCAGTCTCCAGAGGCACTCATCCAGCAGCACGCATCCAGTCTCCTGCGGCACGCATCCAGTCTCCAGAGGCACGCATCCAATCTCTAGCAGCACTCATCCAGGCTACAGAAGCACACATCCAGTCTCTAGCAGCACATCCAAGCTCCGGTAGCACTCATCCAGCACCGATCCAACCTGAACAATAATGTACTACCGACCACGCACCTACAAATCACTCATCCCAATCATGATTTCCCCCACTACACAGTTACTAGGCCTCACCCTATTCACCATAATCCTATTCAACGCCCAATCTCTCACCAACAAAACTCTTATACTCAACGACATACTGCAGGACACAACCCCAGACGTTTGCGCCATAACAGAAACATGGCTCAAATCCACGGACATCACACTCATTAACCAATTACCAACGCAGACTTACGATTTCTTCTCCATCCCAAGACAAAAAAAAAAAAAAAAAAAGAGGAGGGGGTATCTTCCTAGCTGCAAAAAAATCCTTAAGGTTCTCACACCACCCCATCAGTACAGTAACTAAACTAGAACTAGGATTGTTCAAATCAGAACAACTCCAAATCCTGCTAGTCTACGCCCCGCCAGGCTTACTAGAGTCAGACTCCTCTCCTATCATCGAAACCATAACTCTGCATCTCAATCTTGACTCCCCTGCTATAATCCTGGGTGACTTCAATTTACATGTTGACAAAGTTCCCCTCTCTACAAACTGTGAAGCCCTCCTCACCGCACTGTCAGCGATGGGATTCAGACAACAAATCAATAAACCCACCCACAAAGCAGGCCACACGCTCGATCTACTCTTTACAAACACTGGTATTTCTCTTACAAAACAACCAAATTGCAAAAAAGTCCCATGGTCAGATCATTCTCTAATCTCCACCAGTTTTTTCCTTACCTCGATCAGACTCCAAACTCAACTCAAGACCCTCTTTCCTATACAGAAAACCTTGCAACTCGGAACATCTAAGTAAAGCTCTAACCTCGGATCTACCACTCATTGAAGTATCTACCCCTAACGCTGCCCTCCAATCCTGGTCCAAAATAACAAAATCTATAGCAAACACTCTCTGCCCACTGACAACCAAAACAAGGTCTGCTAATACATCCAAACGTCAACCCTGGTATAATGATGAACTACGAAAACTCAAACAATTACTTCGGCAAAAAAGAAAGAAAATGGCGCAAAGCCCCTTCACCAGCCTCACTCTCTGATTACAAACGATCACTCCATCTTTACAAAAGTACCACGTTGAAAATCAAAAGAGACTACTATGCCCGAAAGGTTCATCATCTCAGCTTTGACTCAAAAGCTCTATTTGCCTTCGTTTCCAGCCTCACTAAACCTATCACTCCAGATATACAACCCGAACAAGCCCAGACTAAAGCAGACGAATTGGCTCTTCATTTTAACAAAAAAATATCGGATCTCCTTAATCAGCTGATTCCAAACACTACGTCTCCAGATAACACATATCTTCCCCAAAATAAAGACATCCAGCTTAATGCCTTTGAACCCATCACAATCACAGAGATACAAAATGTATTAAAAAGAATGAAACCGTCATCACACCCATTTGATCAAATCCCTACCAAAATGCTTCTTATCCCGGACACAATAGCAAAAACCCTAGCAGATATTATAAACTGCTCCTTATCACATGGCATCTACCCAGATGACCTAAAAACTGCCTCAATCAAGCCACTGCTAAAAAAAACCAAATCTAAATGCATGTGATCCCAACAACTTCCGCCCTATTTCCAACCTACCATTTATAGCTAAAATCATGGAAAAACTGGTAAACACCCAACTATCCAACTACCTAGAGGACCACAGTATTCTGTCCCCAAACCAATATGGTTTTCGCAAAGCCGCAAGCACCGAAACGCTACTAATTTCACTCATGGACTACCTACTCTCTGGTATTGATAAAGGCCAAGCATATTTTCTAATCCTCCTTGACTTCTCGGCGGCCTTTGACACCGTCAACCACGCCCTTCTTCTAAAACAGCTGGCAAACATTGGTTTAACAGGTGCCACACTAAACTGGTTCAAAACATTTCTAGAAAACAGAGGATACAGAGTCAAAATTCATAATAAAGAATCCCAATACCACCCTTCTAATAGAGGAGTGCCGCAAGGATCATCACTTTCACCCACCCTTTTCAATGTCTACCTGCTACCACTCTGCCAACTACTAACAAAATTAAGCCTGAAACATTTCCTTTTTGCAGACGACGTACAGATCGTAATCCCTATAAAAGAATCAATCTCAAAAAACAATGGAATACTGGGACAGTTGCCTATTAGAAATTAAACTTCTCCTCAACAGTCTAAACCTTGTACTCAATGCTTCGAAAACAGAATTCCTGCTCATATCACCGGAAAACAATAACACACTTCCTAAACCACCCACACTCCTTCAAACAACCCACGTAAGAGACTTAGGAGCCATCCTAGACAATCGTCTCAACCTCAAAACATTCATTAACCAAACCACCAAAGATTGCTTCTACAAATTACATATCCTGAAAAGAATAAAACCGCTGTTTCACACTCAGGACTTCAGAACAATCTTGCAAGCAATAATCTTTTCCAAACTAGATTATTGCAACTCATTACTATTAGGCCTCCCAGCTTCTTACACCAAACCTTTACAAATGGTTCAGAACTCTGCAGCCAGAGTCCTTACAAATTCCAGGAAAATTGACCACATTTCACCTATTCTCAAAAACCTCCATTGGCTTCCGATCCACTATAGAATCATGTACAAAACCATTAACATCATATACAAAACTATCAACCAACACACGCAACTTGACCTACAAATACCACTTAAAAAATTCACCTCCGCCAGGCCTATCAGGGAACACTACAAAGAGTCACGCCAAATTCCAAAGGCCAAAACCTACCAACATAAATCCTTGAGTCTCAGAGCCTTCTCATCAGCAGGTCCAGCTCTCTGGAACTCGATCCCACCTGATTTGAGACAAGAGCCATGCTCTTTAACATTTAGGAAAAGACTAAAAACTTGGCTTTTCAAAAAAGCATTTCCAAGCCTTGAATAAAACCTCCTCTCACTAGCACTAACTCGTATGCAATAATGGAATGTAAACACGAATCAACCAACCTCAAACCCTCTCTCACTAATTCCTGCTGAATATTTATCATACTATTACCATTCACAACTGTCATATTTATTCATTTGATTACCTATGTACCGTTTCATAGTCTTATTTTTTCACTTGCTATTCTAATGTATCAATAGGCTGAAATGTAAATATTGTGCTGTTCAATTTCTCCCCTTCCATCCCAAGTTTATTTTCCTTGTTTTTTGTAACTTTCCCTCTCCCTTTTTCTGATTCACTGTATTTAAAGTTCAAGGTTCTTATTGAAAATATTGTTTTTTACGTTACGTTATGCTTTACACTCCTTGTTATTTGTAAACCGGGTTGATGTGATGCCTATCATGAAACTCGGTATAACAAAAACAATAAATAAAATAAATAAATAAATATGAAGCAGTACAAAAGAATGTGATTCAGGTGGTCATTTTAATCCTGAGTCATTCACCCTATTAACTATATTTCCCATGATGCATATCATACTACTGCAGCAACAAGAACTCAAAGGCTGTGTTAGGAAACAAAACGTGTACTCCCGCGCTATTGTGGGCCAATCGCCGCAACTGGGGCCATCCCCGGCGTGGTTTTCCGCCGCAGTGCAGCATTCGAGCCAACGCAGCCTTGCTCCTCCCTCTTTCACCGGCGTCCCTCCCAGCAGCCCCCGCACGGGAAACTACGGTATTTAATCCGACAGTCCAGCACAGGTCTTTGCTTCAGCTACAGGTTCGCTTGTGCTGGTGCTGTCTCGGAGTTTGTGTCCTGCTACTGTTTGGGATTGTGTTTTGGATTACCCCTGTCTGCTGCTTGCCTACTACCTGGATTGTGTTTTGGATTACCCTTGTTTGATGACTGCCTACTATTTGGACTGTCTCTGGATTACTCGTCTGCCACCTGCCTTATACCTGGACTGGCTTCTGGATTACCCTTGTTTGCTATCTGCTTTCTGGGTGTGACCACCCTAGGGTGTTATACCCGTGCCTCTTCCTCTGAGGACATCGACTTGCTGCCAGGTACGCCAGCGCTATCCTCCTTCTCGGGCCACTGCAGGTAAGGCTGTTGCAACACCATTGGGTCCACAAAATCCTAACAGGCTGTATATATAGGTATTAGCACTAAGCCCACCCTTGCTAGAAATGCTATCACAAGCTTACATAGAAATACAATGGCAGAAAGATACCATACAGCCTATCTAGTCTACCCATCAACACCAAAAATGCTCAGCTCTACAACCCCTAACACTCCTTTAGAAATCTCCTGTGCTTGTCCCATGATTTCATGAATTCAGGTACTGCTGGTGTTCCTCTCCCAGGGGAGATGAAAGCTGCCTGCCCTGAATGCCTATCCTCCACCCTATTGCCTCCTACATGCGTGTGCTGCTAAGTCATGGAAACTTGGGACCCAGCCCTTCTTCCTCCACGAGAACCCCTATCTCACCTAGAAGCCCATGGGCAGTAAAGTCAGCTTGGGGTCAAGTTAAACTTTTCATTGTGTCATTCAGGTCCTCTGGCGAGGACATGTAATCTTTTACCCTATAGATCACAGGAATTACATAAGCTCACCCCACTAGGCGCCTCCCCTTTTCCTGCACTTCCTAGCTTAAATATAGTATGCTTTTTCCTATTGATCCTTTTTGAACCCTGGAACTGGCTCCTCCTCCTGGGGGGAGGGGGGCACTATCTTAGACAACAGACTAAGCTATTGAACTATACACCTCATCCTTTACGTCTATATCATGATAGAAGTATCAATTTTTTTTTAACTAAAAATTTTAACCTGAAGTTATAACAAAAGGATGCTAACCATGCAGTATTCTTCATTACAGTAATTTTCAACATTTGCAGTAAGTTTTCCCTGTTTCTTCAATTACTCTGTAAATAAACATTTTGAAAGAAACTGGACTTTCAGCATAATTGAAGCTCAAATACAAAGTTCAGTTGCTTGTCTAACAATGCCATATTCATTGTCAGGCCGATTCAGAAAAATGCGCAGGAGAGCGGGCGAGTGCCCGCTCTCCCAGCGCATGCACAAACCACTCTCCTGGGCGCGCAATTCAGGAGGGTGGTCTATGCAAATTAGGGCCCACGGTAAAAGGAGACGCTAGGGACACTAGCGTGTCCCTAGCACGTCCTTTTTGACAGGAGCGGCAGCTGTCAGCGGGTTTGACAGCCGACGCTCAATTTTGCCGGCGTCTGTTCTCAAACTCACTGACAGCCACAGGTTTGGAAAACAGACGCCGGCATAACTGAGCATCTGTCTTCCAACCCGCGGGCCGATTTTAAAATTTTATTTATTTTTTTTAACTTTTGGGGCCTCCGACTTAATGTCGCCATGATATTAAGTTGGAGGGTGCACAGAAAAACAGTTTTTACTGCTTTTCTGTGCACTTCCCCGGCGCCGGCAGAAATTAACTCCAGCCATTGGGCAGGCGTTAATTTCTGAAAGTAAAATGTGCTGCTTGGCTGCACATTTTACTTTCTGCATCGCACGGGAATAACTAATAGGGCCATCAACATGCATTTGCAAGTTGCTGGTGCTATTAGTTTCGGGAGGGGGGGGGGGGGTTGGACGCACGTTTTCGACGCGCTATTACCCCTTACTGAATAAGGGGTAAAGCTAGTGAGTCGAAAACGTGCGTCCAAATGTGGGTTAACAGTGCGTCCAAATGCGGGTTAACAGTGCGCTCCACCGGAGCGCACTGTACTGTACTGTATCGGCCTGTGTGAGAGCAAGATAGTATTAGCAGTGCCGCAGTAACACAGACATCCTCTGATGAACACACAATGAGCTAGAGTCACCATTTTGGACACATAGGACTTTACTGCATTATTTCCTGGGTCTCCTGTGTTTTTTGGGTGGTTTTTCTGGAGCCTGTATAGGAAAAGCCTTAAGGCAGCTCCTTAAATGTATCTCTCTTTTTTACCCAAAGCAGGAACGTTGTCCCTTTTTTTTCTTTTAGGCAGAGTAGTGAAAGTGGAGGGGGAAGCACTTACCGACAATTGTAGGAAAACACAGTGCTGAAGGAAGGGAACTAGTAGGAAGAGACTGAACTTTGTTTAGGTAGCTTCTTTTATCATATTTATTTATTTTATTTATTTATTAGCTTTTATATACCGACATTCGTGTGTACATCATGCCGGTTTACAATATAACTGAAGGAGGAAAATACAAAAAACCAGGGTGGGGGAAGGGAGCAGCTAGGAAGAGAGAAGAGGCAAGAGAAGAGTGGGAAAAAGAGGAAGAGGAGAATAGGAACAGTACCTGATGGAAAAAACAACCAATGCCAATGCCGGCAGCTGGCCGGCGCAGGCGTAACTCCTGAAAAAAAGGTAGGGGGGATTTAGTTAGGGCTGGGTTACATAGGGGAAGGGAGGGAAAGGTGGGGGGATTGAAAAAAAATGGTCCCTCCAAGGGGTGGCTTTGGATGGAACGGGGAAAGCTATCGGGGCTCCCCTTGGGCTCGGCGCGCGCAAGGTGCACAATTGTGCACCCCCTTGCGTGCGCCTACCCCAGATTTTATAACATGCGCGCAGCAGCACGCTCATGTTATAAAATCGGGTGTACACTTGTGTGCGCTGGGTAGCGCGCACAAATATACCCCGTGCGCGTAACATTTAAAATCTGCCCCTAAATAAATAAATAAATACATTTTAAAAAATGTGCCGGCCAGTCAGGTTGGGAGAATGTTCGCTCAATTTTACCAGCGTCCATTTTCCTAACCTATGGCTGTCAGCAAGTTCGGAAAACCGACGCTCTTAAAATTGAGCTGCGGTTTCCTGAACCCACTGACTGCTACCTCTCCTGGGTTGCTGCTAATAAGGAGGTGCTAGGGCCGCGCTATCGTCCCTTGCGCCTCCTTTTTATCATGACCCCCTCATTTAAATACAGGATCGCGCACCCAGGAGAGGTGGCTGGGCGCACGTTGGGAGAGCGGGCGCTTGACACAGAGCACCCGTTCTCCCACGCTTCTAATTGAATTGGCCTGAAAGTTCGTATAAAGCTGTACTAAGTTCCAGGAATGGCAAGGGGTGGGTGGTACCAGGACTTTACTATCTTTCACATTTAATTATTGTTACTGAATTTTATCTCTTTGCATAAAGGTGACTGTCACAAGCATCTATTCTCTTTTGTTGTCCATCAACAAATTCTTATTATGAAAGGCCAACTGTAAGTAAACTATGGATACAGACCAGTAAACTGATTTTGTTGATCCTTAAACATAGCATATTACGTACTTGCATGCTACACCTAAGCAGAGGGTTTATAAAAGGTATCAATATTATACTGAGTTAACAGCAAAATGAAGCGACACAAAGTAAATCCAGGTAAAAAAAATGCCAGTTATCTATAGCAAACATAAATAGGTCTGGGTTTTCCTATTCAGTTTAAGAAAGAACGTGCATCTGTACAAGGTACTGGAGTTGCACATTTAAACAGGTTCAATTGCCATTAATGATTATTTTCTGCTCTTTTCTGCTGTTTATATACTGTCTGAAATTGTTTTTTCTTTCCTTTTTTGTCGTTGTAGACACTCCCTTTAGGCAACACTGCATCAACAATCCTCCCACGTTCAAAGTCGGCTACATCTGTTGCTCTTTCCCATTGTTGAAAAATCCAGCCTTAATCCTATTTGACTTTATTCATGCAAAGGTCATCGTGGATTCAACAAACGTTAGCGTGATAACAAGTACACTGTTAAAAAGAACTAAAAATGTTCTCGTAGAACATGCAGCTAGTGTGCTGGCACTATTTCAGAAGCACTTGGTTTATTTTGCAGACTTTCAGCTCTAAAAGTTGAGTTTCTTTCTGTATTAGGAATATATTCCATCTTGCATAGCTGTTACATGTTAGCTCCCACAATCATATTGACCTTTAATTCCACACTTATTTCCCCTACTACCATCACTAAAACAAAAAAGACCTTACTTTATTCATATTTTGCATGTTACACGTGCATGCATGCACACACTTATAGGGTCATTCATCAATCATGTTGCAAATACAAATATTTTAAGGGGTGGGATTAAATAAAATGAGGGATGCTATCGCACATTTTTAACGTCGGAAATAAGTACACCTTTTTTCCTGGTGTTAAGCTGTGCGATATGCCTGAAACAGCCGTAACACAATTTGCGATAAATATTGCAAATTGCATTTTGGCCATTTTTGGGCTTGGGGAGAGGGAGAGGAGTGGAGAGAAAACGAGCAAGCCTCTGGGGAGCCCTTTATGGTATTCAACTATTTATATCCTATAGGAGGGGCAGCTAAGAGCTCAAGGTGAGGTGTTGGTGGTGGTTTAAGGGCCAGTTTTACATGCAGAGTGAGATGTACGAACAGCACAGTACACCTCAATGAAGATTTGACATCATTTGGAGTCAGAAAAGTCTCACATAGATGAGATTTCTACAATGTTCTTTTGCCCTAGCTTGATGGACTCTATAACAGGGTACTATCAAGCTAGGGCGAGAGAACAATGTAGAAATATCATCTTTGTGAGACTTTCCTCACTCCAAATTATGTAAATCTTTACAATGTTGTATTGAGCTGTTCCTATGTCTCACTTGCATGTAAAACTGGCCCCTAAGCCAACACCAAAACTTCACCTCGAGCTATTAGCTCGCTCTCCTATAATGATATAAATAATTAACTACTAAGAAGGCCTTATAAAGAGGTGCTTTCTCTCTTCCCCTCCTCCAATAGTAATAGCCCTTCTGGGCACTTCGCAACCTGTGAAATAGAAGTATCACAGTGTGAAAACTTTACCGCACCCTGCGATACACTACCTATGATTGATTGATTGATTGATTGTTAATTTTTATATACCGACATTCTTACATCCAATGTAAATCATACCGGTTTACATTAAACAGAATAGCAGGAAATAAATTTCCATAGTCTAATACAATGAACATTTCTAATTAAAATTGTTAACAAGCGAAAAGCACTATGTTAGCGTGCAGTGCGGTAATTCTAAAATTACCATAAACACGCCCCTTTTTCTTACCAAGGGCGTTATCCATGCGATATTATAGCATTTTGATGAATCTAGGGGTTACATTCTTCCCTACAAGCACAAATACATTTATTTTATGTAATTTTTTAGTTTCATTACAATTTAGCTTCTGACAGATATTGTTTCTTCTTTCTTATAAACATTGCAGATGACCGCAATGCAATTCTCCAACTCTGCTATAAATCTTAGTAGACACTTGTATTCAAGATTCTAAAGTACATTCAATCATGTATTGCTTCATATAACAGATTCAAAGACATGCTTTGAGAAATGATTATACAACCACAAATCACTGTTCTAAATGTGTGGATACAATTCGTTATTTTCTTTTGAATGCGTAGACTACATCATTTTATTTTTTTACTAATATGTACAATTACCTCATCAAAATCAGGAGATTTGAAAGTACAAACAGGAAGGTTAAAAAACTTAAAAAAACATCTTTTAAAAAGTTTGTGGTGAGATAATTACTTTAATATGTCTATAACTCGTGACTAGAGGAACACTTATTCACACATACCTATTTTCAAATCAGATGTTACTTGCCAACCAAGATGTACCAAGCCCAACCTTCAGGCAGTTGAAGAAAACATACCATTGTTGTTCTACTGCCTTAATCAGTACTGAGAAACACTCTGCAAAAAATATTATTCTGTTTGTTCGGAACTGCTGTGTGTGTATGACTCTACTGCTGTTTAACAAATGCTATTGGTGCACAGTTTAGCCAAAAGGTCTATTCAGAATCCAGTATATGTAGATTATAATTCTACCAAACTACAGATACTGCTGGAAAAGAAGTTTAAATACTCCATGAATGAACAATAACTTATTATCATCAAGAGCTTGTCATCAAGGATGTTAAATTCCAGTGACATTTTATTTTTGTTCTCATCATTACTACTTGTTATTAAATCTGTTATTCATAAATCAAGGCAAAAATGGCAACCTACATACAAGTTGCGAAGCCATCCATGTGAGAGCTACTTTTAGACTGCAGGGATGGATGGCAAAAACCTCATGCTCATAACTCTAACACACATACAATAAGAGCCACCTACTGGACTAATATAATTGTACTTTTTTTCTTTCAGAATGAACTGGCAGGAACAGAGCCAAGAAAAAACAAAGGCAACAAATAAAAGAGCTGCAATATGTAAAAGGATTTTCGGATTATGCACTTACTAAGACCTTTGCTTTAGTTAGCTGATATTGCAGCTTTTCAAGGTTCTTTAAATGCTTAGCTCAATCCTTGTGGTCATACAAGTTTTGAAAGTGCATTTATTTCTTTCCTTCCAACCTGATAACACCATTACACAAATTAAAACAGAGGATTTATAAGATAATCATCACACTCAGGACCCTAAAGTGATAAAGCATAGGATCATCCCTCATCATTAGGTTATCACAAATTATGTAAACTGAAACTAGTATTCTGAGGAAACAGTGCCACATACCCATTCAGTTGTGGTCAAATTTGAGTATGATATACATTGATTTTTTCTTCTCTTTAAATAATTCAGCTAACCTTTTCAATTAGTTTCTCAGCATTAATACAAAAATAATACTCTTCAAAATAATTTATGAAGATCCACATTAAGGATGTCTACCAAATTAACAGAAGAAATAAATGCCATGCTTCCTCAAACCAAGGACTATCATATGCCAGGTACCCTGTCTCCAACAGTTACCAGTCTGGGTCACAAGGTCACCAGATGATCTTATAAAGTAGATCTATTTTCTCATTACTCACTCCCACAGATAGCAATGGCTGTTCCTAGTCTACCTAGCTAATAATGTTTTATGGACTTTTTCTCAGGGAACTTTTCCAAACCTCTTTTAAACCCCATTATTCTAGTTGTCTTGACCATATCCGCAGGCAACAGATTCCACAGCTTGATTCTGTGTTGAGTGAAAAAGTGCTTTTTACAATTTATTTTAAATTTATTTATTTATTTATTTAAAATTTTTTATAGACCGACATTCATCAGGGATATCACATCGGTTCACATTGTAACGCAAAACAGACGCCTGGGGAGGCGTTTTACATCGAACAGAGTTATATCAACAATTTATAACAAATTAACAAAGAACAATTGAGGGGGGGGGGTAAGAGGGGGAATATAAGGAGGGAAAGTAACATTGAATGTTAAATGTTAAGAATAGGCTTTACTAATATATATAAAATAAAATAATATTATAACAGTATATACATATCCAATATGAGGCGATGACATATTAAATAAATTTGAGTATAGTTTGAGAGGAGAGGGGGGGTAGAGGAACCTAGGGGGGGGGAGAGGGAAGGAGGGTAGAATGTGTAGGGATTAAATGAAACGTAGGGGTAGAGAGATGGGGTGGGGGGGAGGGGAAAGAAGCGAGGGTGGGGTGAAGTGGAAGGTGGGGAAAAAGGGAATTGAGGAAGAAGGGAAAATAAGCGAACTGAACAGTAAGGAGAGAGAGGAGAGGGTGGGAAAAGAGAATGGAGAGAAAGATTGAGAAATTAGGTGTAGGCTTTAGTAAAGAGCCAAGTCTTCAGCTTCCATTTAAAGGTTTTTGAGCATTCTTCTTGCCGTAATTCAACTGGCATTGTGTTCCAAAGGGTCGGCCCGGCGATCGAGAGCGCTCGGCTCTCGTGGAGGTAAGTTTATAGAGTTTGGGAGAGGGGGTAGGCATGGTGGCGAGATGTTGGTGTCTGGTGGGCCTGTTAGATTGGTGGAGGCGGAAGGATTCATTAAACCAGTTCATTTCGGGATTGTATAAGGCCTTGTGGACAAGAGAGAGAGCCTTATATTGGATGCGGGATGTAATAGGGAGCCAGTGTAAATCTTTTAATACAGGTGTGATATGATCATTTCTGCGTGAGTTAGTCAAGATCCGGGCTGTTGTGTTTTGCAGTATTTGAATGGGGTGGATGGAGTTGTTTGGAAGGCCGAGGAGAAGGGCATTACAGTAATCGGTTTTGGCAAAGATGGTGGTTTGTAGGACTGTATGGAAGTCGGGGGGATGTAATAGGGGTTTCAGTTTTTTTAAGGAGTGGAGTTTAAAGAAACCGTCTTTTAGTATATTACTGATGAATTTCTTCAGCGTGAAATGACCATCAAGGATGACGCCAAGATCACGGACTTGTTGGGCAAATGGAATATGACTAAGGGGGGGGTTAGGATGGTTTTGAGGTGAGATGAGCATGATTTCAGTTTTGGTAGTGTTAAGTGCTAAATGGATGGAAGATAAGAGTTTGTTAATGGAGTGGAGCGTATCGTTCCAGATTTCAATTGCTTTTGATGGGGAGTCAGTGATTGGAATGAGTAACTGAACATCGTCAGCGTAGACATAATGATGCAGGTTAAGATTAGAGAGGAGGTCACAGAGGGGAAGCATGTAAATATTGAAAAGGGTAGAAGAGAGGGATGAGCCTTGTGGGACACCCTGATTGAGGGGGATGGCCTTGGATTTGTGATTTCCTAGTTGGATTTTGCAGTTTCTGTTACTGAGGTAAGAGTTGAACCAGTTGTGAGCAACACCCGTAACACCGATTTCTGTTAATCGTTGTAAGAGAATGGAATGGCTGATGGTATCGAATGCAGAGGAGATGTCGAGAAAGGCCAGAATATAGGATTGCCCTTTATCAAATCCTTTAAGGATATGGTCTGACAGGGAGAGTAGAAGTGTCTCTGTGCTGTGGGATTTCCGGAAACCATATTGAGTAGGTGCAAGGATATGGTTATCTTCGAGGAATTCTGAGAGTTGTTTGTTGACAGTTTTTTCGAGGAGTTTAGAAATAAATGGGAGATTAGAGATAGGGCGGTAGTTGGTGAGATCAGAGGGGTCAAGTTTAGGTTTCTTTAAGATAGGTTTGACGATGGCCTGTTTAAGGGGGACAGGTACCTGTCCCGAGGTAATGGACAAGTTAATGATTTTTGTTAATGGTTTGGCGATAATGGTGGGGATGGTAAGAAGATGTTTGGTGGGTATTGTGTCAGAGGGGTGGGTGGAAGGTTTGGCTTTCTTGATGAAGGATTCGATTTCAAGTGTAGAAGTGCAGTCTAGGGAGGAAAGCGCTTTAGTGTAATTACTGGAGATTGTTGTTGGATTGTGTTGGATTGTGTTGGTTGTTAGTTTCATGGAGTGTCTCCTTGTTTTAGTATTATTTAAAAGGGTAAATAATTGTCCTTTATTTAACCGTTTCACACTACTCATGAGTTGATAAACTTCAATCATATCCCCTCTTAACCATCGCTTTTCCAAGCTAAAGAGCCTTAACCTGTATAGCATCTAAGAATTTTGTAATACCAACAAAGACTTTGCAGGCAACAAATAAAAGAGAAGTGGTTAAGTGTTTTTGTGAAGTGCACTGTTTTTTAAAACAATATGTTTTTGTGAATTCACATAGCATATTGGTAAATACATAAAAACAACTAGACTATGATTGTAAAGAGTGGTTTTCTCTGTTACAGTTTCAGAGTTTTTCTATTGTCCCAATGATAAGTTTTTAGTACTTTTAAGATATGGGAAAGAGATATATAAAGTATTTAGTTGGTGATTTTTGTTTAAAATAAAAATAAAAGCAGTAGTGATCTGGCAGAACATCATCCTTCTCTGTGATATCTAATAATAATTTAGATACAGCAGGTCTAACTTTGCATGGGAACCCTACCCAGGCATGCTAAAAAGTTTTTTTTTTTAAGGAACGTTTTAGACAAGTCCTCCAATTCTACATACAACAAAGACCATATGATCATTGTGGCTCACTGTAGCTGCTTGTCAGAGGAAAACTTTTATTTTACTTATATAGAATACAGTTAAATGTTTATTATGTTTCAATTAGTTGTACAGTATATGAATATAAGTAAGCTCTAACATGCATTCAGAGAAACTTGATCTATGCGTTCATATAAGTGCTAAAAATTGTCTTCTAGATACATATACAAAATGACAAAACAACAAAACAATACATCAGCAAATAATTAACTCTAACAGCCACGACTGTAGTGTCATCCCTTCTCCGTCATTCCCACACCCCAATCTCCTACCCCCCTATCACCTCTAATTGACCCTTAGCAATCCACACATACATTATTTAATACAATGGAACAAAAAACAAACACAAATATTGGTTAAAAAAGCCGCAGCTTTATTTAACAATATATATATACCCCTAGACAAACTGGTACCCGAGCTGGTATGGCAGTTCCAAAGACCAGGCTACACTATCATCTCTGCTGCCTGCCGTAATAACCAAGCAAGACAGTATCGAACCCGACCACCCTGCCTTGTCCCCAAACAAGGGGGACCCCGACTTGTGGCTTATGGAACACCACACCCTGCGCCACCCAAGGCACCAGTCCACTGCTGCCCTGAACAGTGATGTCCGCCTGTTCCATGTCCAAAATGCCCCTAATGGCCTGGGTAACCACCATAGGCATGAGGTAGGGCGTGCCCTTGCCTCTTGCCCCCCACCAACATCTAGCTGCGGTCAGCAACAATCCCTGACAACCATTCTTCCAGGCATCCTGCAGGGCATTGTGAGTATATCATAGCCAATGTCTGAAAGATGGTCTCTGTCCGATCTAAACAAACCTCGTCATTGGTCATCCGCCCGTTTGTGTCTTATCGGGCGACCACCCACCTTGCAGGTCCATAATCCAATCTGACAGTTGACCTTCTTGAGTCCCTTCCTCCATAGTCTTGAATTGTTCAACTTTGGATGAGAAATAATATCGGACCACAAGAAATAAGTATGTGGGAACCAAGAAGATAATTTGGCCGATCCTCATAATTAGCTGCTTGCTTGATAATTCGCCAAGGTTGTTGCCCCCCAAATGTATTATGATGGCATCTGGAGTTGCCATCGAATCCCTCAAGCACCAAAGAAGGTGCAACAAATGGTCCCAACACATCCCTGGCTTGCCCATCCATGTCATGACCAGCCCGCGAGGTGCCAATCCCAAGTGCGGTCTGTTTGGCAATCGTGTGCTCTCCTAGCTGCCCAATGTACAAAAGAGTGCCCAATAATCCAAACCGTCAATTGGGTCTGGGGCAGATCTAAGAATCATGAGTAGGAGTGCTTACCTAGTCCATCCTCATATACGAATTGACTGCTGCTGATCTCCATCTTCCTATTCACTGTATGGTGTCGGTCCAAGACCTTGTGTGGTGCTTGTGGCCCACTCTAATCCTGAAGGAATGTGTGGTAAATTTCCTGGCGTCCAGCCCCATTCTTGTTACCGCCATTCTGAGCACAGCGGAGAGCTGGACATCTGGTCAATGGGACCTGGTCGCCGTGCACCAACTAGTGTACACTCCCAGAGGGATGAACCACTAGATACTTCTTTATGCTGCGGACCGGACAAGTGCTGCATGCCTCGATCTGCTTCAAAGACAGGATTGCCCTCTTTCCCACCTGATTGGTTTTTGACCTGTGAATCTTGATGCAAAGCACTAGAAATGTACATGTCACGTTCTGCAAAAGCATGCCTCCGAAGCCCAGATCATCCTTGTTAGATGCGACCAGCTCACTCTCGCATAAAGCTCCAAAAAAGGCCAGCGAGAAGGCAAGGCGAAATAGGTTAATTTCGAAGTTGGAGGTGCAGATGGATGCCAAGAGCACCCATAGGGTCCCCAACAGGTCATGTGTTATTGGAAGTCTTATATCAGTGGTAGGCTCCACCTTTCTCGACCAACCAGCCAACATCCTCTTCAGGAGGAAGGACTTGGTGGGATCTCCCCATTCGCATGCTTTCAAGAAGGTGGCCAGACCTGCTAGGTGTTTAACCACGGAGCCTCTGGAAGCCCCCATTTCCTTGGCCGAAGAGGACGTACTGTAACCATCAGGTCCTCTGGGCACTGGTCCCTGCCTCCACCCGTGTTTGCATTAGGAATCTTGTCATATGGTTCATAATTTTCGACAATATGCGGACCCATGTGGCCCAAGCCAAGGATCCCCGAACTAAGACTCTGGTGGTTGAAGACCAATCGTCCACAGGTGCTCTTGGCCATTGGCGTTCCCTGTTTGTCTGCTGTGGGTACCTGCTGGCAAACAAATCCCACTTAGCACGAGATAAGGGAATCAGCAATACAATTACAAACTCCCAGAACGTGCCTTGCCCTCACTGTAGTATTGATCGCAAACCTGCTAGGACTACCTTCCTTAGCAAGGTCTACCACATTGGGGGCATTTAGCCGATTGTCTGTTTCAAACTCTGTCACACCAGGAAAATTATATTCTTGTCCTTCAATCTGTCGCTCCATAATATGAGGGCTATCCATATGGGGAATAATTCCCAGAAATGTGATGTTCCTCATCAAGCCAACATCGGCCCACTCCACTAGCAAAGGCTTGGCACACTAAGCCCCTTGACAAAATACCCTGAAGCTCCAATCCCCTGGGGCATCCAAGTGTATATTCAAAGCCTCTGCTCAAGAGTGGGGGGTCCTTGTCATATGGACTCCTTGTTGAATTCTTTAAAAATGATTGCCCATATGGTGATATCCACAACGCATTGCCTTTGACACTCTCACCCAAGTGGTGTGGCTTACTGATGCAAACTATGGCAGCAGCCAACCTCTTCAAGAAAACTAGATCAATGGGAATTATTCGGGCAAGCAAAGTTCAGTGTCCCCCAAGATGGCTTGGATCGATCGCTATCGATGCCTGCTGCAACATTGCATGCAGTTTTGCCACTTTATCGTCTGGGAGCCTAGATACCATGTTGATCGAATCCAACTCCTTATGCCGAGAAAACAATTGACTGTGGAAGGACCTTCGGTTTTCTTGTGGGCCAGGGGAATACTGAAGTCATCAGCACAGATTAGATTTCCCACAATAAGCGTGCACAAGCAATCGATTCCTTCGGCCTGACAAATAAGAAATCATATAAGTAATGGATGATGTTGCTTAATCTTGTCTCTTGCAATGCCACCCAATGAAGGAAAGAGCTGAAGAGCTCGAAGTAGGCACATGACACCGAGCATCCCATTGGTACGCATTTACCAATGTAGTATAGGTTTCTGAAACAAAAGTCCAAAAACGGGAAGCTCGTTGGATAAACTGGCAGTAGCCTGAAGGCTACTGCCAGTTTATCCAATTAGAAAGTAGTCCAAGTGCCTGTAACTAAAAACTCACCTGAGCTAAAAATTCTAACTTACTCCCTATCAATTAAAAAGCAGAATAAAAATACAGACAAAAAACAAACTTTGAAATGTCTGTATGCTAATGCCAGAAGTACTAAGAAGTACGATGGGAAATTAGAATGTATAGCAGTTAAAAAAGATGACATAGACTTAATAGGTATCTCAGAGACATGGTGGAAAGAGGATAACCAATGGGACAGTGCTATACCGGGGTACAAATTATATCGCAATGACAGAGAGGAGCACTCGGGAGGAGGTGTGCCGCTTTATGTCCGGGATGGCATAGAATCCAACAGGATAAACATCCTGCATGAGACTAAATACAAAATTGAATCTTTATGGGTAGAAATCCCTTGTGTGTCAGGGAAGACTACAGTGATAGGGGTATACTACCGTCCACCTGGTCAGGATGGTGAGATGGACAGTGAAATGCTAAGAGAAATTAGGGAAGCTAACCAAATTGGTAGTGCAGTAATAATGGGAGACTTCAATTACCCCAATATAGACTGGGTAAATGTATCATCGGGTCACGCTAGAGACATAACGTTCCTGGATGGAATAAATGATAGCTTTATGGAGCAATTGGTTCAGGAACCGACGAGAGAGGGAGCAATTTTAGATCTAATTCTCAGTGGAGCACAGGACTTGGTGAGAGAGGTAACGGTGGTGGGGCCGCTTGGCAATAGTGATCATAATATGATCAAATTTGATTTAATGACTAGAAAAGGAACAGTGTGCAAATCCAAGGCTCTCGTGCTAAACTTTCAAAAGGGAAACTTTGATAAAATGAGAAAAATTGTTAGAAAAAAACTGAAAAGAGCAGCTACAAAAGTAAAAAATGTCCAAGAGGCGTGGTCATTGTTAAAAAATACCATTCTAGAAGCACAGTCTAGATGTATTCCACACATTAAGAAAGGTGGAAAGAAGGCAAAACGATTACCGGCATGGTTAAAAGGGGAGGTGAAAGAAGCTATTTTAGCCAAAAGATCTTCATTCAAAAATTGGAAGAAGGATCCAACAGAAGAAAATAGGATAAAGCATAAACATTGGCAAGTTAAATGTAAGACATTGATAAGACAGGCTAAGAGAGAATTTGAAAAGAAGTTGGCTGTAGAGGCAAAAACTCACAGTAAAAACTTTTAAAATATATCCGAAGCAGAAAGCCTGTGAGGGAGTCAGTTGGACCATTAGATGATCGAGGGGTTAAAGGGGCACTTAGAGAAGATAAGGCCATCGCGGAAAGATTAAATGATTTCTTTGCTTCGGTGTTTACTGAAGAGGATGTTGGGGAAGTACCCGTATTGGAGAAGGTTTTCATGGGTAATGATTCAGATGGACTGAATCAAATCACGGTGAACCTAGAAGATGTGGTAGGCCTGATTGACAAACTGAAGAGTAGTAAATCACCTGGACCAGATGGTATACACCCCAGAGTTCTGAAGGAACTAAAAAATGAAATTTCAGACCTATTAGTAAAAATTTGTAACTTATCATTAAAATCATCCATTGTACCTGAAGACTGGAGGATAGCAAATGTAACCCCAATATTTAAAAAGGGCTCCAGGGGCGATCCGGGAAACTACAGACCGGTTAGCCTGACTTCAGTGGCAGGAAAAATAGTGGAACGTGTTCTAAACATCAAAATCACAGAACATATAGAAAGACATGGTTTAATGGAACAAAGTCAGCATGGCTTTACCCAGGGCAAGTCTTGCCTCACAAATCTGCTTCACTTTTTTGAAGGAGTTAATAAACATGTGGATAAAGGTGAACCGGTAGATATAGTATACTTGGATTTTCAGAAGGCGTTTGACAAAGTTCCTCATGAGAGGCTTCTAGGAAAAGTAAAAAGTCATGGGATAGGTGGCGATGTCCTTTCATGGATTGCAAACTGGCTAAAAGACAGGAAACAGAGAGTAGGATTAAATGGGCAATTTTCTCAGTGGAAGGGAGTGGACTGCCTCAGGGATCTGTATTGGGACCCTTACTGTTCAATATATTTATAAATGATCTGGAAAGAAATACGACGAGTGAGATAATCAAATTTGCAGATGACACAAAATTGTTCAGAGTAGTTAAATCACAAGCAGATTGTGATAAATTGCAGGAAGACCTTGTGAGACTGGAAAATTGGGCATCCAAATGGCAGATGAAATTTAATGTGGATAAGTGCAAGGTGATGCATATAGGGAAAAATAACCCATGCTATAATTACACAATGTTGGGTTCCATATTAGGTGCTACAACCCAAGAAAGAGATCTAGGTGTCATAGTGGATAACACACTGAAATCGTCGGTGCAGTGTGCTGCGGCAGTCAAAAAAGCAAACAGAATGTTGGGAATTATTAGAAAAGGAATGGTGAATAAAACAGAAAATGTCATAATGCCTCTGTATCGCTCCATGGTGAGACCGCACCTTGAATTCTGTGTACAATACTGGTCGCCGCATCTCAAAAAAGATATAATTGCGATGGAGAAGGTACAGAGAAGGGCTACCAAAATGATAAGGGGAATGGAACAACTCCCCTATGAGGAAAGACTAAAGAGGTTAGGACTTTTCAGCTTGGAGAAGAGACGACTGAGGGGGGATATGATAGAGGTGTTTAAAATCATGAGAGGTCTAGAACGGGTAGATGTGAATCGGTTATTTACTCTTTCGGATAGTAGAAAGACTAGGGGGCACTCCATGAAGTTAGCATGGGGCACATTTAAAACTAATCGGAGAAAGTTCTTTTTTACTCAACGCACAATTAAACTCTGGAATTTGTTGCCAGAGGATGTGGTTAGTGCAGTTAGTATAGCTGTGTTTAAAAAAGGATTGGATAAGTTCTTGGAGGAGAAGTCCATTACCTGCTATTAAGTTCACTTAGAGAATAGCCACTGCCATTAGCAATGGTTACATGGAATAGACTTAGTTTTTGGGTACTTGCCAGGTTCTTATGGCCTGGATTGGCCACTGTTGGAAACAGGATGCTGGGCTTGATGGACCCTTGGTCTGACCCAGTATGGCATTTTCTTATGTTCTTATGTTATATCTGACTTTGCCATTAATGCGCCCACACTGTACTTCCTGAGCAATGCAATAGCTAGGTCAAAGGAAGCATATTGGACTGAGCACTCTTTGGGGGGGGGGAGTTGATCGTTCACAGATGAGCCTGGAGGGTAGGAGAGGTTCTGGATGAGCTGGAACTTTCCCTTCTCCTTCTTGGAGATAGATACATTTTTTGAAAAGGATGATGTGAAAATGGACCTGCCTTACATCCCAGTGCCAACTCCAAGTCCAATTTCACTTGTATGATGGAAACATATTGCAACCGCGATGAGCGTTAGTGGTAGTTGTACCCTCCAGCTGAACCTGGAATGGAATTTGGAATCCTTTGCGGAAACCTTGTAAAATCCTCTCTACCTTTGGAGTACCGATTGAGCCAAGGGATCATAGCTGATAAGACGATGAGTGATGATGCTTTACCAAATTGCTGGAATCTATCTCCCTTTTCTATTACTCCCACCTGTTGGTTTTCTTGGAGAATTTCGTGACTGGGTGAGGAGCGGCATAGGATAAACAAACATGCAGTCCTGGAAAGTGCATGTCGCCTTGGTGTAACGCCAGCATGTGTTATCTTGTGCTTGCGCTGCCTCTGTGGCTTGCGTGGTCGATGAAGATTTCAACGCCCGTGAGCGTGCTGCTGCATCATTTGCCTTGCGTGTTATCTGATTCACCCACAAGCTGAAATCCTGTGGTCCCAGCACATGAAACGATTTTCTTCCTATCTTGTTTCGGAATTTCTCGTCATATTTCAGCCACGCCCAGCTTTCAATGTTCCTGGCATGCTTCGAGGATGTTATCTGCATAGCTCAGCATGGGACCATATTGGGAGGGGCCCTTGTGCCCCACCACACTTGTCATATGCAGGAAGGCTTGAATCCAATTGATGATATTCCTTGGGACTCTTTTTTCAGCACCCTTTGGTACACCCTCTTCCTTCGTCTTCCTCCTTGTGGCCCTCAGACAATTTCCCTCCAAGATGCGTAATATGTCTATGTAAACTCGCTTCTGAATCTTCCTTTGAAGTGATCTGGAAACATCCTCCAACAGTTCAGATAGGGTGGTGAGCACCAGGTGACCTCTGGATACTTTGCCTACTCCTGCTGCCGCAGGCTGAGGACTGTTATTATCTGTGAGGTCTGAGTCGGATGTCGCCAAAGAGCTACTGCTTGAACCAGAGCTGGTCCTCAGCTTGTGCTTAGCTTTACACCATTTATCGCCAGCCAGCTTCCCCCCATCTGCATGCGTGCCCCCCCTTCAGTACACATGCCACTCCCGGCCTCCCTTCGTGACTCACCCTCAACCCCTTCTTTGCTCTGGGATGCCGGCCCTGCGATGCTGGATGCTGCGACTATAGCCTGTTTCTGTGGATTAGGCTGTGTTCCTGGGTCTTTTTGACCCGCCGGTCCGACTTGCAATACCATCGTTGGCATGTTCCCACAGGCCTCCTGCGTACCGGTCGTGGTGCCTCCTTCTGCCATTCCCGAGCTGGGATAAGTGACCTCTTGTGCTGTCTGCCCTCAACTGTGTGGGGTACAGATTCCAGGTGTGGGAGCTGGTGCCCCCATCGTAGGGGGTATGGATATGGACGGACCAAACCACCGTATGAAGAGAAATCCTAGTTTGTTGCTCTACTGTGTGGATGAATAGCCGGGCCCCATCCAGGGGCCAAGCTGGGCACACTGGGACCCTATGCCAGTCTCTGCTGCCATGCTGCATTATCAACGTTCTTACATGGTGGGTGGCCGATGGCAAAACCCTGTCCTCCGTATCCAGACTGCCATTGCAGGCCCTGAACTAGACTATGTTCCTTTTGTATTCGTGGGGCTCGCATATCCCCAGCTGTGTGGAGAACCTGTTGATTCGTGCTCCAACTGGTTTGTGGCTGTGCGCGTCCGCGGGGGTCCTGTGTGCGGTGGAAGAAACCAGTGCCCCAGTAGAGGTGTCCTGCTGTGGGTCAAGCACTTTGAATGCCGTCAGCATCGCTGTCTCCCTTGCTGCATGTCGGGTAGATGAGCTCCCCCCCGTCCAGCCAGGTCTCTTCAGATGAGGGCCCAACAGGGCGCCCTCCCTGGTCAGATAAGTTGGCCATCTGCCTCACCAATACCCTTCTGTCTCGTCTCCAGCCAGCGTGCTCCCTACCACCTCGGCTGCTCAACTGTCTCCCTTGCCGTGTTGTCATCTGTGCTTCGGGTGTGGCAATCAGCGCGGGAGCCAATTCATGAGTAGCACCTGAACGTAAATTCTGATCCTGCATTGGGCTCAGTCATGACCACTCCTGCCAGGGTGGGGAGTTGCCACCACCAATGCTTTCCGAGTTCCCGTGAGTTGCTTCAGCCATACGACCTACTTTTTTTTTTCTTTTTTTTAAATTATTATTTTTGACTAGTCAGGTTCAAACCTGAATTCGTGTGTTCTGCCCCCCCTCCCTTTTCATGGTTGCAACCACGTGTTCTCCCCACTTCACTCCAGTCCAGGCCCCCTCCTTACTCTAACCTCAGAAAACAAATGGCCGATGGATTAATCCCCTAAACTCATGGCTCTTGGCACTCAGAGCACAAACACTTCACTGCCCAAGCCACCGGCACACACCCGGTCCCCAAAAGAGCCATGTTTTCTTAGCGCCTTGCACCATTTCCTCATCCAGGGGCCCTCCTCATTGCGAACTCTAAGAACAATGCTGGCTGGAAACAAAAAGGCCTGGTGCGCCTTGGTTGTGGTCCTTTAAATGGGCCGCGATGTCATCAGTCCGCAACCGCTCCTACCCCCCTCCCCGCCCACTTCACTGTCACGTCAAGCCGGGCCGAGGAAGGGGGGGGGGGGAGATAAGCTGTACCGCAGCTTGGCTCACTTCGACGCCGGAGTCACAGCAGGCAGACACAACCGGGCTGCCACACATGACCCGCGTATATTGAAATGATATATTTTGGTTTTAAAAATGTCTTAGTAAACACATACAAGTTATAACAAATTATTTTATTTTGTTACCAATTCATTTTATATCCAGAATCTGCATTGGAAAGTTATAATTACAGATACAAGCTGAAAATCAATAATCTTTTTTGTAAAATGGAGGATATGTTATAGAAGAATTTGACTACTTTAGCTGCAGGTGAAAAGCAAGTGTTGCTTATCTGTAACAGGTGTTCTCACAGGACAGCAGGATGTTAGTCCTCACATATGGGTGACCTCATCAGGATGGAGCCCAATCACGGAAAACTTCCATCAAAGTTTCTAGAACTTTGACTGGCCCCTATTGGGCATGCCCAGCATGGCACTAACCCTGCAGCCAGCAGGGGTCCCCCTTCAGTCTTATTTGATAGCTACAGGCAGTGCCGAAAAAATAAAACAACAAAACGTTACGAACCCAACACTGCGGGGCGGGTTTCATGAGGACTAACATCCTACTATCCTGTGAGAACACCTGTTACAGGTAAGCAACACTTGCTTTCTCACAGGACAAGCAGGATGGTAGTCCTCACATATGGGTGAATACCGAACTGAGGATGTCCGAACATGCACCAAATGTACCCAACGGCGTGCAACAAGCACAATAACTGGGGTGAAATTTGGTAGAGGGCATCCTGAACCCCACCGGGCAGGCAGAAGGGTGTTGGTACGTCACGTTGGAAATAGATTACACAGGACAGACTGGCCGAAGATGGAATCTTGTCTTCCGGCTTTGTCCAAGCAATAGTGGGCTGCGAAGGTATGGAGAGAGCTCCAGGTGGCAGCCCTGCAAATGTCAGGAAGCGGCACCGATCTTAGGTGTGCTACTGAAGTCACCACGGCCCTCACAGAGTGTGCTTTAACACAGTCTTGAAAAGGAATGCCTGCTTGCTGGTAGCAAAAAGATATGCAGTCAGCCAACCAGGAGGAGAGAGAGTCTGCTTACCCACAGGTTACCCTAATTTGTTGGGATGGAAAGAGACGAATAATTGAGTGCTCTTCCCGTGGGCAAGTGTACGGTCTAGACAGAAAGCTAGAGCCCGTTTACAGTCAAGGGTATGCAGAGCCTGTTCCCCTGGATTGGAATGGGGCCTGGGAAAAAAGGTAGGCAGTATGATGGATTGATTAATGTGAAACTTCGAAACTACCTTGGGTAAAAACTTAGGGTGAGTGCGGAGTACCGCCCAGTCCTACAGGAGTTTAGTGTAAGGTGGATAGGTAACTAGGGCCTGTAATGCACTAACCCTGCGAGCTGACGTGATAGCTAAAAGGAAAATCACTTTCCATGTGAGATATTTTAGGTCACAGGAGTGAAGAGGCTCGAATGAAGTCTTCATGAGCTGACCGAGAATCAGATTAAGGTCCCAAGAAGGGGCCGGAGGACGTAAAGGTGGCTTGATATGGAGCAAGCCCTTTAAAAATCGTGTTACGAGGGGTTGTACTGATATAGGGACATCCCCGACACCTTTACAGAAGGCGGCTACTGCACTGACATGCATTCTGATGGAAGAGGTTTTTAGACCTGACTCTGACAAATGCCAGAGATAGTCCAAAAACCTTGGGATTGGACAGGAAAAGGGATCAAGGGACTGCGAAGTGCACCATGATGTGTACCTTTTCCATTTATAGGAATAAGATTTTCTTGTGGAAGGCTTCCCATGAAGCAATCAGGACACAAGAAACTGAATCTGAAAGGTTAAGTGGTTGAAGGATTAACCTTTCAACATCCATGCCATCAGGGACAAGGCCTGAAGATTGGGATGGCGTAGGCATCCGTTGTTTTGAGTGATCAGATGCGGGTCCATTCCCAAGGGAATGTGCCTGCGGATAGAAAGATCCTGGAGTATGGGAAACCACACTTGGCGTGGCCAGTGAGGTGCTATGAGGATCATGGTTCTCTTGTCCTGACGTAGCTTCACGAGAGTCTTCGAAAGAAGAGGAAGTGGAGGGAATGCATAGAGCAGACCAATTGCCCACAGAGGGAGAAAGCATCCCTGGGCTGAGAGCGCTCACTCCGAATGAGGGAGCAGTTTGTGGTTCTGAGGGGATGCAAAGAGGTCTGTCTGGGGGTATCCCCATTGGCGAAAGATTGAGGTCGCTACTGAGGGTTTGAGAGACCACTCATGTGGCTGGAAGACGTGACTCAATTTGTCTGCCAAGACATTGTCCACTCCCGGCAAGTAGGTGGCCCTGAGGTACATCGAGTGGGAGAGCGCTTCTGCCCAAATCTGCGCAGCTTCCTGACACAGGAGGAAGGAGCCTGTGCCTCCCTGCTTGTTGATGTACCACATGGCCACCTGGTTGTCCGTCTGAATCAGGATGACGTGATTTGATAGGCATTCCTGAAAAGCTCTGAGAGCATATCGCATTGCTCGAAGTTCTAGGAAGTTTATTTGATGTTTGGCTTCCTCTGGAGACCAAGATCCTTGTGTCTGTAGATTGTCCACGTGGGCTCCCCACCCGAGGTTGGAAGCATCGGTGGTGAGAATGAGTTGAGGATCTGGCACTTGAAAAGGCAGTCCCTGGAGGAGATTGGTTTGATCTTTCCACCAGGCGAGAGACAGACGGAGTGAGTTGGTGATGTGGACAATGGTCGACAGAGGCTGAACAGCTTAAATCCATTGTGACCTCAGAGTCCAATGCATGAGTCTCATGGCCAGGCGGGCCATTGGTGTAACATGGACGGAGGACGCCATGTGTCCTAGCAGGACGAGGAATTGGCGAGCTGTTGCTGTATGTTGAGACTGCAACTGGTGAGCGAGAGCCACGACTGTTAGCGCTCGTTGTCGAGGTAGGAAGGCTTTTGCCTGTAAAGTGTCCAAGTCTGCCCCAATGAACGACAAGTTTTGAGATGGGATTAAATAGGATTTCCCGTAATTGACAAGAAATCCTAGAGAAAGTAGGGTGAAATCGAGGGACGACCGAGCGGCTTGCTGGGTTGGAGCCCTGATTAACCAGTCGTCCAGATAGGGATAGACGTGCACATCTTCTTTCCTGAGGAAAGCTGCTACTACAAGGCATTTGGTGAAGACTCGTGGTGCAGACGCTAGGCCGAAGGGAAGCACTCGATATTGATAGTTCTTCGGGCCTACTAAAAACCTGAGGTACTTGCGATGAGTTGGAGTGATCACAATGTGTGTGTATGCGTCCTGGAGGTCCAGAGAGCAGAGCCAGTCTCCTCTTTGTAGAAGAGGTAGAAGCGCACCCAAGGTTACCATCTTGAACCTTTCCCGCTGGAGGTACTTGTTGAGAGCACGTAGGTCCAGAATTGGACGAAGCCCCCCCGGATTTTTTGGGGATCAAAAAGTACCGGGAATAGAACCCTAGGCCTTGCTGCGAGAGTGGGATGGGTTCTATTGCTCTTAACTGGAGAAGAAGGGAAACCTCCTGCTCCAGAAGGACAGAATGGTCGGATACTCTCCACGCCTGCAGAGGTGGTGAGTCCGGTGGAAAAGCAAGAAAGTCTAGGTGGTAACCCTGAGCAATGATTGCTAGCACCCATTGGTCGGTTGTGATTGATTGCCACATGTTGTGAAAGTGGCACAATCGACCTCCCACTGGTATGCTTGGCAGAGGAATCAGGCTGCTGCTCTCCATGTGAAAGTCAAAAACCTGAAGCAGGCCCCAGCTGGGTTGCTGCTTGTGCCTTTTGCTTTCGGGCCTGGCGAAGCTGAGGCATTTCATAAGATTTCGTAGTTCTGGACCTTGCTGGTGGAGGATAGTACTTACTTGGACGGAAGAATGACTTCTTAGAGTCCTTCCTGAAGGGCTCTTAAGAGGAAGTCGGAAGGTATCAATGAGAGCTGTTTAAGGGTCTCATGATGGTCCTTTAATTCAGCCACCATTTGCTGGATCTGCTCACCGAACAGATTGTCTCCTACACATGGTAGGTCAGATAGCCTGTTTTGTACTTCTGGGCGAAGGTCAGAAGATTGGAGCCAGGCCCATCGTCTTGCCGAAATGGCTGCTGCAGATACTCTAGTAGAGGTGTCAAAGATATCGTAAGCTGTTCTTATCTCATGCTTTCCTGCCTCATACCCCTTGTTGACAAGGATTTGAAGCTGGTCTTGGAATTGTTCAGGCAGTGTTTCAGAGAAGTCCTGTATCGTTTGAAGATGACCCTATTGTATTGGGTCATATACAGCTGGTAAGCAGCAATTCTGGAGATGAGCATGGCCCCTTGGTACACTCGTCGACCAATATTGTCTAGGAACTTGTGTTTCTTAACAGGAGGGGTAGATGAGTGACGCTTCATCCTTTTTGCTTTCTTTTGAGCCGATTCTACCACAACCGAGTGGTGGTCGAGCTGAGATTTTTGAAAGCCGGGGGCTGACTGCACTAAATAGGTAGTGTCAGCTTTTCTATGGACTGGGGCAATGGATCCAGGGTTTTCCCAGTTCTTTTTGAGGAGGTCAAGAAGAACTTGATGAATGGGAATAGAAGTGATCACTTTAGGGGCATCCAGGATCTGGAACAACTCCATCATCTGGTGCCTATCATCCTGCTCCGTCTGAAGCTGAAAAGGGACCAACTCAGACATTTCCTTCACAAATTAATGAAAGAAAGGTCCTCTGGAGGAGAACGCTTTCTACTTTCAGTAGGAGAGGGAGGTGAAGGTAAGTCATCGGTGTCTGAAGAAGTATGATCACCCCAGGTGTCATAAGGATCAGCAGACTGACATGTAGGACGAGAAGGGGGTTGGATACTTGAAGGCCCCGGCCGAGGCTCCGAGAAAATCGAAGGAATCGCCGGGGGCACTGTGGATGGCCTGGAGGGCATCGGTGCCGATATCAAAAGCATCGATGGCGCCGATGTACGTATCGCCCCTGATGAATGAATCGGTGGCGAGGGACGAATTGGCATCGATGGCTGAGGCAAAACTCCCAAAGGAGGGATGCGGAACGGTGTTTCTCTTCCCGATGAAGCTGTCAACGGGGAGCGCACCGGAGCCATTGGAGACCAGGGAACCACCGATGGAAGGGCGGTTATGAGCGCCTCCATCCGGGATAGCAATGGTGCCAGCGCTGCTGGAATCAGGTCGATGACCGGTTCCACAATCGGTGCCGGTGTTGGTGCCGAAGGGACCTGGAGTCATTGCATCGCCTTGTCGATGGCCTCCTGGACCAGCCGGTCCAGTTATTCCCGGAGATCTGGAGCAAGCAGCCCCGGCTCCGTGACAGAAAAGGGAGGCAGAGGCACAGTCGGAGGGACCACCTTTACAGGCGGAATCGCGACTCCCAAACCCTGATCGGGTGAGGGTGGCCTCGTTGCCCCAGTCGCAGGAATGGTCGGTGCCGTTCCTGGCAGGGCTTCTCCGACAGTGGCTCGGACGGTGGCGAGGTCGATGATTTCACTCCCTCGACGATCCGAGTCCTACAATGCGATGGCGATGTTTCTCCCTGCGATCCCCTCGATCCTGAGGGGGAGTAGCGGGCATCGATGGCCGTGAAGACGTCGATGGCGGACGGTCACCGGATGGTGGACAATTCTGTCACGACGTCGACGGTGCCGTTTCTGATGATGTCGATGCGATGGACGGCTTCGGGGTTTGAGCATGAAAGAGGAGTTCCATCTTCTCCATTCTGGCTTTGCGACCTTTTGGTGTCATGAGGGCACATTTGGTGCAAGTCAGGACATCATGCTCACGGCCTAAACACATTACACAGACTCCATGAGGGTCTGTGATAGACATGGTACGAGTACAGTCCGGGCACCAACGAAACCCCGACGCCATGGCCATAGAAAAAAAATCGAGCTGCGGTACGGTCGACGGCCAGTAGGCCGCAAGGGCCAAACTCGACGGTAATCGACGGAAGACAGTCAAAAACTTACTGGAGTACCGCGGCCTGAGAAAAGTTAGAGGAGGGACCCCTGTGGGGCAATTTAAGTTTAATTAAATCCGTGAGGAAAATTCCTGTCAGGAATCTCTTCAGAGCTCCTAAACCGCGAGGCTACTGCTGCGCAGAAAAAAAGAAGACTGAAAGGGGACCCCTGATGGCTGCAGGGTTAGTGCCATGCTGGGCATGCCCAGTAGGGACCAGTCAAAGTTCTAGAAACTTTGATAGCAGTTTTCCGTGATTGGGCTCCATCCTGATGATGTCACCCATATGTGAGGACTACCATCCTGCTTGTCCTGTGAGAACTGGGTTATCCTGGACAGAGCTACTGCCGACAGTCTTATTCAGTATTGGGGTACAACAGCCAGAACCGCAAATCTGAGCCCATTTGAAGTGGTTACTAAGCACCCTATGCCAACATCCCCTGCTCCAGGGATAGATCTGAATGATTTTAATTTGTCTCAATTATCTGTTTCAGTGATTTAATATTGCAAAGTATTAACTGAAGCTATTTCTAAGATATCTCAAAAGGCCATTGCTGCACTGCCAATATCCAGAGTGAACATCGCACATGGGATAAAACTGGTGATGCTGTTTTAATCTAGAACTTCTTTTGGGGAGCTGCTCTTGAACCATGCTGAAAGTAATATAACATAACAACATGATGGCAGAAAAAAACCAAATTGTCCATCCAGTCTACCCAGCAAGTTTTTTTATGGTAGTAACTGCTGCTCTGTTTAGGTTACCTCCAAGCCTTATATTAAAGGTAGCAATATTTACAACCAAATCCAAGCAACATTTTTATGGCGTGAGCAGCCTTCTTGATAATTCAGTCAATGCTGCTTGAATGTGCTTTGCTTTTGGATATGGCTGTAGAAGCAATCCTGTACTTTATTCCTAATGTCTGCGTATCAGTACCCCAAACTGTAAAAGTTGGGGACAAGCATTGGCTGTCTTCTGAATCCAGTTCCCCTTTTTCCCCTCCACGGTCAAAGCAGAGAGCAATGTTGCAATTGTGTCACAAGCATCAAGGCTAATTGGTTAAGGTAGTAATCTCTGTGCCTTCTGTTAAGAATAGTAACTGCCGTTCTGTGCAGGTTAATCCCATGCATCATTTTCTTCATTTGCAACTGCTAGTCTTTAGGGATCCACAGTGTTTATCCCATGCCCTTCTGAATTCATTTACTGTTCTCGTTCACACCACCTCTTCTGGAAGGACATTCCAGGCATCCACCACCTTCTCTGTGAAGAAACATTTTCTGATGTTGGTTCTGAGTTGTCCCCCCTTGGAATTTCATATCGTGACCCTAGTTCTACAACTTTCTTTCCAATGGAAAAGGTTCAAAGTTCGTGCATCATTAAAACCTTTCAGGTATCTGGATGAAGGGGGCGGAATTTCAAGATGGCCACCGGCTAGCTGCGCGTCTCAGAGCTCCCACTGAGTTTTTCCTCTGAGAACTTCTTTTAATCTGAAAATGCCCCTTAAACGAAAAGGGAAAGTGAGGGTTTTTCCCTCAGCACCCGGGATAGCAGACTATCACTGAGAGCGTGCAACTTTACTCGAAGGAGGAAAAACTGATCCCCATTGACTAGATTGGTAAGGAGGCCACCATCTCGTCTGGGGAACTATCACTCAGCCCTCCAATGCTAAGAATTCCCTAGGCAATTTCGTCCTCCTTACCACCGGAAACTGCGATGGGAACCCCGAGAATGCAGGATTCTGAGGAGGCCATGGAGGGGGCAGTGGCACGTGTGGAAACGGAAGGAGCAACATCGAGTTTTGGAGGTTACCTAGTTCGGAATGCAGCTGGGAATTTGGGGACTGAACAACGCGATAGCGGTAAGACGGTCCCAATTATACATTCGAATACTGATTTGATATCCATAGAGCAAGGGAGCCGACTAGAACTTGTGTTACCATCCAAACCACCTGTGGTTACATTGGACTCGATATGGGAATTAATGGCCCAGCAAAATGTGGCCCTTCAGGCCTGTATGGCATAGACTACACAAATTTCCTCCAGAATGGACATTGTGACACAAGACTACAACAGTAAAATAAATGAATCAGCTCAAAGACATTCAAAAAATACAGTCTACTGCGACTCAAGATTGTACTATCCTGCATAGAAAACTGAGCTGCTGGAAAATCATCTTAGGAGACACTGTTAAATTTCCCCAGGATCATAGGAGAGTTACCGAGGGTCACTCTCAGGAAGTATCTCAGTGAGATTTTACATATGTCTTCTGAAGACATACCGGCCTTTAACAAGGTGTACTTTTTACCTTATTCTCGCTTAGGGGATAACAGAAATAACAACCAACTTGATATGGGGAACTTGGCAGACTTTCTAGAATCCTCAACTACTGAGATTGTGGAGAGAGCCACACTGTTAATTTCTTTTATTTATGAGAATGATGTTAGGTTAATAATGAGGATACATTTTCAAAATATGGGGGCCCTCTTTATGAGCCAATTTGTCCAGATCTTTCCTGATCTGGCAAAAGCCATGCAGGAGCGCAGGAAAGGTTCTTGTCATTAAGACAGGAAACAAGGGCACTGGGGGCTAATTAAACAATACATATATATTCCTAATACTGGAACAGCTCAAGTCGTGGCTTAATTCCCAGAGAAGGGTGATGAATGTTTCATCACCTTTAGTTAGTCCAATAACTTAGCAATGTATAATGGGTAAAGTTTAGCAGGCTATTGGTATTTTCCTATTATTTCTGAATGTAAAAAGGGGCTTCCTATATTTTCTTTCTCCGCCCCATTTTTATTTGTGGACTAATATAAAATTATATTTTTCTTTTGTGATAACTTGTGTAATGATGTTGATATATCAAGGAAAATTACTGAAAATTTCTGAACAAAGCTTGTAATGCTTTGTAATTATTTGAAAATATAATTAACAAAATTTTAAAAAAACCCTTTTAGGTATCTGAAAGTCTGTATCATAATCTCCCCTACACCTCCTCTCTTTCAAGGTATAATTATTTAGCTTCTTCAGCCTCTCCTCATAAGTCTTCTGATACAGACCCCACACCATTTTGGTCTCCCTTCCCTGGACTGCCTCTGTCTTGTCCTTAATTTTTTTGAGATATGGGTTCCAGAACTGAACACAATACTCCAGGAGAGACCTCACCAAGGACCTGTACAAGGGCTTTATCACCTCCTTTTCCCTGCTGGTTATACCTCTCTCTGTGTAGCCCAGCATTCTTCTGGCTTTATCTATCACCTTGTCGCATTGCTTCACTACCTTCAGATCGCTAGATGCTATTACACAAAGGTCCCTCTTCCAGTCCTTGTGCATTAGTCTTTCACTGCCCATCACATACAACTCTCTTGGATTAACACACCCAGATGCATGATTCTGCACTTCTTGGCATTGAATCACAGCTGCCAAATTTTGACCACTCTTCATGCTTTCTAAAATCACTTTCCACTGATGTTTTGTCACCTCGTTTTACCTATTTAGCAATACTTTCCTCCACCTGACCTTTTGCTTTCCTGACTTGTCTCCCTCACTTTTACCAGGTATTTCTCCCTGTTTTTCTCTTTTCAGGATACTTTGTACTGTTCTTTTTGCCTTTATTTTTTTAGTCACCTTCTTTGAGAACAAGATTAGTTTCTTTTTCCTGTTATGTTAGTTTACTTTCTGACAGATTTATTGCCTTTGTAATAGCTTGTTTTAATTTGGCCCACTGTTGTTCCACCTCACCCATTTTCTTCCAGTCTTCTAGTTCTTCCTCCTGGTACGTCCCCATTTTGACAAAGTCTGTATTTTTGAAATTCAAAAATGGGATCTTTGTGTGACTTCTTTGCTATTTCAAATCATACTGTCTGATGATCATTGGTGCTCAGATTGAACACCTCACCAGATATTAGAGACATTATCCCTATTAGTAAGTACTAGATAGAGTATCGCACCTCCCTCATAGGTTCTATTATCATTTATTTGAGTAGAACCACCTTGAAGAGCCATCCACTATCTCTACTTCTTAGATTCTGCAGAAGAGATACTCCAATCCACATCCAGCAAATTAAAATCTCCAATTCAGCAACACTTTGCCCTTCTTTCCCATCTTTTGGATGTCTAATATCTCTGTTCAGTTCTTCTGTTTGAGTTGGAGATCTTTAGCCCACATCAGTAAAAACAGAAGTGCCATCTTCTTTTTTATATTTTTTAGGACAGCCCATAATGCTTCTTCCCTATCCCATGTCCCTTGCATTTTAGTTGCTTGGATATTGTTTTTGACATAAAGAGCTACTCCTCCCCCCTTTTCTGTCCTCTTTGTCCTTCTTTAACAAGTTATAGCCTGGGATGTTCGTATCCCAATCATGAGACTCAGTGAACCTTGTTTCTGTAACAGCAACAATTTCCAAGTTCACCTCCACCAGTTAAGCTTGCAGCTCTGGGATTTTATTGCCCAGACTATGAGCATTTGTGGTCATAGCTTTTCAACTTTTCTCTCTTGATTTGCTCTCTTCCTAGTCACCTTTTTTGAGCAGATTATTTTATTTTCACCTCCCACTTCCTGCTTGGAGGTGGTATTTCCCCATAGGACTCTTGGGATTTGGATTTTCTAGGTATAGGTGTTAGCGCTCACCCGGCCAAGGGGAGGAGCTAGCAATCTGATAGGCTTGGCTCCTGTAGTAGGAGGAGTTTAGCAATCTGTTAGTGCTCTGCTCCCCCAGAGTGGAGGAGTAGCAAACTGTTATGCTTTGTTCCTGTAGAAAGATGAGCCAGTAACCTGTATGATCCCCACGGGGAGTTAGTTATCTGATATGGATCAGCTTCCGCAGAGAGAAGAGTAATGGTCTGATGTGGGTTGGCTCCCACAGAGTGGCAGATGATACTCCCTACACTAATAGAGTGGTATTAACACTTAGTAGAAATAGTGAATCCCTGGGCCGTTGGCAGATGACAGCGCCCTCAAGTGGAGATCCTGAGAGGGACCACCGGCTAGGCTGGAGTGTTGAGACAAACACAGATAGTTCTTTATTAGACTGGAAGTAGAACCACCAGAGGTGGCAGTAGTGAGCTGATGTGCCCAGCAGGGCTGAAGTCCCTCTGATACTGGAACTACGATTTCTGAATTGCTGAGCTGTAAGGAGAGACTATAGGTAGTGAGTAGACAGGGTATGCTGGACATAACCAGTGGTAGATGATACACTCACAATTGTAGATACCTGTAATGTCTTCTTATGCAAAGAGAGTCTTCAGTATTCAGGAACAGGAGCCGCAGGTGAGTACTGGTTCCTATAGGCAGTCTGAATAGAACTCACAATAACTGTGTATGAGATGGCTTCTGGAATAGAAGAGAGGCTAGGAGAGATTTAGGAACATAGGCCCTCATGGAGCGAGTACCGGTTCCTATCTGCAATCTGCAATGGTAACTCACGATCTCTGTACCTGCAATAACATCTTAGACTGAAGGGAGTCTTAGAGATTAGGAACATGGGCCCTCATGGAGCGAGTACCGGTTCCTGTCTGTAATAGGACTCACTGTGTTCACATCTGCGATCGCCTCCAGGCAATAGGAGTCTTCTGAGTATTCGGGAACGTAGGCCCTCAAGGAGCGAGTACCGGATCCCGTCCAACAATTTGAAATCAAGAAGAGAGAGGAGAGCGGGCCCCGAGGAGCGGGTACCCCTAGGTGAGTTTGTAGAGGCAAAGCAGCGAGGAAGGGATTCCTACCCTTGTCCTGCTAATTCGATTCGAAGTAGCAATGGAAGACTTTTATGTTGGAAGTGGATGACGTCATACGGGGGGGACGCCCCCGAGGTTCGCGCCCTTGCTGGTAAAAGTTTGGAGCGCGCGCGCGCCCTTACGTCATCATGAACATGGCGGATCCGTGGCGTCAAGCCAGCCCGGGGATTCCAGGAAGAAAATGGCGAGAAGTCGCAGCAGCATCTGTCCGTCAGACCCAAAGGGAGTCACCATAAGGTAGAGAGGGTGGAGCGAGGGCGAGAATAGGCACAAACGCAACAATAGGGGCCTGGTTTGGAGGTTTGGGAAAGAAACTAATGTATATCTTTGTTCTTATTGTCATTATCTTGATTTTATTATTATGTGCCTTGGCTGCCAACGTGTAATCAGTCTCTGCCATAAGTCCGCCTCACAATTGATTGTTTCTGCAGTGATGCCTTCTCCATTGCCTGATACAGACTTTGGAATACCCTCTGCAGACATCTTTCCAGTAGATTTGTATTGTCCTCCTAATCCTCCTGAAGAAGAAGAATTTGATATGTTTCAAATAGACCTCAAGTAAATAAAGGTCTCATCTTATGGCTAGACCCTCTGCCTCTATGATGACTAAGAGTCTTAACTTACCTATTGCTTCTTATAGGACCAACCTAAAACACAGGGAAGAGGCTGATAGTTTTGGAGTTATGTATTAGATTATGCCATCAAACTAAATATAATGAAGGGGGATTGAGAGAGCTCTCTGCAGTAATGTATGATAAATGCATCTGTGAAGGATATATCTCAGAGTGGTGGGCAGAGAAGTGGTATAAGACAAGCCACAGTATCCTCATTATTTTTAAGTATATTACATTTTTTGCTTAGTATTGAATGTAGAATCTGCAAACAAAAGCAATATGGAAGGAACCATTCTTGAAGAGACTAGTGCTGCAAATTCACTGGAAAAGAAGGAACTCACATATACAAAAGTGTGTGAGAGGTCAGTACTTGCATTCCAGTCTATTTGCAGGCTCATTTTACATGCTGAATGGGTTTGCATATTATTGATAAGGGAATTTGCATTTAACCACTTGAAGAAATGTTGAAATGTATCAATCACTTAAAGAATGTTTTTTTAACTAAGTAGCTAGATTCATTGGGGCATAGATTAGAGCTGGTGACCTATTTAACCAAGGTATCAGTACTTGATCTGAAAGAAAGACCTGTTTCTGTTTCATTACATATACTGCCATCATCTCCACAGCATCAATATAAGGTTCAAAACTTGGTATAAGAAAGAAGGTTTTACCTATATAAATGGCTGGAGTTATATATACTATCATTTACAAATGATTATACTGTAATGCTGGCATACATCTTTCAGTGGTGGGGAATAAAGATTGATCCTAAGTAAGAAATTCAAAATATACATCGGCAAGCATTTAAACTAGAGGACAGGGATGGTGGATGGAGGTGGATGGATTCGGGATGTCATCCAGCAAACAGATGAAGACAATGGGAAAAATGAAAAATTAAATTATTTTAATAGTTCACGCTTCAACATCAAGGTAGGAGAGGAAACCAGGCATAAACTATATGAAGTATAGCTTCATGCTTGGTATCCTAAGTGAAATAGCTGGAAAATGATAAGCAGAAATGCTCACAGTACGAGCAATGTTTCATATCTGCAAGCCCTAATGGTGGAGGCTTACAGATATTACCACCATTATAGACACCGAGTTCAATGAGTCCAATGAATGGGATGCGGTCATACTGGGCTATAATATTTTTAAGATGACAAAATGGTAGGAAGAACAGCTTTTTATGTCAAAAATATTAAAGTACTGAAATGCAGGGTACATGAGGACAGGAGGAAGCACTCTGGACCATCTTAGAAAGGGGTAATGGCACATCCATCCACACCAGTATGGTCTACCAACCTCCAACCCAGATGGAAGAACTAGACATAGATCTAGCCGAAGAAATAAAAAAGATGGGAATGAAGGGAAAGGTGGTGTTGGTAGAAGACTAACCTTCCAGTTGTGAACTGCAGTATCCATCTGCAGAATCAGCTAGAAGTTGAGAGATGGTTGATGCTCTTCAAAGGGCTCTGCTCAGACAAGTGATGTTGGAATTCACAAGAGAAGAGGTGATACTGGACTTGGTTCTTACAATCAGTGACAATTTCTCTAATGTCTGATTGGTATTCTCCTGAGCACCAGTGATCATCAGACAGTATAGTCTGATATAAGAGCTAAGGCAAAAAAAAAGTCAAATAAAACTCAAAGTTCCGGATTTCAAAAATACCAGCTTTGGTAAAATGGTGACATGCCTTAATGAAGAGTTGGCAGGATGGTATGATAAAGCCAAAGTGGAATAATAATGGGCTAAACTAAAAGAAATTATAATAAAAGCAACAAATCTTTATGTAAGGAAGTTAAATAAAAGCTAAAAGAAAAGGAAATCAATATGGTTCTCCAACGAGGTGGCAGAAAAAACAAAGATCAAAAGATGAGCATTCAAAGAGTACAAAGGATCCTCAAAAGAAAACACAGGGAAGAATATTTGACAAAGATGAGAGAAACAAAAAGCAATCAGGATGTCAAAAGCATGAGAGAAAAAAAGAATGCTAAAGAGGCAAAATGAGTTAACAAGACTTTTTTCAAGGATATCATAGAAAAAAGGAAGACCAGAGGTGGAACTGTAAGATTAAAAGGTGACAGGAAACAATGTACGGAAAGGGATAATGAGAAAGAAGAAATGTTGAACATACTTCTGTTTAGTGTTCACTGCAGATGGCCTTGGAAAAGGACCGCTGATGGTTAGCAACAGTACAGATGGGCGTGAGATAGATAGATACCACACCATCCTCAGATGAGGGTGTTTGCATAAAACTGGTAAAACTGAAGGTGTACAATATCATGGAGCTGGACGAGAAACATGCAAGGATAGTAAGGGAACTCAGAGAAGTTCTGGCGAATCCTCTGAAGGTCTTATTCGAAAGATCACCGGAGACAGGAGTGGTTCCATGGGATGGGGAAAGCGGTTGTGGACTCTTCTTCACAAAAGTGGTAACGAAGGAAGCTGAAAACTACAGGCCAGTAAGGTGCTGAAGGAAAGGATCAAGAACTACCAACAATCCAGTGGGTTGCATGATCCCAGGTGACATGGCTTTACCAGAGCAGATCATGTCAAACAAATTTGACTGATTTTTCCAATTGGGTGACTAGAGAATTAGATCAAGAGCATACACTGGAAATGGTTTACTTGGATTCAGCAAAGCTTTTCATACTGTTCCACATAGGAAGCTCAAAAATAAACTGAGCAGCTTGGGGACAGGTTTCAAGGTGGTGGACTAGTTTAGCAATTGATTGAGACAGACAACAGAAGGTGGTGGTAAACTGAATTCACTCAGACTAGAGAAAAGTGATTAGTGGAGTGTCAGAAACTGGTTCCGTTCAATATCTTTGTGAGTGATATTGCAGAAAGGTTAAAAGGAAAAGTTTGGGTTTTTTGCAGATGACTCGAAAATATGCAACAGAGTGACATGCCTGAGGGAGTAGACTGAATGCAGAATGACCTAAGAAAGCTCAATGAGTGGTTGAAAAGATTCAATGCAAAAAAGTGCAAAGTCATGCATTTGGAGTGAAAAATCCAAAGGAGCAATACACGATAGAGAGGAGGCAGATGCTGATGAGTACTGATCAGTAGAGAGACCTTGCAGTAATAGTGTCTGAAGTATCAAAACAGGGTGACAAGAGCCAGAGGGATGCTAGCCTAAATAGAGAGAGCTAAAACCATCAGAATAAAAGCTGGTGATAATGCCCCTATACACATCATTGGTGAAGCCTCAGAATAGTGTATTCACTTCCAGAGGCCTTATCTCAAAAACGATAGAGATAGGATAGGCTAGAGCAGTCCAGAGTAAGGCAACCAAAACAAAGTGGGGTCTGCATCAAAAGGCATATGAAATGCAACTTCAGGACCTGAACATGTATACCCTATAGGAGAGGAGAGACATGGTCCCTTCGTGTCTCCACCCTTGTCTTGCCGGTCCCTCTTTGCCTGACCTCTGGTTTGACCTTGACTTTGCTTCTGGATCACCACCTACCTGGACCTCTGCTGGATCCTGATGCTGCCTGATCTTTGGCTACCCTGATCTCCACCTGCCCCAATCTCTGCCTGGACCTCAATGTTGCTTGTTCACCGCCCTCCCTGACCTTGGCCTCCTACCCGGCTTCGTCTGACCGCTCCTTATGGGACTTTCGCCTAAGCCCTGCCATCCCTTGGAACCCAAGGGCTTAACCTGTGGGAAAAGGGGCTGGTATAGGTGAAGCCCTAGACATAGACCTAATAAGAGTGTGTCCACCTGCTGTCGATGTGGGCCTAGTGGATTCACCTTCTAGGCTGCATCAACCATGCCACAGTCAAAGGGCACCCCGTTTCGTGACAGATCATAATATCTGAAAGATATTACTGCTTAAACAAACCTTTTCTATTGGAAAGAAAACTATAGAACTATGGGTCACAGCTTGAAGTAACAAGGAAATAGATTCAAACATCATCGGAATATATAGGTTCACAAAAGGAGTGGTGGCTGCATGGAGTGCCCTCCCAGAGATTGTGGTGAAGACAAAGATATAAGTAGAATTCAAAACAGCGTGGAACAAACATAAAGGATCACGTACAGGCAAGAACACAACAAAACACTGGAGTAATATGCATGTACCAGTAGTTCAACCCAAAACTGCACTGAAATGAATATAGTGTGCTTCCAAGAAAGACATGGGTTGACTTGCATAGAGTGACAGTTACAACCCTAAACAAAAAGCACAGGCTGACTTTTAGAGACGGTTACATAACCATCACAGAGCAGTAGTTAAAACCCTAAAAACCTTGCTGGACAGAATTACATTAATCATTTTGGTCTTTTTCTGCCATCTGTTACTATGCTAGTTTAACCAAGTTTTTCTGTAACTATTACTGTGAAGAGTGATAGAAATATAAAACCAATTTAAAAAATGTAAATCAATGGAACTGATTATATAATAATAAAAATAATAATAAACCAAAATTGCCAACATTTCAGATATATATTATTGTAAACCACAAGAAAAAAAGAAAAGAGAAACTTAAAACTGGGTGCAAGGGAGTTGAAGTGGCTGCAGGGGTATGTGAGGCAAAGCCCCTAGTGTCCCCTTGTGAGCATGTGCAGGACCAGGCTGGGAGCCTGGTCCCTTTTAAATCCCCTAGAGGGAGAATGGCTATGGGCAAGACCCTGCAAGCAGGAGGTGCTTGGAGGGTGTGCCCAATACAGTGGAGGATAAGTTGCTGAGCCAGTGGGAAGAGGATGGGCCCCATGGATTGGGAGCTCCAGGTCCTGTCTGAGAGTGGGAGCTCCTCTCTTTGGGAGAGGGTAGGCAGACTTCTGGGAAGTGCCTAAGGATCTGTGAAGGTAGGCAGACTGCTGGGAAATGCCTAAGAGTTACTAGGAAGGTGGGCAGACGTCTGGGAAGTGCCTAAGAGTTACTGGGAAGATGGGCAGATTTCTGGAAAGTGCCTAGCCTGTAACTTACTGAGTGGAGAACAGGCAGACTTCTGGGAAGTGCCTTTGTAGCTGAGACTAGAGAGTAGTCTTTGTGTTTGCAACTGTCTGCGCCAATCCTGAATGTGTTAAATGTGGCAATGTAAATAAATGCGCTGAAGTTACAGCAGGGTCTGAGTTTGATTCCTCTGGCTGTGTCCAAGTCCTTGACCACTTGAGTGCTACAGGGTGGTTGTGGGGAGGGAGAAATAAGGAGTCCCTACCATTGCACAAAGGGAACATCTAGTGGCCAGATTAAGGGTTCATTATTGCAAAGTTTCATAATGAGCCTTGAAGTCAAGCCTACAGTCTAAGACTTTTGGTGTTTTCTAAGATAATATAAGTCATATAAATGATTTATATTAAGCATTAATGTGTCTGGGGGAAGAAATAAATAGTTGAATGTTTCCCTATAAAATTGTTTGTTATTGTTTTTCTTCTTATGCACCAAAGTTCTGCAGCGCAGATAGGCTTTAGTGTTTCTAAATGATATAGCTGTGTTCAGCATGAACTGGATAACTCGCATTAAAATGTATGCTGTTAAGATCTGAGATGTTGACAATTGTTTATTGATTTGGAATGCAATACAACTAAAGTTTTAAAAAAACACTCTCACGGCAATGATTGAACTAAATGAGCTAGAAGGGATATAAAACAAGTAAAAAATCTCTGAAGGCTCATGGAGTGATAGCCCAACAGAAGCTGGCTTGAAATGAGCTGGAATTCCAAAGGAGCAGAAAAAAACTGCAGAGTAAAAAAACAAAACAAAATAAAAAAATGCACAAGACTTATCATTCACTTTTGGATATGTAAAGTGGCTCCTCTGAGGCTAGTCCTATAGAATACGGCAGAGAAAGGGTAGGCAGTATGCTCAACAAATTACATTACAGCAAACAAAGGAACCTAGTTTAGTTCTATTTTTAGATTCTCTCGTGATTTTTGCAGATGTTTTTCCTTGAAAGTATTTGTTTTTTCATTTGTTTTTAATTAATGAATATTGTTTTATTAAAATTATATTTTTGGCATTTTTTGTATCACACCTTGAACCTTTTCAAAAGGTAGTTTATAATGTAATAAGTAAACAAAAGCTTGTTTACCCTAATTTGCATACTCTCTGAAACACTTATTTGCCCAGTCTTCATAGGATATAACGGGGAAGCAACAAGATGACAAATTAAGAAAACATTAAAATTAAGATGACAAATTAAGAAAACATTAAAAAAACAAAAAAACCCCAAACAGTACAAACCATGTCAGAACATTACATTACAATTTTCTCATTCATGCAAACTTTTATCTTCTTCACATGACAACTATCTAGCCCATTAAAGTCTAGCATTGCCAGTACCTTGGTAAAAAATATTCTCTCTTATACAACATTCCAGGTTTTGACTAGCACATCCATTACCCACACAGAGAAACTGACCTATGTGAATGGAGACCCTGCTTATCTCCTGCTTTTACTGCTCTGTACAGGGTAACTAATCAACCATGTTGCTACAAAACAAACACATAGAAAGTCTAAAGAGCAAGTAATACCACTCACTCTTCATAAACCTTTTTGTAAAGCCTGCTGGTTCTGGTGAGAAAAACAGCACAGTGCATCTTTCACTTGTGCCAAGGGAGTACTAAATAGATGTAATCCCTTCAAATGACTGAAATTCCACATTAGTGGTAGTGCTCATGCTCATTATCAGAGACTAGCCATGGCCACTACCAACCTTCTTGCAGCTGGTCTTTCCAGATAGTACTGATAGCAAATGTTGCTTACCTGTAACAGGTGTTCTCACAGGACAGCAGGATGTTAGTCCTCACATATGGGTGACATCACAGGATGGAGCCCTGTATGGAAAACTTTTCTGTCAAAGTTTCTAAAAAGCTTTGACTGACACTGGCACACTGAGTGCACTGAGCATGCTCAGCCTGCAATTATCCCTGTGACCACAGGTGTCTCCTTCAGTCTCGTCTTATAGCAAAAAGCGCAAGCGAAACTAAATAAAAGTAAAATCGTATACAGACCCAAGTCCGCGGGGTGGCGGGTGGGTTTCGTGAGGAGGTAAGCAACATTTGCTTTCTCACAGGACAAGCAGGATGGTAGTCCTCACATACGGGTGAGTACCGAGCTGAGGATGCCCGAGAGTGCACCAAATGCACCCAAGACGTGCAAAAGGCGCAATGACGGGGGTGGAATTTGGAATGGAGGGCATCCTGAAACCCGTAATGGGTTGGTGGATGGATGTTGGGTAGTTAAACCGAAAAGAATAGGAGAAGACGGACTAACCAAACATGGAGCATGCCGCCTAGTCGTATCTAAGCAATAATGGCTGCGAAGGTATGGAGAGAGCTCCAGGTCACAGCCTGATAAATATGTACAAGCAGCACCGGCCGAAGGTAAGCTATGGAGGCTGGGACGGACAGAACAGAGTGTGGTTACACAGTGTTGTAGTGAAATGCCTGCTTGTTGGTAGGAAAAAGAGATACAGACCGTCAATTCGGAGGAATAGGTCTGTTTGCCCACTGGAACTCGCAGCTTGGCTCTTGCAACAGAAGGAAAGAGTTAGGTGGAATTCCTATGGAGTGTAGTGCAGTCTAGATAGAATGCAAGTGCATTATTACAGATCAAGGAGTGGAAAAACCCTCTCGCTTTGGTGAGAGAGAGGTGTTGGGAAAGTGGGCAGAGTATATTCTGAGTAAGGTGAGATGCAACATCTACCTTAAGAAGGATATGAAGTTGAAAACGTAAAACCACTCTGTCACGGAGGAACGCAGGGTCGGGTGAGTATGTAACAAGATGTTTCGAAAGAATCATATGCTGCTCGGAAGTCGTGTTTTCCCGACTCAAGGCCATTTTGGATAATGGAACTGAGTGGTTCCCTTTGTTGTTGTGGGAGTTTGTCTGTGATATCCTGTACTTGTTTCCATAAGTTCCTCTGGTGTTGTGTCATGTAGAGTTGATAAGCTGCTATACGTGACACTAGCCTGGAGCCTTGGAACATCTTGCAGCTTAGTACGTCGAGAAACTTTTGTTCTTTCCAGGGGGGGGGTAGAAGAATGGGGGTTTTGTTTCCTGGCTTTTTTCTGTGCCGACTCCACCACCACTGACTGATGTGGTAGTTGTGATTTTTGAAACCCCGGTGTGTATTGTACAAGGTACGTCGCATCTGTTCTTCTATTAACAGGTGGAACTGTACAAGGATGCTCCCAAAGACGGTACTGTAGGTCTAAAAGCACTTCATGGACCGGTATAGCCATGACTTCTTTGGGTGCATTGACAAATTGGAGGACTTCCAGTGTTTTATGTCTGGTGTCTTCTTCTGTGACTAGGTCAAATGGTATTGACTCAGACATTTCTTTTATAAAATTTGTGAAAGAAAGGTCCTCTGGCAGGCAGGGACTTTCTTCTTTCCTCCAGTGGAGAAGGCTCTGACATAAGATCATCCGTGTCTGTATCCACATATTCCCATGGATCACACTGGGGTTCTAAATCGGATCCAGGTGGAGGAAGAGTGTCCTGTGTAATAGGACCTTTTGGCATCAATGACATTTTTGATGCTTTTAATGGAGGATGCTTTGGCATCGATGAAGAAAAACCGTGCATCAATGGGGATCCGAACAGCATCGACGGCATCGATGGGAATCGACATCCGGTGTCCCCATGGACCGGGGAGAAGCATCGAAGGAATTGATGGGATTCTCAGCCAGTGGGGTTTTGTAAGCCCCGATGGACCAAGTAAAGGTTCCGATGTGGATGGAATAGGCAACATAGGATGAAGATCCACAACCTCGTCTTCTGAAGAACCCAGAATGGGTACTGTCGGTGGAGTCATCAGTGGTTTCATCGGTGTCACCAGCATAGGTTGCATCGGGAATGCGCCGATCAAGGCATCAAGCCTGTTTAGCAGTGGTGCAAACACAGATGGCTCTGGCATCGGTGTCAGTACGGGGACTGGCATCGGTGGAGGCTGCAGATTTCGGAATGTCTCGACGATTGCTTGTCTGACCAGGTTATTTAGCTCTTCCCTGGAGACTGGGATCAAATCCACTGCAACAGAAGGCATGTTGGGCGCTACTGGCTCATCCACATGGATATGTGGTGCCTCAGTCTCCAACACCGATCCCGGTGGGGAGAACCTCAGTGCCTCAGGTACAGAGGGGGACAGAGACTCTCCATTTTATCGAGACGGGCATGCCTGCCCTTCGGAGTCATATGTATGCAGGTGGGACATGCGCAGACATTGTGACTGGGACCAAGGCAAAGTACGCATATTTCATGCAGGTCTGAAATCAACATCGTTCAGGGGCATTTTGGACACTTTTTGAATCCCATGGCCATGATTAAAATTTTTGGCCAGGAATGGTCGGTGGCCTGCAGGTACCGATGGTGAGGTGACAGGAACTGACTGAGGAAAAAACCCCGGAACAGTATTCACCAGACTTTGGTCGAAGGGAGACCCGTGAAGGGTCTCCTCACCGGGAGATCATGTGCCAGGGGTAAGACGCACTGACTCATGATCCCTCGCCTCCAGTCAAAACCCCATAACCGGGGCCTGCTGGGGGGCCGGCTGGGCCTTGGAAGTTCACTGCTGATGGGAGCGACTTCTGGAACCAGCATGGGACGTGCGAGTCTGGTGGCTGGAGGATAATATTTCCGCTGCCGATACAAGGACTTCCTGGAACTTGGTCAGGAAGATTTCCTGGCAGAGGAAGGTGGGTCAGAAGCACTAGCAGAAAGCTGCTGAAGGGTTTCATGGAGATCCTTCAGCTGGACTACCACGTCCCTGACCCTATCCCTGAAGAGATTTTCCCCTGTACAAGGAAGGTCAGCCAACTTCTCTTGGACTTCTGGATGAAGGTCGGAAGCATGGAGCCAGGCCATCCTACAGGCATTGATGCCCATGGCGGCCACCTGGGCTGCTGTTTCAAAAACATCGTAGGTGGATCTCACCTCGTGTTTTCCGGCTTCTAGGCCCCGTTTCACAACAGCAGAGAATGACTCCTATTGCTGCTGCAGCAGTCGTTCTGCAAGCTCTTGGACCTGCTTCAACAGGTTCTGGATGTACTGAGTCATGTACAACTGGTAGGAGGCAATACGGATGATGAGCACAGTGCCCTGAAAGACTTTCCTACCTAAGGTATCCAGCTCCCAATGTTCTCGTCCCAGAGGGAAGCAGAGGAATGGGTGCGGGAATGCTTGGCCTTCTTGAGAGCTGACTCCACCACCACAGACTGGCGGGTGAGATGGCATTTTTCAAAACCTAAGGCCTGTTGCACCAGGTAAGTGGCATCAGCCTTCCTGTTTACCGGAGAAATTGATATTGGGTATTCCCACATCCTAAGGAGAAGATCCTTAAAGATGTCGTGGATAGGAACAGCCACTATCTCCTTAAGTGCATCAACAAACTGGAGAACTTTCAGCATCTTATGTCATGCATCCTCCTCAGTTAGGAGGTGGAAGGGAATGGTTTCAGCAATGGCCTTGATAAACCCCACCAAGGAGAGATCCTCCAGGAGAGACTGACACCTTTCCTCTGGTGGCAAAAGTTCTGAGAGGAGATCACCAGAGTCTTCAGAAGAAGACTCAGAAAAGTCATCTCCCCATGGATTGTATGGACCCTCCTCCTCACTTAGGTCCCTAAGGGGCCTGCGTGGGTGAGGCTTGTCCAAACCTTTTGGCCTGGGTACCGAGGGAACCGGCGGCATGGAGGGCACTGATGACCGTGGGAGGCCCAATGGCCCGGGCATAGGCACAGGGAACTGTGGCCTTGGGACCAAAGCACCGGACGGTGCCAGCAGTCAGTGCATGTCTTCCTCCTCAGAGGACCCAATGATGGGAATCACTCCCGAGAAGGGTATTGGTGACCAGTGAGGAACCAATGGTCCCCCTGGCACCGGCTGCGTCTGAAGGGCACCAAGTAGGATGTCCAGATGCTCAAGCAGGGGCAACAACTGAGATTGTGTGGGCTCTGGCACCGGTATGGGAGCCTGTGCCGGGGGCGGTTCAATGCCCCGTAAGGCTCGGAGCATCGCACCCTGTGGTCCAACTCCTCCTGGAAGTCCGATTTAAAATAGAACTGATAGACCGTGACGAGGCATCACCTGATCCTCCTCAGAGCCCCGAGGAGGCTCGGTGCCCAGCATCGATGTTGGTGGGGAATGCCTAGGACTCCTGGGTCTGCCGGAGAATGAGGCCTCCTCACCACGGGGCCTCTTCAGTGGCGGCATGGCAGCTGCCGGTGCCACACCAAAACTGGAGCCATATACCAATGGTGATCAGTGGTGATGCTTTCAGGGTTTCCCACAGTGCTTGGTCCGGTCTTTCCCCGGCACCGAGGAAGCAGAGGATCCCAATGTCCGAGAGAGCAACGACAGTTGCGAGGTCCGATCATGGCTCCCTGATTCTTGGAAGCAGCAGCTGAGGGTGTAGAGAGGGACAGCATATCCATCAGTTTCCCCTACCCCCGAGCGTCGGGGATTCCGAACCCGGCATAGATGGAGTGGACTTTTGGGGCCAAAGACTTTCTCCATTTTATCGAGATGAGCACAACGGACCTTGGGGGTTATCTGATCACTCAGCTGACACCTTCGGGTGTCATGCAATGCCCCCAGGCAGAGGATGCAAACCTCATGCGGGTCCACGATGGACATGGTCTGCGGACACTGGGGGCATTGGCAAAACTTGGACGATGCCATGAAAATGAGCCAGCGAGCGGTCAATGGTCAGCGGTCACAGAGAAGCGAGTCGCCAGGAATCAACCGCGAAAAAGGTTGAATGGTAAACTAACCTGCTGCGCTGAGGGGAAGGGGGACCTGACGTGAAACAGAGAAAAAATGCTTTAAAAGCTTATAAAGAGAAAAAACTAAAGAGCTCCAAACACCATGAGGCAACTAGCACCGCAGAAAAAAAGACTGAAGGGGATCTCGCGTGAATGTACGGCAGGCTGGGCATGCTCAGTATGCCAGTCAAAGCTTCTAGAAACTTTGACAAAAGTTTTCCGTGCTGGAGTCAATCTGATGATGTCACCCATCTGTGAAGACTACCATCTGCTTGTCCTAGGAGAAACCATGAACACGTCCCGAGGAACACTGCGAAACTCCAGTGTATATCCATCTTGTATCACCTCCAAGACCCACCAATCTGACGTGATTCCGATCCACCTCTGATAAAAGAGAGCGAGACGACCCCCTATCTGCTGTTCCCAGGAGTGGGTCGGCACACTTTCACTGAGAGGCTCGCGAGGTTCTGATACCCGAGCCTGTACCCTGTCTGAGCTGTCTAGGACGAAAGGACTGAGACATACTGAAAGGTCAAGTCCTCTGAAAGGTCACTTCACTATAGGGTTGAAAACGCTTGGATCCCCTATCATGACCTCTCATGCCAAAGCAGCATGGCATCTGCTTCTTATCCTTCGGCAACTGAGGAATTGGGGACTCGCCCCACTTATTGGCCATTTTCTCCAACTCGTTCCCAAACAAGAGTGAGCCTTTAAAGGGCAACTTTGTAAGGTTAGCCTTGGTTGTCACATCAGCTGACCAATTTCTCAGCCATAACTGATGCCAGGCCGCTATTACTGAAGCCACCCCTCTGGCTGAGGTGTGAACCAAACGAAGCCTGATTCTGCCAGAAAGGTGGCTCCTGTCTCTCTACAACTGCCCTGGAATTCACTCCAGATTCATCGACCTCCTGAGAAAAGGTAAACAGGAACAAGCCATCAGAGAACAACATGAAGCTATCTGGAAGGTCATTACCACTGCTTCAAATACTATCTTAAGGATAGCCCTAGCCTTCTATCGTGCGCATCCCTCAAGGCCGCTCCTCCCTCCACAGGATAGTCGTCCACTTGGAGACGGCATACACCAGCGCATCCACTTTCAAAAAACGCAACCGCTCTCTTGCCACTGGATCCAGGGGGTTCAGGCCTTCCAAGACTCGACCCCCTTTGAAATTATCTGGCGACTGTTTCCCGTTGCCAGATAGATGGATAAAACAGTATTTATCCAGGTAAGTGGCGGCAATGGCTACCGCCACTTACCCAGATAGCTTTTCAGGGATGCCTCCACCCCCTTCCCTAATTAAAATGTGCTTTCAACCTATGTCATGTTTTTTTTTAACTCCAAATTATGTAGCATATCATTAGCTTATTGCATCGAGTTTAAAAAAAAAATCTTGACATTAAACGTGTATGTTAAAAACCAGTGCACATTTATTGCATCGTCCTGTAAGTGTTCCTTCCACCCTCTCTCCCTACTCCACTGGTCAGACCCCTTTTACTCTGCTCTCTCAGGCCCCAACTCCTTTCTCTCCCCTCCCCCTCCAGGCTCAATCCCTCTATCTCCACCCCCAGCCCTCCACTTCTAATTTGACTCCTCTCTCACACACACACACACACACACCCCTTCACACAGGCTCCCTGTCTCTCACACACACACATACTCCTCCTACATTTTCCCTCTTTCTCTCTTGCACACACACACCCACACACAGGCTCCCTCTCTCACATATACACATACCCCTCACACATTTTCCCTCTTTCTCTCTAGCACACACCCCCTCACACAGGCTCCATCTCTCTCGCACACAAACCTCCCTTCACATAGCCTCCTTCTCTCTCTTTCACACAAATATTACCTCACACAGGCTCCCTTTCTCTCTCGTACATATACACACCCTCTCACACAAGCTCCCTGTCTCTCATGCACATCCACACCCCCTCATATAGGCTCCCTCTTTCTCTTGCACATTCTCATACAACCCTGCACACAGGCTCCCTCCATTTCTCTCTCACACACATACAGGCCCCTTAACACAGCCTCTTTTTCACAAACACGCACTTTTACTCCCATACACACACATATACGCTTCCAGTCTCCTACTCACATACACACACCACTTCACTCCATACACACACATAGGCTGCCAATCTGTTACTCACATACACCCCTTCCTCTCTCAATCACATTGGCTCACGAGCTCTCTGCCTGCAGCTATCCAGCTTCTCTCTTCCATGTAATTGGCTGTGAGTGGGACAAGAACATTTTGAAACCAACTTGACTAGAAGATGAAGTCTACTGTTACTTCATTAAAAGCTTACTAAAGTACTTTCTCTTAGCTTGCTTAATTTGTCCGAAATAAAATTTGGTTGAGTATTTCAACCGAAATTCAACCTCAGGGGCTTTAGCCTTTCACTACTTTCTTTCAGTTTGATGAAGTTGACATTTTAAAGTTCTTAAGCTCAAGAGAAACCTTTTATGATCTTTATTAGTTATTGAAGTTCAATAAGAAGGTGGGGCCAAATGGTCATAAGCCATTTTCAGGGCCAAGTTCCAGGCAGAAATTTCATATCCAATTTATTTATTTTGATTTATATATTCCATTTTTCGCACTTTTTTCAGCACTTCCAAGCGGATTACATTCAGGTACTGTAGGTATCCCCTGAGGACTTACAATCTAAGTTTGTACCTGAGGCAAAGGAGGGTAAAGTGACTTGCCCAAGGTCACAAGGAGTGACAGTGGGCCTCAAACCCTGGTCTCCTGGTTCATAGCCCGTTCTAACCACTAGGCTACTCCTCCATTCCTGTGAGATCCAGTTCCTGTGGGAAAATTTTTACATCCACAAAATTAATCTATCTAATTAAAACCTTCTGTTTGGCAGGCAGGGAGAGAGAAATAGCACAATATAAAGAGAAAGATATTATGATCTGTCAAAACAAATGATACTGATTAAATTGAGGAATGAAGAATCCTAAGGGCTTTAGATGTAAAAGCTATGGCCTGATTTTCAAACGCATTTACACATGTAAATGCATTTTATGGGGCGGATTTTAAAACGAGCGCGAATAGCCTACTTTTGTTTGCGCTCCAGGCGCAAACAAAAGTACGCTGGATTTTAGTAGATACGCGCGGAGCCGCGCGTATCCGCTAAAATCCTGGATCGGCGCGCGCAAGGCTATCGATTTCGTATAGCCGGCGCGTGCCGAGCCGCGCAGCCTACCCCCGTTCCCTCCAAGGCCGCTCCGAAATCGGAGCGGCCTCGGAGGGAACTTTCCTTTGCCCTCCCCTCACCTTCCCCTCCCTTCCCCTACCTAACCCACCCGCCCGGCCCTGTCTAAACCCCCCCCTTACCTTTGTCGGGGGATTTACGCCTCCCTCTGGGAGGCGTAAATCCCCGCGCGCCAGCGGGCCTCCTGCGCGCCGGGCCGCGACCTGGGGGCGGGTACGGAGGGCGCGGCCACGCCCCCGGGCCGTAGCCACGCCCCCGTACCCGCCCCCAAAATGCTGCCGACACGCCCCCGAAACGCCGCGACGACCGGGCCCGCCCCCGACACGCCCCCCTCGGAGAACCCCGGGACTTACGCGAGTCCCGGGGCTCTGCGCGCGCCGGGAGGCCTATGTAAAATAGGCTTCCCGGCGCGCAGGGCCCTGCTCGCGTAAATCCGCCCGGTTTTGGGCGGATTTACGCGAGCAGGGCTCTGAAAATCCGCCCCTATCTGTGTAAGTGGGCTTTTGAAAATTGCTACAATATATGGCATTGAATCACCCATAGGATTCACTCACAGAAGTGCACTTTACGCATATAAATGGCTTTTGAAAATTGCTAGGATAGTATCTTACATTTACGTGTGTAATTCCTTTGAAAATTCACCTGTAAGTCTAAAATGTGCTCCACTCTACGATTTGGTATATTAATCTACTGTTTTAAGGAGAGATTAGTCATTTCAGCAAAAATTTACTCTCCAGGGACAGATCAGGTACATTTGCATAGAGGTTAAAATCTCCAATCAGGAGAAAGTGAGAACTTTTAAGGACAAAATCAATAATAATAGAAATTATGGATCTAATCTACTGTAATCTGCTAGGCTTCTCTAGGGAGTTAAACAATTGCATCCTCTAGTTCAGGGATTGATCCCCAGCTGGGATCTTAATCTAGGTTTGCAGACTTTGAGTTTGGCGCTATTTGAACCCCTTAAGAAAATTTCTCTGACAGATCTAACATTGAAAACAATGTTTCTAGTAGTGATTTGTTTGGTGAGACATATCTCGGAATTGCAGGCCTTATCCTATAGGGATCTGTTTTTGGGGATTACTTATGGAGAGGGTTTTCATTTGAACAGTGCCTTTCTTTTTGCCAAAAGTGATCTTTGATTTTCTTCTGGAACAGTCAGTGGAGTTACCAGTGTTTTGGAAGGCTGCTTAGGAGGTGGAGTTGCATAGCTTCATGTGCTTGATGTTCATTGCACGGTTTTACAAACTGGAAAGTGAGAAGCAGTTTTTACATGTCGAACCTTTTGTGCTGTTTAGTGGTCACAAGAAGGGTCAGATGAGATGCCAAGGAACCATTCTGAATCTTGCTACAGAAACAAGAAAATGTCATATGCACTTTGAAAGAGTTCAGAGTGAGGTCCTTTAGCAAAAAGGAAAAAATGCCCACTTCCTTACACCAAATCTCAAACACCTTCCAGATGCTGACATAAACCAATAAAGACAAAAGTTTCTAAGCCATAAGCAATGTAGATATCACTTCTGAGTAGTCCCTATGACTGAACCTTTTCTTTTTAAAAACCAGGCCAAGAAACAAAAGTGTACTTGCTGGTTGCAGATCACCAGTCCCTAATACAACAGGTCCTGCAAATGCTCGAACTTCAAGGGCTCCTGAACCCTAAGACATATTAAATCTTCGAACAAAGGCCTTCTGGGTCATTCCAGAGCCAAAAGAACCACCATTCCTTGGTGCCTGTGAATCCCTTGAATGACCCTGCCTATCAAAAGCCAAGGTGGAAACAAAAGAGACCCATTCAGAGGGCAAACCTGAACTAAGGCATCTAGCCCTGTCACTCTTAGTTCTTGTCTTCTGCTGAAAAACCATGAACATTTGGTATTTTTTGATGAAGCCATCAAGTTCATCAGAGAAACCCCTCATCTGTCTCGAGTCCGAGTAAATGCTACCTCAGAAAATTCCATTCATTGGGATCCAAGGCCTGTCTGCTTAAGAAGTCTGTCTAAATAATTTCTACTCTGGCAATGTGTACTAATATCACCAAAAGCTGACTCTGCCTATTGAAACAGCAGCTTCATCTCTTCAGAAACCCTTGCACTCCTGGCTCCTCCTTGATGACTGATTTAGGCTATCGCCAGTGCATTGTCGGAAAACACCGCCTTTCCCTGCACTAGTAGCAGACGCTCCAGCAAGGCCTTTCTGATTGCTCTTGCTTCTAGCTAATTCATGGGCCATGACTATTCATTGGCATTCCAGATACCCTGCGCTATCCATCCCTAAGGCTTGCATCTATGGTCATTACCATCCAATCTGGAACCTCCAGCTCCACTCCCTTGGACAAATTACATATTGAGACAATGACTGCGCTTGGCCTCCAAAAGAAACAGTAGCCGGACATTGTACTCCTCTGAATGAGGATTCAACAGAGACAGAAGGGTCCCTCTGCAATGGGCACATATGAAACTCTGCCCAAGGGACCAAATCTAGAATCGAGGCCATCAAGCCCAGAACCTAAAGATAATCCCCTGCTCTGGAAACAGATAGCTGAAAAAACTGGCACACTTGAGATTGAAGTCTCTCCATTCTCTCCGTCATGAGAAAGACCTTCCCCCACAGAGTGTCAAAACAGGCCTACAGATATTTCAGGACCTGAGAAGGGTGAAGATTCTTCTTGGGAAAACTGATCACCCAGCCTAGGTCCTGCAGCAGCCGAATAACCCTAGCAGTAACCTAACCACCTGAATCAGTCAATTGTTGAGATACAAGTGGACCAATATACCTTCCTTCCAGAGTGCTGCTGCTACCACTACCATGATCTTGGAAAATGTCCTTGAAGCTATTACCAACCTAAAGGTCAGAGCCTGAAATTTAAAGAGGTTTCCTGTACTGCAAAACAGAGAAACGTTTGATGAACCTTTGGAATTAATATGTGAAGGTATATCAGAAACTCCATTTTGCGAACTGCCACACTCACCAGACGGAGTCTCCATATGAAAGTGAGAATCTCTCAAGGTTGTATTCACCTTATTTAAATCCAGAAATGGTTTGAAGGTGCCTTCTTTCTTTGGCACCACTAAGTTAAAGGAATTATACCCTGATCCTATTCTTCCCTTGGTACCAGAACAACCGCTGCCAAGCTAAAGAATTGGTCCAGATTGTCTGCACCATGACCTTCTTTCTCTCTGACAAGGAAGGGGAGACTACGAAGTTCTCCAACCTGTGACCATCCTTTATGATCTGTTATGCAGGTCCACTCTGAAAAATTGGGATAACTACCCCCCTCTTTTCAGCAGCAAACAGTGGACCTCGATCTTCATTGGGAAGACTTTGTTCCCCCTGAACCTCCCCTGACGTCATCTCAAGCACCCTTGCAGCTCAAACAAAAGGTCTGCAGCTTGCCTCCAAATAGTTTCTGTGTATAAGCAGATGAAGAAAAGGAGGCTACTGACTTTTCAATCCGGTATCACATGACCTCTCTAAACCTTAGTCTACTGGAAAGTCCCTTCTGCAAACTCCTGGGTTTATCTTCAGGGAACTTAAGAGACTTAGTGTCTCCAAACTGTTTCCAAAGAGAAGCATCCCTTGAAGGGTGACATTCCCAAACAAGATTTACACCACACATCAGCTGATCAGTTACATAGCCACAAAAGGCACCTAGCCAACACTAAAGTAATCATTCTTCTAGACAAAATATGAATGAGATCATAAAGAGCATCAGCCAGGAAAGCCACACCAGCTTCCAATTTTTCTGCTTCCCTTTCTTTGAAGGCCTCCTTGAGCATGTACACTAGTACCTGCTGCGCCCAGCACAAAAAAGCTCTGGCCATATAACTGCCACATATAGCCACCCAAAAAGCAAGAGCTAATACCTCAAAACCCTGCTTAAAATAGACTGCTAGCTTCCTATCCTGGCAATCCTTCAAGGCTGAGCAGCTCTCCACTTAACTGTGTTTCTTTTTTTTTTTGTGACTGCCAAAACTAGTGCAACCATCTTAGGGAAATTTAACAACTCCAAGGCCTCATCCAATAGAGCAGGGGTTCCCAACCTTTTTGGGAGCGTTGACTTATTCTCAACCTCCAAAATTTTCACGAACTTCCATATGCTTCCCTTTCATTTTTATCTGCAGTTAAGAGCCATATATAGAAAAGTGTTTAATGTAATAACAAAGAAATAATTATATGCAAATCAGACTCATTCATAATATATAAAACTTATTAAATAATGCTTACTGATATAAATGGAATACATATAATTGCAAAATATAGCAGTAAATGTGCAAGAATGTACTTATATTCAATAACTTTCATAGTGAAATTACAGGCAGCCAAACAGCTGGATCTGGGGGGAATAGACTAGGGGAGGGAGAGCGAGAGAGAGACTGACCTGGATGGACTGGTGGAGAGAGAAAGAGACTGGCAAGAAAGAGATTGGTGGAGGGAAACAGAGTGAGAGTCTGGTGGGGATGGAGTGTGGAAGGAGAGAAACTAGTGGAGGGAGAGACAGACTGGTAGAAATGTACTGAGAGAGACAAACTTGGTGGAAATGGACTGGTGGAGGGAGGGTGATGGGGATGGACTGGTGGAGGGGAAGAGAGATTGGTGGAGACTGACTGGTAGAGAGGGAAAGAATGATGGGTATGGGCTTGGTGGAGGGAGAGAGAGAGAGATTGGTGAGGATGAACTATGCGTGTGGGGAGGGGGGAGAGAGACTTGCAGGTTGGTTTAATGGAGGAAGGCAGGGAGACTGCTTGGGATAGATCATGAAGCAGAGACAGAGAGTGAAGACTAATGGGGAAGGAAGAAGGAAGGATGTTTGAGACAGGCCACATCACTAAAATGGAGATGTGGAGAGAGGTCTCGTACACATATCCCTCCCAACCCTCCCCCTCCCGACATGGCATTATTTACTTATTTTAAGAAAATAATCCATGACAGAGAAACCTCCCTGTTAGTTCAATCTTTGCGGGGGTCCAATGGCTCTTTCGACACCTGCCTGTTACCAAATTCCTTACATGCAGAGATAGGACACTTCCACTCTTAAAACAAGAGGCACCACTACAAACATTTTGCCACTGGCATGTATGTCAGTGGCATTTCTAGACAGAAGAACCTTCTAGTAACAAAGAAACCCCTGGCCAGTTTCAACCATCTAAGAAAATTACCACCAAAACTATTCAAGTGCAAGAACCAAAGAACAATCATAACAAAAACAAATCCTGCTGACTGAGGCCTCAGAGCAGTCTATGGGTAAATACTTTTAAATTCAGGAGATCCCTGAAAATAAAACAGAAAAAAAAGGACATCCAAACACTGAGAAGTCCTATTAAGAATTATTCTCCTGGGGCCAGCCAATTCAGGTCTTAAGAACATAAGAAAATGCCATACTTGGTCAGACCAAGGGTCCATCAAGCCCAGCATCCTGTTTCCAACAGTGGCCAATCCAGGCCAAAAGAACTTGGCAAGTACCCAAAAACTAAGTCTATTCCATGTTACCATTGCTAATGGCAGTGGCTATTCTCTAAGTGAACTTAATAGCAGGTAATGGACTTCTCCTCCGAGAACTTATCCAATCCTTTTTTAAACACAGCTATACTAACTGCACTAACCACATCCTCTGGCAACAAATTCCAGAGTTTAATTGTGCGTTGAGTAAAAAAGAACTTTCTTCGATTAGTTTTAAATGTGCCCCATGCTAACTTCATGGAGTGCCCCCTAGTCTTTCTACTATCCGAAAGAGTAAATAACCGATTCACATCTACCCGTTCTAGACCTCTCATGATTTTAAACACCTCTATCATATCCCCCCTCAGTCGTCTCTTCTCCAAGCTTAAAAGTCCTAACTTCTTTAGTCTTTCCTCATAGGGGAGTTGTTCCATTCCCCTTATCATTTTGGTAGCCCTTCTCTGTACCTTCTCCATCGCAATTATATCTTTTTTGAGATGCGGCGACCAGAATTGTACACAGTATTCAAGGTGCGATCTCACCATGGAGCGATACAGAGGCATTACGACATTTTCCGTTTTATTCACCATTCCCTTTCTAATAATTCCCAACATTCTGTTTGCTTTTTTGACTGTCGCAACACACTGAACCGACAATTTCAATGTGTTATCCACTATGACACCTAGATCTCTTTCTTGGGTTGTAGCACCTAATATGCAACCCAACATTGTGTAATTATAGCATGGGTTATTTTTCCCTATATGCATCACCTTGCACTTATCCACATTAAATTTCATCTACCATTTGGATGCCCAATTTTCCAGTCTCACAAGATCTTCCTACAATTTATCACAATCTGCTTGTGATTTAACTACTCTGAACAATTTTGTGTCATCTGCAAATTTGATTATCTCACTCGTCGTATTTCTTTCCAGATCATTTATAAATATATTGAAAAGTAAGGGTCCCAATACAGATCCCTGAGGCACTCCACTGTCCACTCCCTTCCACTGAGAAAATAGTCCATTTAATCCGACTCTCTGTTTCCTGTCTTTTAGCCAGTTTGCAATCCATGAAAGGACATCGCCACCTATCCCATGACTTTTTACTGCTCCATAGGTCAGTCAGCGCTGGAGATTCAGCATTCACATCCATTAGGAGCACTGGTTCCCAACCCTGTCCTGGGGACCCCCCAGCCAGTCAGGTTTTCAGGATATCCACAATGAATATGCATGAGAAAAAATTTGCATGCACTGCCTCCATAACATACAAATTTTCTCTTAAGGAAAAGCCACAAGCTCACTCTACCGTGAGGCAAAAGCTTCGCAGAAAAAAGAAACTGAAGAGGGACCCTATGTGGACACGTGGAATAGGGCATGCTGGATATGCTCAGTATGCACAGTCAAAGCTCCTGAAACTTTGAGATAAGTTTTCTGTGCCAGGCTCCATCCGATGTCACCTATGTGTGAGGACTACCATCCTGATAGCCCTAGGATATTTTTACCTCAGAGAAGGGAACCAATTGACTCCACAGATAACACTAAACTAAGAGCGTCCCTGCAGAATGCCCATGATGTAGGACATTCCTACACATGCTCAATAACGTTTCCGAAAGTTCTAAAAGCTGTAAAGTCAAAACTTCTGCTCAGGGCTCTGTCTGATGACATCACCCAGTTGAGAGTACTCCAACATCCTGCTTGCCCTCTGAGAACATTTTTCCTGACAAACATTTTGGTAGTACTGTTGATTTAATACAGATCAAATGTTCATGCCTGCATAAAAAACATTCACTTTGGAAGATACATATCTCCTGATGTCCATGAAAATTTGCATATTAATGTCCTTAAAAATATATACAGAGGGATATATTTTCTATTATATGTATGTTTTTCATGCAAATTCCTACCTTAGGAGAAGCGGAAAGCTCCATCTCCGCAGAAGTAGTGTCCATGTGCTTTCTTGCTTCTGTCTTTGGTGAGAGATGTGGTGGTGCTGGAGCCCTTCTTTTCCTCCTCTTTTCTATTTCTGGGTCTTGTACTGTAGAAACTTGACTCTTTAAAACAGTGGTAGATTTTGGTTCATAAAATGGATTTGACCTGTTTAAAAGAGGAAGAAAACTTTTTTTTTTGCTATTTTATAATTTTTCAAATCAAGAGATTTGAAATAGCAAAGTTGCTTATCTTTAAAGGATGCTTTCCATGTATGGCAGGAGAAATCAGCCACACAAGTGGGTGATGTCATCAAACTGTGCTAATGTAGAATGTGCTCTCTGAGCTCAAAGAGCCATAAGTCTTTCTGAGCATGCTGGAATATTCCTGTTCTACTGTTGCCGCACAAGTCTCCTCAATCATTTCATTAAGTATCAACTCTATGCGGAGGTGGGTGGGATTGTATGGTTGATTTTTCCTGCTGTCCATGTAGAACACCTATTATGGCTAACAAACTTTGCTTTCTCTGCAGACAACCAAGACTAAATTTGTTGCACAAGTGAGGCTTCTCAAGTTGAGGTTTGCAAAACATAATTGTTTTTATTTCCCTTGTTGGTTAAGGAGGATCTGCAACCTGATAGAAGACTTGCTGGAAGGAGAGTTGATGCTCTCAGTTAAATACATTTTTTAAGGACTACTTGACCAAAACTCTCATCTCTGCAAGTGCCTTCTTCGAGACAATAATGCTTTGCAAAGATTCAGATTAAGGACTAAGTGGCTGCTTTGCAACTGTCTTGTACTGAGGCAGAGTGAACGTATGCTGTCAAGGTTACAGTTGTTCTTATTTGATTATATTTTTGCTAAGGTGAAAGCTCAACTCCTGAGATATTGTAGCAGTATGAAATACAATCAGATAGCCCTGGAAAAAAAGTTCTTTTTTTTTTTTTTTTTTTTAAATTGGTAGACCTTGCTTAACTGGGTCATAAGAAAGAAATAGTTGAGAAGATTTTCTATAGGGTCTGGACCTTGCCAAATGAAATAATAATAGAGCTCTTCTGCAGTCTAAGATATGAACAGTTTGTTATGCTCTTCTGGAATGAGGTTTTGGAAAACAATGTTGGAAGTACTAAAGATTGATGTAAATGAAATTGAGAAACTATCTTGGGATGAAACTTTGAATGAGCTCTCAACACTATTCTTAAAGAATTTCATGTAAGCAGCATGCACTACCAACACTTGCTCATTCACTCTCCAAGTTGAGGTTAGAGCTATTAAGAACACCACTTTCATAGAAAGGTATTTGAAGTCCATCAATAACATAGGCTCAAAAAGAGAATTCATCAAGCTGGAAAATCCTACATTTAAATCCCATTGAGTAGGCAGGACTTTTATAGGATCAACAAAGTTGAAAGAGGCCAGTAATAAATGTTGCCACTACAGGATGGTGGAGGACTGGAAGACCATCAGAGTACAGTGGTATGCTGCAATAGCACTCAAGTGTGCTCTGACAGAATTAGTCTTCAATTCTGATTTAAAGATATTGAAAAGATATTGTAGTAACACCAAAACCAAACAATTGCATGGATCTTCCTTTAGAGATTAACAACAAATGAAAACCTTTTCCATTTAAAGTAGTAAAACTGTCTGGTAGATGGTTTTCTAATTGCTAAAATTACTTTTTTACCTCACTGGGTAAAGGCATTGCTTTGCTTTCAATATCCATGCTGTGAATGCTAGAGACTGAAAGGCTGGGGTGAAGAAATGAGCTTTTGTACTGCGTTGCAGGAGATTTTATACTCAAATGATTGAGCAGCAGTCAAACTCTGAAGCCAAGGAAACCACATTTGTCATAACCAAAAAGGGGCTATTAAAGTCATTTTCCCTTTCTAACGAGATAATTTACTATGCCATGGTATCAGCCTGAGGCTCTGTGCCTAGAGGGTGCTATTGGATCTTCACATTAAAGGTAACATTTTTACTACTTAAGAAGTTATTTAACAAGATTCTAAGACAATCTGATCTTGACATGACGCAGACAGAAAAATTGGCCTATCTGGTCTGTATAGTTGAGATTCTTCCTCTGGGTAGATGAGTATACAAATTCCCATTCACAATCAACACAAGTATTCCCCTACTCCTCCAGCAACTCATGTCTTCCACCTGACCACACAACTCTTCCTCCCACCACTGTTTTCCACATCTGTTGTATGTCCAAAATCTGCCACAGTGCTGGCCTCCATCTCCACTGGTAGATCACTTCAAGTCTTACCTTTTTTCTCTTGAGTCTTATAAGGCCAATACTTTTACAAACAAAGGCCCCTTCCTTATCAAGTTATTATTATTCACACAGCCACCAAAATTAGTGAAGTGGTTGTCCAAACCATCTGCCTTCCTCCCATCCAGCCTTCTGTACATAATTCTACCCCACCCCCTACCATCTAAGATCCTGTACATAATTCTACCCCAACCCCTACCACAAAACTTTGAAATCTAAACAGCTATCAAAACTAGAAACATTCAGACTTCTAGGTTCCCATTAACCTACAAGAGATTGACTTGGTGTTTCTGGAGCATTGTAGCATATTGGCACACCAAAAGACCACATGGCCTGCAATATCTCCACCCTTGAGAAAGTGAAGGGTAGGTGATTAAATACTGCAACTTCCTAACTCTTCTAAAACTATCATATAGTATGATAGCAGATAAACGGCCTTTTGGCCTATCCAGTATGCCTAGTTCCACCCCTGGTGCTATGCCATAGACCCCAGCCAGTCTCTAGCTCTCCTCTCATGTCTTTTGCTACTATAGATCCTCCATGCTTATCCCTTGTTTTGAATTCTGTTACTAATCATCTAGTTGAGACGATGGTGCAGGGAAGAGGAATTCAGCTTTATAAGGAACTGGGGAAACTTTTGGGGAAGGGGGAGACTTTTCCGAAAGGATGGGCTTCAACATAACCAGAGCAGAACCAGGCTGCTGGCGCTAACTTTTAAAAAGGAGGTAGAGCAGCTTTTAAACTAGAACAAGTGGGAAAGCAGACAGTCACTTGGCAGTGCTTGGTTTGGAAGAATATATCTTTGAAGGATACTAATGAAATAGGAGAGTTAGGGTATGCAACAGAGAGGTTCCAATAAAAACAAACGTAATCCATATTCTTATAAGTAAAGAATCACCTAACCTAAAGAATTCAAAATTGTCCCTATCAACTGAAAAGCAGGTTGTTAATACAATTTATTTGGTTTTATATACCGATGTATAGTTTTTCAACCTTCACAACGGTTTACATTGTAAAAATTAAAAAAGAACAGATATGATACTTAAATCAAATTACACAAATTAAAATACAATTTGGTCTTAAAATAAAATTGAAATAAACATTAATTAGTTCATAAATAAAATCACTTACAATAAATGAATTATTTATTATTTAACAAAAACATACTTTGAAATGTCTATAGGTCAATACCAGAAGTCTAAAAGGTAAGATGGGAGAGTTAGAATGTATAGCAGTAAATGATGATAGACATAATTGGCATCTGAGACCTGGTGAAGGAGGATAACCAACGGCATGTGCTATATAAGGGTACAAATTATATCGCAATGATAGGGAGGATCAAGTTGGTGGGGGTATGGCACTTTGTCCAGGAGGGTATAGAGTCCAACAGGATAAAGATCATACAAGAGAATAAATGCTCAGAATCTGTTTGGATAGAAAATCCCATGTGTGCTGGGTAAGAGTATAGTGATAGGAGTATACTACCATCCACCTGGCCAAAATGGTCAAACACATGATGAAATGCTAAGAGAAATCAGGGAAGCTAACCAATTTGGCAGTGTAGTAATAATGGGAGATTTAATTTACTTGTAACAAATACATTGCATCCAAATCTTACAATTTATATTTATTTAAATTTATTTAAATTCTTTTAATATACCGGTGCTCAAGAACAAGTCTTATCGTACCGGTTTACATCAAACCAGGGTAAAACCATAAATAATAGAAGTGAAAGTTACAATAAACGGGGAGAGTAATTCAGGACAATTGAGAGTAGAAAGAATTAGATTTATATAGCATTATTAGATTTATATAGAGTAGATTTATTATTAGATTTATATAGAGTAGAAAGAATTAGATTTATATAGCATTACCACTGTATAATACTATTCTAACATATCATTTTTATGTAGATTTAGGACCTTCATACTACCCGCGGTTTGCAAGTATACAACTTGTAATTTTTACCGCTACGGGTCTTTTTAATCATCGGTCCACTAAGTCTAGATCACTTTGGTTTTCGATTTTGCATATTTTTTCTTTGGTTTTTAAATATATTATTATTAAAACTGTGGAGAATAGGTACTTCCCTTAACTTGCGCTGTCGCACCTCAAAGTTCAAAAACCGGAGTCCAAACGTCCAAGTCCAAACGCTGCAAAAAGAAAAAGGTGGCAGGGTCTGAAAAGATGAAATGGACCTCCAATAAAGTTTAAGAGTTTCTTGTGGATGGAAATTTGGGAGATTCCTGTTAATTGATACCCGGAGAATTCTTTCTGCAGTGATCCATATTGAGAAGTCCCTGAAGCAGCAAGCTCACGAAATGTGGACACGTCGGACTTGGACGTTTGCACTCCGGTTTTTGAACTTTGAGGCGTGGCAGCGCAAGTTAAGGGAAGTACCTATTCTCCACAATTTTAATAATATAGTATTTAAAAACCGAAGAAAAAATATGCAAAATCAAAAACCAAAGTTATCTAAGTTTAGTGGACCAATGATTAAAAAGACCCATAGCAGTAAAAATTACAAGTTTTATATCTGCAAACCACGGGTAGTATCAAGGTCCTAAATCTACATAAAAATGAAACATAGAAATGACGGCAAAAGAAGACCAAACGGCCCATCCAGTCTGCCCAGCAAGCTGTGCACATTATGTTTTCTCATACTTATCTGTTACTCTTGGCTCTTAGTAACCTTTTGGTTCTATTTCCCTTCCATCCCCACCACTAATGCAGAGAGCAGTGTTGGAACTGCATCTATGTGAAATATTTAGCTTAATTAGTTAGGGGTAGTAACCGCCGCAATAAGCAAGCTACACCCATGCTTATTTGTTTTCCCAGACTATGTGATTCAGTCCTTTTTGGTTGTTGTCTGTATATAGATCCTCTTTTCTTCATTCCCCCTGCCGTTGAAGCAGAGAGTTATGCTGGACATGCAGTGAAAGTGAAGCATCAGACTTTCTCCCCTGCCATTGAAGCAGAGAGCCATGCTGGTTATGTGTGAAGCATCAGTCTTTCTCCCCTGCCGTTAAAGCAGAGAGCTATGCTGGATATGCATTGAAAGTGAAGTATCAGGCTTATTTGGTTTGGGGTAGTAACCGCTGTAACAAGCAAGCTACTCCCTGCTTTTTTGTGAATGCAAATCCTTTTTTCCACATTCATTCACGTCCTCTAGACTTTATGGATCCACAGTGTTTATCCCACGCCCCTCTGAAGTCCTTCACAGTTCTGGTCTTCACCACTTCCTCCGGAAGGGCATTCCAAGCATCCACCACCCTCTCTGTGAAGAAATACTTCCTGACATTGGTTCTGAGTCTTCCTTCCTGGAGCTTCAAATTGTGACCCCTGGTTCTGCTGATTTTTTTCTGACAGAAAAGATTTGTCATTGTCTTTGGATCATTAAAACCTTTCAAGTATCTGAAAGTCTGTATCATATCACCTCTGCTGCTCCTTTCCTCCAGGGTGTACATATTTAGATTCTTCAATCTCTCCTCATAAGTCATTCGATGAAGACCTTCTACCTTTTTGGTCGCCCTTCTCTGGACCACCTCCATCTTGTCTCTGTCTTTTCGGAGATACGGTCTCCAGAACTGAACACCGTACTCCAGGTGAGGCCTCACCAAGGACCTGTACAAGGGGATAATCACTTCCCTTTTCCTACTCGATATTCCACTCTCTATGCAGCCCAGCAATCTTCTGGCTTTAGCTATCGCCTTGTCACATTGTTTTGCCGACTTCAGATCGTTAGACATTATCACCCCAAGGTCTCTCTCCTGCTCCATGCACATCAGCCTTTCTACCCCCATCGAATACAGTTCATTTGGATTTCCACTCCCCATATGCATGACTTTGCACTTCTTGGCATTGAATCTCAGCTGTCATATCTTCGACCACTCTTCCAGTTTCCTTAAATCCCGTCTCATTCTCTCCACTCCTTCCGGCGTGTCCACTCTGTTGCAGATCTTAGCCTCGTCCGCAAAAAGACAAACCTTACCTTCTATCCCGTCCGCAATGTCGCTCACAAAGATATTGAACAGGACCGGTCCCAATACCGATCCTTGCGGTACCCCGCTTAACACCGCTCTCTCTTCAGAGAGAGTTCCATTTACCAACACACATTGTTTTCTGTCCTTCAACCGGTTTGCAATCCAGGCCACCACCTCGACACTCACTCCTAAGCTTCTCATTTTATTCACCAGTCTCCTGTGCGGGACCGTATCGAAAGCTTTGCTGAAATCCAAGTAGATGACATCGAGTGCCCTTCCTTGATCCAATTCCTTGGTTACCCAGTCAAAAAAGTCAATCAGATTTGTCTGACAGGATCTTCCCCTGGTGAATCCATGCTGCCTCTGGTCCAGCAATTCTCCTGCCTGTAGATAGTTCACTATTCTCTCTTTCAACAGTGACTCCATTACTTTTCCCACCACCGAAGTGAGGCTAACTGGTCTGTAGTTACCAACCTCTTCTCTGTTCCCACTCTTGTGAAGCGGGACCACCACCGCTCTTCTCCAATCACTTGGCACCACTCCCATTTCTAGGGATCTATTGAACAGGTCACACAGCGGACCCGCCAGCACATCTCTGAGCTCTCTCAGTATCCTGGGATGAACTTCATCAGGCCCCATGGCTTTGTCCACTTTCAGTTTCTCCAGCTCTTCCCATACATTTTCTACTGTAAATGGAGTTACATCTACTCCACTCCCCTCCAGTTTCTTGTCAACTAGCGACGGTCCTTCTCCAGGGTCCTCTTTAGTGAACACAGAACTGAAGTATTCGTTTAATATTTCTGCCATTTCTTCATCTCTCTCCACACATTGATCCTTTCCACCTTTCAATTTCACTATACCACTATGAACTTTTCTCTTTTCACTGATATATCTGAAAAATGTTTTGTCACCTCTCTTTACCTCCTTGGCAATCCTCTCTTCCGCTTGACTTTTTGCTGTCTTGATTAATTTCTTCGTCTCCCTCAGTTCTACCAGATATTCTTCATTGTGCTCCTCCCTTTGGGATCTTTTATATTTCTTGAATGCTGTTCTTTTAGCCTTTATTTTGTCAGCCACCTCCTTTGAGAACCAGATAGGTTTCATTTTTCTTTTGCTTTTCTTTACTTTTCTAACATATAGATTAGTTGCCTTGGTAATTGCTCCTTTTAGATTGGTCCACTGTTGATCCACATCTCTCTCATTCTCCCAGCCTTTTAGTTCTTCCTCCAGGTACTTCCCCATTTCATCAAAGTCCGTGTTTTTGAACTGCAAAACTTGGGTCTTTGTGCTTCTTTTCTGTATCTTTTTTGTGATATTAAACCATATCGTTTGATGATCACTGGTGCTGAGGTGGGCGCCGACCTGGACATCAGAGACATTATCTCCATTAGTGAGCACTAAGTCCAGTATAGCTCCTTCTCTCGTGGGTTCCATAACCATTTGTTTGAACAATGCTACTTGCAGGGCATCCACTATTTCTCTACTATTATTAGATTCTGCAGATGGGATTCTCCAGTCTACATCCGGCATATTAAAGTCTCCAACGATCACCACTTCTCCCTTCTTTCCTATCTTTTGGATGTCTTCAACCAGATCTCTATCCATCTCTTCCTTTTGGTTTGGAGGCCTGTAAACCACTCCAATAAAAAAAAAATGGATGTCCCATCTTTTTTTAGGTTGGCCCATAGTGCTTCTTCATTGCCCCATCTTCCTTGCAGCTCACATGCTTGGATATTGTTTCTGACATAAAGAAATGATATGTTAAAATAGTATTATACAGTGGTAATGCTATATAAATTGTAAGATTTGGATGCAGCGTATTTGTTACAAGTTACCTCTTCGTTGTACATTGGACAAATAGATATGTGTGTATTAGATTTCAATTATTCCAATATTGACTGGCTAAATGTTACATCAAGACATGCTAGAGACAAAGTTCCGGGATGGAATAAGTGACTGCTTCATTGAGCAACTGGTTCAGGAACCAACGAGAGAGGGAGCTATTTTAGATTTAATTCTTAGTGGAATGCAGGATTTGGTGAGAGAGGTAACGGTGGTGGGGCCACTTGCAATAGTGTTCACAACATGATCAAATTTGAACTAATGACTGGAAGGTGTACAATCTGTAAATATACAGCTCCAACACTAAACTTTCAGAAGGGAAACTGATAAAATGAAGAAAATAGTTAGAAAAAAGCTGAAAGGTGCAGCTGCACAGGTTAAGTGTACAACAGGTGTAGACACTGTTTAAAAATCCAGTGATAGAAGCACAGTCCAGATGTATTCCACACATTAAGAAAGGTGAAAGGAAAGCAAAACAATTACTGGCATGGTTAAAGGGTGAGGTAAAAGAAGCTATTTTAGCCAAAAAAAATCCTTCAAAAATTTGAAGAAAACATCTGAAGAAAACAGGAAAAAGCATAAGCATTGTCAAGCTGTGTAAAACATTGATAAGGCAGGCTAAGAGAGAATCTGAAATGAAGTTGGCCTTAGAGGCAAAAGTCATAATAAAAACGTTCTAAAATATATCCGAAGCAAGAAACCTGTCAGGGGAGTCAGTTGGACCATTAGATGACAGAGGGGTTAAAGGGGGTCTTAGGGAAGCTAAGGCCATTGCAGAAATTCTAAATTAATTCTTTGCTTCTGTGTTACTAATGTGGATGTTGGTTTTCAAAGGTTATGAGTCATATGAACTGAACCAAATCAGTGTAAACCTGGAATATGTAGTAGGCCACACCGACAAACTAAAGAGTAGCAAATCACCTGGACTGGATGGTATGCATCCCAGGGTTCTGAAGAAACTCAAAAATGAAATTTCAGATCTGTTAGTTAAAATTTGTAACTTTTCATTAAAATCATCCATTATACCTGAAACCTATAGACCAGTGCATAGAGAAAGACAGGGGTACATTTTAAAAAACAGCGCGCACGCGTACTTTTGTTCGCGCAACAGGCGCGAACAAAAGTACGCCGGATTTTATAAGATACGCGCGTAGCCATGCATATCTTATAAAATCCGGGGTCGGCGCGCGCAAGGGGGGGCACATTTGTGCAACTTGCGTGTGCCGAGCCCTACGCACGCTAACCGTTCCCTCCGAGGCCGCTCCGAAATCAGAGCAGCTTCGGAGGGAACTTTCCTTCCACCCCCCGCACCTTCCCCTACCTAACCCCCCCCCCCCGGCCCTATCTAAACCCCCCCCCTTTCCTTTATCGCAGGCGTAACTCACGCGCACCGATGGCCCGCTGCCACGCCATCAACCGACCCGGGGGCTGGTCCGGAGGTCTTGGTCACGCTCCCCAGAATGCCCCCGGGCCGGCACCACGCCCCCCGGAATGCCCCGAATGTTGCGCTGCCCTCCGCCACACCCCCCTAGCAAAGCCCCGGGACTTACGCGCATTCCGGGGCTTGCGCTCGGCACGCGCAGGGGTTTTTTTTTAAGGGTTACGCGCTTAACTTAAGCGCCGTAACCCTTTTAAAATCCGGCCCACATTGTTTAATGGAACACAGCATGAATTTTCCCAAGGGAAGTCTTGCCTCACAAATCTTCATTTTTTGTGAATGGGTAAATAAACATGTGGATAAAGGTGAACCGGTAGATGTAATGTATTTGGATTTTCAGAAGGTGGTTGACAAAGTCTCTCATGAGAGCTTCTAAGAAAACTAAAAAGTCATGGAATAGGAGGCGATGTCCTTTCGTGGGTTACAAACTGGTTAAAAGACAGGAAACAGAGAGTAGGATTAAATAGTCAATTTTCTCAGTGGAAAAGGGTAAACAGTATTCTGCCTCATGGATCTGTATTTGGACCAGTGCTTTTCAATATATTTATAAATGATTGGGAAAGGAAGATGACGAGTGAGGTTATCAAATTTGCAGATGATACAAAATTATTCAGAGTAGTTAAATCACAAGTGGATTGTGATAAATTGCAGGAGGACCTTGCGAGACTGGAAGATTGGGCTTTCAAATGGCAGATGAAATTTGATGTGGACAAGTGCAAGGTGTTGCATATAGGGAAATATAACCCATGCTGTAGTTACACGATATTAGGCTCTATATTAGGAATTACCACCCAGGAAAAAGATCTAAGTATCATAGTGGATAATATGTTGAAATCGGCTCAGTGTGCTATGGCAGTCAAAAAAGCAAACAGAATGTTATGAATTATTAGGAAGTGAATGGGGAATAAAACAGAAAATGTCATAATGCTTCTGTATTGCACCAGGGTGAGAGTGTACCTTGAATACTGTGTATAGTTCTGGTCTCCGCATCTCAAATAAGATATAATTGCACTGGAGAAGGTACAGAGAAGGGTGAATAAAATGATAAAGGGAATGGAACAGCTCCCCTATGAGGAAAGGCTAAAGAGTTTAGGGCTGTTCAGCTTGGAGAAGAGATGGCTGGGGGAGGGGGGGGGGATATGATAGAAGTCTTTAAAATCATGAGAGGTCTAGAAGGTTAGATGTGAATCAGTTATTTACTGTTTCAGATAATAGGACTAGGGGGCACTTCATGAATTAGCAAGTAGCACACTTAAAACAAATCTGAGAATTTTTTCACTCAACACACGATTAAGCTCTGGAATTTCTTGCCAGAGGATGTGGTTAGTGAAGTTAGTATAGCCAGGTTTAAAAAAGGTTCAGATACGTTCTTGATAGAGAAGTCTATTAACTGCTATTAATCAAGTTGTCTTAGGGAATAGCCACTGCTATTTCTAGCATCAGTAACATGGGATATACTTAGTTTTTGGGTACTTGCCAGGTACTTGTAGCCTGGATTGGCCACTGTCGGAAACAGGATTTCCCATCGTACGTGAACTCTCAGTCCAGCAAACAATCCTCCAAAGAGGAGGATGGGGGCTCCTCTCCCCGGGACTTCCAAAAACATTAATTTGATGGTCTCTTTATTCTGTACTGGATGAGGGTCTGTCTGTGTTCTGCATGTGTGACCCAGTTAAGGATATTCTGCAAGCTTGTAGTTTCTGTGTAGGGATCTATAGCAGCTTGGCATGTTCTGTTTTCCTAATAGGAGGTGTATGGGTGTTTAGAGCCTGGTTAAATATTTGTGGTGTTGCCTTTTCATAGGCAGGGTTGTTACTGTTTGAGTGTGATCCATAAAGCAGGTGTATCTTTTTGTGCATTAGTTTGTGTGCATTATTGCAGATCTTGGGAGTCTGTTAAGTGTTATATTTCTGTTTCCATTTCTCCAGTTTTGCACTGCATGCAGAGTGGCTTTTTTGGGTTTCCATTCCAGTTTCTGTCTCCATATTTGCAATTTGCGGCCTTTTTGTACTTGGTGAAGGTCGATTCTATGTATGTGACTGAGGTGAGGTATTCTACTAGCATGTAGGCATGTGTATCAATCTTGTTTGTTATGTCTTCTCAATAGGACATGCATTGGTGGTAAATTACTATCTTTTCATAAGGACGAGTATTGCGCCTGGTAGGAGAGAGAGTTTATGTTGCTATTACTGAGATGACACCAGAAATGTCTTTTTTGTATAGCGAATTATACAGGGAATGTCCTAGTTCTGCTCTGCACCCATTGTTAGGGGGTCGGGGCGCTTCTTATAGTTGCAGAGTATATGTTTACATTTAGCCCACAAATGATCAGTGTGTCACGCATGTGAGAACCATCTATCTGTTGTGTCCTGACAGAAAAAAGGTTGAATACCACTGAACTAGACCAACCATGAATGGAGAAATTAAAATGTTTCAGTAGATAATTTCTGATCTGCAGAGACAAGAGCTTATCTACGCAAGATCTGTACATTCCACATCACCTAGCTTCTCTACCTAGCACTTGAACAAGTACTGCAATTATGTTCTTTTTTTAATTTAAAAAAAACAACTTTATATCGGCCAATTTTCTGAGGAATCTTGAGCTAGAAACCAAATTATAAGTTTGCATGTCAGAGGGAAATATGAAATGTATATTCACTTTCAGATGAAAAATCCACTACATTGTTCTCAGAAATACTCAATGAAACGGATTCCGATTAGATCAGAAGACAAAAGGTAGTTTCATCATTATCCAGAAATAGCCATGTTTTTTTTTAACATATTTCTTGTAGCTGAGGTAGAGAGAGGGTTGAAAAAAAAATAAGGAAAACTGATAATCTACCTTATAAATGGGCGCGGGCACGTCGGCCAGACTTTGCCTGTTGAAAAAAATGGTGCTGGGAGGACCCGTAACGGCGGCGGTGAGGACCCGTAGCAGCGGCAGCGAGGACCAGTAGCGGTGGCGTGCGCACGCCATCCGAAGGGGTTGTGAATGAGCTGGGAGAGGAGGGGATTGAGAGAGGGGAGTGACTGAGGGGAGGGGGAGGGAGGAGAGAGTGAGGTGAGAAGGCGTGGGAGGGAGAATAGAGGTGGGAGGGAGAATGGGGGAGGGGGAGGGTGGAAGGGAGAATAAGAGGGAGGGGGAGGTGGAAGGGAGAATGAAGGGGAGGGAGAATGAGGGGAAGGGGAAAGGGGAAAGGGAGAATGAGGGGGATGGGGAGGTGGAAGGGAGAGGAGGGGGAGGGAGAATGAGGAGGAGGTGGAATGAGGGGGAGAAATGAGGGGGAGGGGGAGGTGGGAGGGAGAATGAGGGTGGAAGGGAGAATGAGGGGGAGGGGAGGGGGAGGGAGAATGAGGGGGAAGGAAATGGACCGAAAACATTTTTTTTAATGTAGCCCGTTGTTACGGGCTTAACGGCTAGTCATGTATAATGTGAAGCTCTATCATCCACAGTTGTACCATTTACCGTTAGCCATTCTTTCCGAGATAAAGTGAATACACATTATACTTTATCTAGCTTTACAACAAAGATTTTATCAACTCAGCATTAAATTAAAAAATTATTGCAAATTATGTTATTCTATATATAGTTTTTTGGCCTTGACTTGTCATGGCCACATTTTACCTGCAAATCAAGAAAGACTATGGAGCATTTGCTCTAGAAATCAAAATATATACACAAAAGACATACAAATACATAAAAAAAATTAGACAATGTTTCAGATAGGGGGAAAAAAAGCAAGAGCTGAGACTCATGATCCTGACAAATGTTTCGCCACAAATCAATGGCTTGCATTAAGGGAAATCATGAAGAACCAATATTACAGCTGACATACATTAATTAAGTCCAAAAATATTTTCCTTTTTTTCATTCACAGGACACAGTAAGTAGTATCTTTCTGTAAACAGCTATGTAAAATACAGCCACAGAAAAAGTCTTATTGTGTAGAAAGCAAAGAGGGAAATCCCAGAAAATACCTCCAGAAGTAGGTTGTATTAATTTATCGAAAGATAGGGTGGATGAGCACCTCAGAGAGAGACTAATCAAGGAGTCACTGGCTAGGCAGAATGTTTTACAAATGCAAAGCAGAGCAGATAAAAAAGCAGCTTAAAGAAGCCATGATTGTACCTACTTCTTATAAACTACCTGGCAGCTTGTAAGAAGTAAATACAGGAGAACACCAGTTAAATGCATGTTTCAACACTTTAATACTGCTTACTTTTTAGGTATTCTCTAGGTTCCAGTTTACACACCAATAGGCCAATTCAATAATCTTGGCGCTAATAAAATTTACACTGGTTTTCAGCACACATTTTTAACACCAAGATTATTGTTTTGTTTGTTTTTTTTTTTTTTTACTTCTTATGCAGTAAGCTAATGATATGCTATTGCATAGGAAGTTAAAAAAACATGTAAAAAGTATAAAATGTGCATTCGGCACAGGTTAAATGCACATTTTAACTAGGGACAGCCTATCCAGGTAAGTAGCGGCAGTCGCCACTTACACTTACCCAGATAAATTCTAATTTATGCATCTGGCAGCGAAAAGCAGCAGGCAGTTAGATGCATAAATCTATATTTATACAGCTATCTCCTGGGGGTCGCCACGTCTTTGCCAGATAACTTCTTCATCCGGCTAAGCAGCTGCAAACTGTGCCAGGTTGCTGTATAAGTACTGATTAATGTGGCTATCTGGGGGCTGCTTCCCGGTGCCAGATAGACAAGATAAATCAGTATTTATCTAGGTAAGTGGCAGCAGCTACTACCACCACTTACCCAGATAAGTCAGTTATTAACTGGGTAAGTGGCAGCAGCTGCAAGCACTTACCAAGAGAATTTTCTTTTCTTTTTTTTTTTGTTAAACTTAAAAAAAAAAATGTTAACTATATTTTTCATAGCTTTGGAAACTTAACTCCAGCTCTGACCATGGGTTAAGACTACAGCGCTAAGAAAGGCACACTGGCCAGATACAGTCTCTCTGTATCGGGGGTGGGGGGCATAAAGCACAGTTGCTTACCTGTAACAGGTGTTCTCCTAGGACAGCAGGATGTTAGTCCTCACATGTGGGTGACATCGTCCGATAGAGCCTGGCATGGAAAACTTTGACTGGCAGGCTAAGTATGCCCAGCCTGCTGCTATTCGCGCGAGCACGTGAGGTCCCCCTTCAGTCTCGTAACATAGCAAAAACATACAAGCAAGAAAAATAACATAACAAACCGAAGGTGAACCCAACATCATGGGGAGGCGGCGGGATTCCTGAGGACTAACATTCTGCTGTCCTAGGGAACACCTGTTACAAGTAACTGCACTTTATCCTAGGACAAGCAGGATGGTACTCCTCATATGTGGGTGATTAGAGCGCTCCAGACTGCCCCATTCAACCAGAGAGACGCACAGCAGCCGAACAAGGTGACAATGGGCATAACATATCTGCGGCGCTGTGGGGAAAAACAGCGGCATTCTGGTCATACAGAGAGCATGATGAGAGACAGTTGGGTTCAGGACTGGAAGAGACTGCAGACTGGCCAAAATTGCTGTCCTGGTGACTATCCCTGTCAAGGCAGTAGTCAGCAGTGAACATGTGGAGAGAACTCTAGGTCGCGGCCCTACAAATTTCAGTGACAGGGATCGCACGGAGATGGGCCACTGAAGCCGCCATAGCCCGAACAGAGTAAGCTTTCACCCTGCCAGCCAGCTGAAGGCCTGCCTGCTCGTAGCAGAAGGCAATGCAATCTGCTAGCCAGTTTGACAAGGTTTGATTTCCCACTGCTGCTCCCAGTCTATTGGGGTCAAAGGACACAAAGAGCTGGGTGGACTGCCTATGGGTCGCTGTACAATCCAAGTAGAAAGCGAGCGCCCGCTTGCAGTCCAGGGTGTGGCGAGCATGTTCCCCCGGGTAGGAATGAGGCCTTGGGAAGAACATGGGAAGGATGACTGACTGGTTGATATGGAAAGCAGTCACCACCTTAGGCAGAAATGTGTACGCAGCACCACATGATCATGGAAGAATTTCGTGTAGGGAGCGTACGGGACCAGGGCCTGGATCTCACTGATCCTGCGAGCGTAAGTGATCGCCACCAGGAACATGACTTTCCAGGTGAGGAACCTCAGGTCACAGGACTTGAGAGGTTCAAACAGATGCCGCATTAGCCTCGCCAGGACAACGTTGAGATCCCAAGGGGTTACTGGTGATCGAAGTGAGTGCTTCAGCTGGAAGAGTCCCCACTTCAAGCGCCCAAATAGCGGCTGGACAGAAACAGGTGCACCGGTGACACTCTGGTGGCAGGTTCTAAGGGTGCTGAGGTGTACTCAGACTGAGCTGGTTTGGAGGCCAGACTCAGACAGGTGCCAAAGGTAATCCAGCAGGTGGGGGAGCGAAGATAAGAAAAGGTCCAGTCCGTGACCGCCTCACCAGATAAGAACATAAGAAATTGCCATGCTGGGTCAGATCAAGGGTCCATCAAGCCCAGGCATCCTGTTTCCAACAGAGGCCAAATCAGGCCAGAAGAACCTGGCAATCACCCAAACACTAAAAATATCCCATGCTACTGATGTAATTAATAGCAGTGGCTATTCCCTAAGTAAACTTGATTAATAGCCGTTAATGGATTTCTCCTCCAAGAACTTTTCCAAACCTTTTTTGAACCCAGCTATACTAACTGCACTAACCACATCCTCTGGCAACAAATTCCAGAGCTTAATTGTGCGTTGAGTGAAAAAGAATTTTCTATGATTAGTCTTAAATATGCTATTTGCTAACTTCATGGAATGCCCCCTAGTCCTTCTATTATTCAAAAGTGTAAATAACTGATTCACATCTACTCGTTCAAGACCTCTCATGATCTTAAAGACCTCTATATAATATCCCCCCGCAGCCGTCTCTTCTCCAAGCTGAACAGCCCTAACCTCTTCAGCCTTTCCTCATAGGGGAGCTGTTTCATCCCCTTTATCATTTTGGTTGCCCTTCTCTGTACCTTCTCCATCGCAACTATATCTTTTACTTATGCCTACATTAGGCAATGTATCTTTTACTTGTTAACCCCATATATACTTATCCAAGTTATATCGACCTGTTCATTGTAAGACATTTACTTGTCAATGTTATTGTTCTGTTAAAATGTAAACCGAATTGATCAGTAATTCTGTTATTGGAAAGTCGGTATATAAAAATGCTAAATAAATAAATAAATCTTTTTTGAGATGCGGCAACCAGAATTGTACACAGTATTCAAGGTGCGGTCTCACCATGGAGGCATTATGACATTTTCCGTATTATTAATCATTCCCTTCCTAATAATTCCTAACATTCTGTTTGCTTTTTTGACTGCTGCAGCATACTGAGCTGACGATTTTTTAAAGTATTATCCATTATGATGCCTAGATCTTTTTCCTGGGTGGTAGCTCCTAATATGGAACCTAACATTGTGTAGCTACAGCAAGGGTTATTTTTCCCTATATGCAACAACTTGCACTTGTCCACATTAAATTTCATCTGCCATTTGGATGTCCAATCTTCCAGTCTTGCAAGATCCTCCTGTAATGTACCACAATCCACTTGTGATTTAACTACTCTGAATAATTTTGTATCATCCACAAATTTGATAACCTCACTCGTCGTATTCCTTTCCAGATCATTTATATATATATATTGAAAAGCACCAGTCCAAGTACAGATCCCTGAGGCACTCCACTGTTTACCCTTTTCCACTGAGAAAATTGACCATTTAATCCTACTCTCTGTTTCCTGTCTTTTAACCAGTTTGTAATCCACGAAAGGCCATCACCTCCTATCCCATGACTTTTTAGTTTTCTTAGAAGCCTCTCATGAGGGATTTCGTCAAACGCCTTCTGAAAATCCAAATACACTATATCTACCGGTTCACCTTTATCCACATGTTTATTAACTCCTTCAAAAAAATGAAGCAGATTTGTTAGGCAAGATTTCCCTTGGGTAAATCTATGTTGACTGTGTTCCATTAAACCATGTCTTTCTATATGTTTCCACTTTGAGCTGTAAGACATCCAGGTGGAAGGTTTCTGGGACTCAATCAAGACCCTGGAGACACCATCCGAGAGCTGCAAGGGCTGGAGATAATGTGCTCAACATCCATGCCGTGAGGGCCTGGGCACGGAGGTTCGGGTGGTGCAGGGTGCCCAGGTTCTGCGATATGAGGTCGGGAGCTATCCCCAGCAGGACTGGTGCGCTTCACTGACAGGTCCTGGGGCAGAGGATATCACACCTACCTCGGCCAGGAGGGTGCCACCAGGATCATGGTCCCCCCATCCTCTTGCAATTTCATCAGAGTCCTTGAGAGGAGCAGGATGGGGGGGTACGCATACATGAGACCCTGTCACCAGTGAAGGGAGAAGAAGTCGCAGGTGCATGGCCCTTCCCTGGAATCAGGGAGCAGAACTTGCTCATCTTGTGATTGTGGGGAGAGGCGAACAAGTCCATGTCCAGCATACCCCAGCGATGGAACAAGTCGCCTGCCACCGCAGGGTTCAGGGACCTCTCTTGAGTTGAGGTGACTCGGCAGTTAGGTGACCTGTAGATACATCCCTCTGGAAAGTGCACAATCCTAGACCTGTATCGCTTCCTAGCAGAGGAGGAAGGAGCCTGTGCCATCCTGCTTGTTGATGTACCACATTGCCACATGGCTGTCCATTCTGATGGACAGCCATTTTTGCAGCTGCCTCTCGCCTCGACTCGGCCCCGCGCGATCGGTGCTGACCCGCCAAGGTCCCGGGCCTACCTGCCGGCCAGCCTTGCCTCTCCTCCACCGGACGCCGCCGCCGCCTCGCCGCAGGTACCAGGCCGCACGCACGGCCGCAAAGACGACGCCCTCGGCTCCTCCAGACTCCGCCCCCGGAGCGACCAGGCCCTTTAAAAAGGCCGGTCGCAGGCTTTTCAGCCTTTTTGCTGCTGCCTCTCACCTCGACTCGGCCCCGCGCGATCGGCGCTGACCCGCCGGGGTCCCGGGCCTACCTGCCGGCCAGCCTTGCCTCTCCTCCACCGGATACCGCCCCCGCCTCCTCTCAGCAGCCAATCACGAGGAGGGCGCCGCTGTGACCTTAACCAGCCGCGACAGTGCCGAGACTTAAATTGCTAACCTCCTCCCGGCGTCGCGCGCCAAAGGAGCGCGTCAAAGGGGCCTGCCCCTTTGAGCGCCCCAGCCGGGTTCTGTGACCCGGGGGGAGAGAACGAGACCTTAGGAATCTTGGGAGGAGGAGGTCCCGCTGAGGGACCCCCCGGGCCTACCAGGCCCTGTAAATAGGCCGTGTGCATCTTTAAAATAAAATCCGGCGAAAAAAACGGTAGGCCGGAGGACATACCCGAGGGAGAGGCCTCCTGAGGCATCCGGTCGGGCAAACCCCCCTCAGGGACCCGATGTGGGCGAGAGACGTCACGATATGCTCCTTCCTCTTCTGGAGAACTTGCCGCCTCGTGATCCGCATCCAAGATGGCCACCAATGGCGGCGAAGTGGCCGGCCCGCGCTTCCCGGGCTGTGGGGAGGGGGGCACTGGAGCAGGGCCAGGCCCGTGCGAGGCACCTTCCCCCTCGGGGAGGCACCGCGGGCGAATCCCCTCCCTGGAAAATCGAGACCCCGGCTCGCCGCAGGTCTCGCAACGTGAGGACCGCGGCATGGCAACGCCGGGATCAGAAGCGCCTCGGGGGGGGGGGCCTGAAGAGTAAAGCGCACCGCGGGGGGGCCCAGAGTGGCCTTCGCAACCCGCCGAAAAAAATCCCAAGACGCCGGGGGGGGGGGGGGGGGGGTTCCCCTGCCGGCGCACCCAGGCCCGAGAAAAATCGTCGCTGGGCCGCGGGACCGTCAGCCGTCGCGTGCAGAGACCGGCACCACCGGCATACACGGGGCACCGTCCTGAAAAGGAAATAGCTGTGGAAAAAAATTTAAAATGTATCCACTTACCCCAGAAAGGAGGAGAAGGGAACAGCGGAGGGAGGCAGAACAGAGTGGAGACACGCCTCCTCAAAAATTAGAACTTACTCTTTTTTTTTTTTTTTTTAAACTAACTTGATCCAAAATGCTTAAAGAGAAATGACAGGAAAGAACTCAGATAAAGAAAGAAAAATTGAGATCCTGTCACTCTGGGGAAGGCACTGGTTTCCCCAACTCTCATCTGCTGGAGTCAGAAAGATAATGAGCTACAGCAGAGAGTGTACTGGTATATAAGGTGGCACTCTCAAACTCTGTTCTGACTCCATCTGCTGGACGGGGGACATAACCCACCGTCTGGACTGATCCTGGTACGTACAGGGAAACACACATTCTCTCTCACCGGGGCCATTATCTTCACCGCGAGCGGAGCACATGGGGGCCTTCCATCTTCGCCGCAAACGGCACGCCGGGGCCTTTATCTTCGCCATGAACGGAGCACGTCCCACAGCACACGTGGGCCTACGTCTTCACGTACTCTGTTCGCGGCATGCTGGGGTTTCCTCTGCTATTTTCTGCCCAGAATTTGGCAATTCTGCGCAGAAAATGTCAATTCTGCCCAGGGGGGGTATTCTGCACAAATTCTGTGCTCCGCAGTAGTGCAAAATTCCCCCAGGACTAAAAGGTGCATTTGACTGAATGCACCTTTCTGCATTGGCTCTAGTGACTAGGATAAAAGCATCCATACTGTTGCCTCAGAGCACTTTTGATGTGTTCTTATTGTACTATAGAACCAAGAATATCACATACTATAGGAACCAAGGAAATCAAAACTAAAGGTAATGTCAAAATAACTTGTCAAATGAAAGGACATGTTCTGTGAAAAAGGGACAGTACTTAGTCCAAAAGAAGACTCCTCTGTTCTTGTAAACTGATGCAATTTTACTGACAACTTTGGCAAGTTATCTTCAATTACTGCTGGGGTTTAAAGAGATGTGAAAATAATGATGAAAAAGACAGCAAAGAACAAGCAGCTGCAAAGGAAACCATAATATGTTTTGTATTGTTTCACAAGTTACTTTTCTACAGTTGCTGGATGTCTGTTTTGACAATTGTTGTAAGTGACGCTGCACAATCCTACTTTGAATTAAAGAGATTATTCTTATTTGGAATTTTTAAATGACTAAATATTAATTTGCCATGAGAAAAGGGTATACACAAACCACTTAATATTCTAATGTGTTTGCTTCTTTAAATAAAATAAACCATCTACAAATACATTTATAGATGGTTTACAGAAAGCTCTTTAAATATAAAATTTATAGTATCCATGCTATGAATTCAGTTTACATTATGCATTTACATTTTTAACCAAGAAGTTACCTTCATTTTTAATTAATCTAACAAGTCTGTTGCAAGTTTCAGCAGGTTGTTATTTTATTACAGGACCTCATAAAAAAAAACAGTAAGCTTCATGCAAGTCCAGGCATTTCATTTTTGTCATAATAAAAGTAGAATTCTGCTGAACTAAAGCTGGAAGATTCATTGGGAGAGTATCCCTAAAATTTAGCTTCTATATTTTAAGTACTGATCTACCAATCAATTGCACTTTTTTATTCTATTTAATTCAAATCAGGCCATTTTTATTAAATTATCATTAGGAAATGCACAATTGTTAGTGCAGCAGTTACAATATTTGCTTATTAGTTTTGCATTAAATTAAAAAAAAAAAAATTTCAGTCTTTCAGTACCAAAAATACAGTATTTAAATGTTTCAAGTGCATTTATAGAGAAGTATAATTAAGGAAAGATAAGGGACATTATAATAGTACAAATATGAAACTTTTTAGTAAATTACAAATAAATAGAATTATTAAATTTGCAGTGAAGCAGAAATGTAGGGGAGGTGTCAGCTACTTTATTAAATGTCTTCACTCCTCCCTGCACTGTTAAGGAGAAACAAGGCTACAGGTGCAACAGGTTCATCAGAAACTAAATGGAGTGCATAAACATATCAGAGAATATTCTTCAGAAACTCTGCTATTAAAGTAGTAAAATATCAGTGAAAACAAGGGCAGGTAAGAGTTATATAAGTAAACCCCAAATAAAATAGAGAATCAAAGAACATGGGGGTTCATGCCTTCGTAAATAATCATTAGGCCAACACCCATTTACACTAGACACAAATATGGGCCTAAATATTTTAGAATCTTTACATTTTGTTCTCATGTGTAATAGTTTGTGCCCAATTACTACACAAATTGTAGCATCATATCTATTAGGAAAGTCCACTGAAAACATTTTGTTTCAGTTTATTAGTTTTGCATGCCCTCAGAATTCATTTCATTTTCAATCAAAAATGCTTTATTTATTTTTTCCATTCATTTGTTTCCCATTAAAGTTAATGGAGAAAGTAATGCATCTCTCTCGTTGGCTCTGTAATTGGGGTTTTCTAATTAATTATAATGGAACTTGTTGGTAGACATCAGAAGTGGCACCAAATGTGGCATAAATAGTTCAAGGCATCATGAGAGGGAAAAGTAGCCTGAACAGAGGCAGCCACACCCCAAGATACCGTGGAAGAAGTAAAGCTGTAGCAAGAGTGGCACTACTACCCCGAGGCTCCAAAAGAGAGGTAACGGGCACCAACAATACTCTTATGAAGACCCTAATGCACTTAAAGAAGTGCAAAGCTGTACCAGGAGTGGCATGAATGGCCCCAAGGCATTATGAAGAGGAAACAAAGCATCAAAGTGCCAGGAAGAACCCCAAGGCAACAACAGAGTCAAAGCAGTACAAATAGTGGCATGAAGGCACCAAAGCATCATGAGAGGTGCAAAGCAGACACTCATAGTGGCAAGAACTTCCCAAGACTCCAAATAAGGAGCAAAGTATACCAACAGAATTGGCCAGATGATGTTGGATTTTATCCCTGGGCACTGTAAGAAGCTAGAGGAAATCTCTAAAGGAGCTTTTGAGGAACAAGTTGTGGGTTCAGGCTTGGAATTAGCCTTCCTCTTTGCTGTGGTATAAACTATTAAAGGCTAATATCAACGAGACCAATAGTAAGAACTGCAAGAGAAGCAACGTTAAAGAAAAAGTCCATAATAACATGAAACTTTTAAAGGTAAACAGGTAAGATCTGTGTAAAGCATTGGATTGGCAAGGCAAGGCCAACAAGCAGCAAATACAGTAAGTGAATATGAAAATTTAAAAACAGGACCAGAAGCAAAAACATCCAACACCCAAAGCTGCCAAGAGAAACTTGGAACAGTAGAAGCAAGAGCATTTAAAATCACAGAGCAATGCAACAGGAAGAATGTCATCAATACCCCAAGGCATCAAAAAAAGGGAAAAAGTGATAGTATGAGTGGCATGAACACTCCAAGGGTCCATGAGTGGTGCAGCAAGTGTATAAAGCATTGGATTGGCATGGGAAGACAAAGAGGTGGTAAGTACCATTAAAGGAATTTGAAAATAACTTTTAAGACAGCCAGAGTAGAGGCAGAATCACCCAGAGGTATCCAGAGAGGCTTGTAGCATTAGGAGTACTGGAATTTAACTGCAAAAACCGTAAGTGCAGAGCAATGCAGCAAGAAGAGTAGATGCAATGCTCCAAGGCTCTGTGAGGGTACAACATAGCCCAAACAGCAGCACAAACACCACAAGGCACCTACAGAGAAGCAAAGGGCACCCACAACTATAGCATGACCACCACAATGTACCAAAAAAGAAGAAAACGTGATATGAACATCAAGATTCAGTGAGAGAGGTAAAGCAGCAGCCGTGATACAGTCTATGGAAAGAGGTCTGTTTTTTTTTAAATGTGTACTCCTCTTACGCACACACACACACACACACACACACACACACAGGTAAGGAGACTGTCTCATACACGCACAGGCAGAGACTGCACTGCACACAAGCACACACTCTCTTGTTTAAAAGCATGCAACTCTGCTGCATTGCACGTGACTATTCTAAAGCGCATTTGACAGTGGTACCTTTTTCCTTAGAGATGACACCAATTTATGGAAAAACAGCATGCCACAATAGTGACAAACACTACAAGGCACCTAAAGCAGAACAATCCAGCAGCAACAGTAGCATGAACACCCTGAGACTTAGAATGCAAGATATGCCAACTAGCATAGTGGCATCAAAACCAAGGCATTACGTGCAGGGTATGGCAAACTGTACAGAGGAATCAAAACCCCCAAGGCATAATTTTTTTTTTGTTTTGGGGGATGAAATACCCCTGTAAAATCAATAGAGACACAGGGTGGGCGAGCCAGCCGGTGACCTGAGAGTGGTACAAGAAAACAGTAAGGCACATAACCAGGAGAGAAGCAAGGCACAAGGAGCAGGTAGGCCAGCACAGCAACAGCAGCAGCAAGAAAGGCACCTGCCAACAACACACCCAGAGAAAGATGCTAAAGGCCAATACTACGGACAAGGGCATTGATTCTTTGGCTGTACACTCAGTCTTCCTGCCACTCATATAGAAATTCCAGCAAACCCCACAAAGTAAGCTTTATTTCAAGAAACATTAACTTTTCCACAAATGTCCCCTGCCATTAAGAATACATACTCTTCATTTATAACATCTAGCTGTCTGTCACTGTGGGGTTGGTAAGTAGTTTAGGATTTAGAGTACCTACATTTTATTTCCTACTACATCATTTACTTTTGTGACTTTCAAGTTATTTTATGGACTTGATTTCAAAGCAATTTACATGCATAAAATCTGGCTTTACTACAGTATCCTGGGGCTCAGCTTGTATAAAGGTAAATGTGTAACGTGATTTCATACATGCTTTTATGCAAACTGACAAGAGGCATTCTGGGGAAAGAGAGGATGAAGTTGGAACTTGTTTTAAGTTTTATTATTATTTTATATTTGGATCCTATTTTATGTATTTATGTTTGATCTAATGTAATGTGATGATTTACTGTAATGCATTATTTATGTTTTTATTGCACACTGGCTGATGGGTATAACAGGAAAAGCTGTGTCAAGTAGCAAGGTCTGGCCAGATGGCAGCCTTGTGTCCCCAATATGCCAACGGATCTGTGGCATCGTCCTCTATGGACTCTGCCAGATAATATGTGACTGATTATTTGTGCAGGTGTCTCCTTTTCTGGGGAAGAATAATCTCCTCTCCTGCTGTAACTGTGACCTGTTTCAAAAGAGAACTTTCTGCTGTGGCCACAGGGTGCAGGGTGGTAAGGGAGGACGTGGTAGCTGACAGGGAACTGCTCTGACTGACACTATACTGTGCAGTGCCCACTCTATTGCATCCTCAATCTCTCTCTAGTGCTCTTGTTCCTGCACCTTGCACAGCATCTCCTAAATAAGACAGCGGGACAGGAGTGCAATATTTCCTTTCACCTGTGGGTCACACAGCATGGCTAGCACATAACTATACTCTTTGGAAGAAGTTTGTCTATTTATCCCCTGCTGCTGCAAGAAGTCTATGAACAGCATCGCCTCTCCAGTTCCTATTCATGCCGGAAGCTCTCTAACTCAGTGGTTTTCAACCTTTTTTCTCTCGGGACACACGTGACAGATGGTTCTCACATGCATGACACACTGAACACATGACCATCATAGGGCTAAATGTAAAAGTACAGTTTGCATCCACTGGAACCCCCCTGACCCACAATTATGGATGTAAAGCAGAATTATGACATTCCCCGTACAACTCACCTTACAAAAAATATATTCTGGTTCTAGTGTCATCTCAGTAACAGCAACACAAACACCAACTACCAGGCTCAATAGCCCTACTTATGAAAAGACAGGGGTTTATCACTAATGCATGTCCTCTTGAGAAAAACAACAAATAAGACTGATACAGTAAAATACCCCACCTCGGTCACATACACAGAACCGACCTAACATATTACCAGATCTGCAGTAATGCACATAAACTAATCTGCACACAGTTACACTTGTATTATGGAATGCACTCAAACAGTAACAACCCTACCTATGAAAAGGCAACACTACAAATATTAAATCAGGCACTAAACACCAATACACCTCCTATTAGGAAAACAGAACTAGCCAAGCAGCTATAGATCCCAACACAGAAATAATCGTATAACTATACTAATAAGCAGAATACATGTTTCACAACAACTACAAACAGAATAATATCCAACAATTAAAAACTCATAAAAATTATTTAAAATTCTCCAAACACCAATAAAATATTTCAAAACAGCAGACGCATCACATAATATTCAGTAATTAAAATGGCAGTCAATCAAGAAAAATAAACTTAAAAAGCCACCTTTACTAATCCCCTCCAGCAGCTCTCCTACTCCTCTTCCATGCAGGCCAATAGCACACACCAGAAGCAGTAGTGACTGAAGCTCTGTACTCATGGTCCTCTTCCTTAGTGCCCACGACCAGTCTCTCTGGCTCTCACACACACCAGTTACACCCCCATGACCAGTTTCTGCCTTTCACACACCAATCATCTCCCGACCAGTCTTTCTCTTACATACACACCAGTCACCTTCCCGATCAATCTCTCTCTCTCATGCACGCATGCACACACACACACACACACACACACACACAGGCTTCCCACTCCCATGTTCTATCTTACATATACAGGCTTCTCACTCCCATGCTGTGTCTCACACACACCCATTTCTCACTCCTATGCTAGCTCTCTCCACATGCACGGGCTTCTCATTCCCATAATCACTTTCTTTCTCTCTCACACACATATACAGTCACACTCACATACCAGTTTCTGTCTCTCATACACCAATCATCTCCTGACCAGTCTCTCTTACACACACACACACAACAGTCACCTTCCCAAACAGTGTCTCTCTCTCATGCAATCACACACACAGGCTTCCCACTTCCATGTTCTATCTTGCATATACAGGCTTCTCACTCCCATGCTGTGTCTCACACACACCCGTTTCTCACTCTTATGCTAGCTGTCTCCAATTGCACAGGCTTCTCATTCCCATAATCACTTTCTCTCTCACACACTCACACTCCAGTCATCTCCCTGACCAGTCACTTCCATTGCCTCTCCATTGCCTCTCTGGCCAGTTTCTCTCAATCATACACATGCTCTCTCTCACACACTTTACAAAGATGATCTCAATCAAATGCTCTCACTTACACACAGGCTCTCAGTCACAGTTACACATGCACACTCTCAATCACACATACATTCTCTCACTTATGCTGGCTGGCTGTCTCTCTCTCTCATTTCCTACCCCCCCCCCCCCGAGCACAAATGGTAGCTGCAGCAGCCTCCTCCTCTAGCCCCTGCAGGCCAAGAAAGAAGATTCCCATCGGCCACGGGAGGCTAATTCTGCTGTCTCCTGTGCCGATTTCTGGCTGCTTCTGATTTTGCTTCGGGCCCACGCTACTGCTCAGGGCCGCCGCTACTTTTTCATGCAGCATGGCTCTTTCTTCTTCCCGCGCACCCCACTGCACATCACTTCCTGTTCCGGGCCAGGGGGGCAGGTGTGGGAAGAAGAAAAGGCCCAGCCGCAGTTGCCAGCCTCCACCAACACTGCTGCCGTTCCCATCCGGGCTTGAACGTGCTGATAGCCTGGGTGGCAATGGCAGCAGTGGAAGATAGTCTGCCTCTCGCTCGTTGAAGGAAATGGGGGGAAGAGCAGCGGGAGACTGGTAGCACACGACACACTTGCCGCTGCTTGACATACTGGTGTGTCACGAACACTGGTTGAGAAGTGCTGCTCTAACTTATTCTGTAGGATGTAGACAATGGGGATCACCTCACTTCCTCAAGAGTCACCCTCAGGATGACTCTTGAGGAAGTGAGATCCTCTGTGGCATCCTTTAAGGACTTCAAGACACATATCTAGTTGCTTATTTATTTATTTATTTATTTATTGGTTTTTATATACCGCCGCTCATCAAAGATATCACGTCGGTGTACATAGAACAAAAATACGCAGTTGCGTGTACATATAACAGTATAATAATAGCTGAATTCCACAATACATTAAAACAGTAAAATACGGTATCAAGAACAACTTATTTAGCTAATAACAGATAATAAAATAGAGTAAAAATAACTGTGATAGCACAACTTTATCTAGTATCAAGGCAAAAACTGGAGGAAAGAGAGGGGTGGGGAGCAAAATGGAACGGGAAGGAAAGAGAAAGGGTCAGGAAGGAACGGTTTATATACATATATACAGAGGGCGAGATCAATGGTTATAAGAAGGTAACAAAAGTACTAGGAGTGAACAGAAGAGGGCATAGATAATCTAAAGTTGAGAGTAATAGTTTAGGGAAAAGATGGAAAGGTTGACAGACTAAGAAAGGGAGTAATAAGAGTTAAGAAAAATCATGTGAGTTAGTATCATGTTAGGAACAAGAGAGTTAAGGGGGGACACGTAATAATCATGTACTAGTTCTCAACTATTATCAACTTGTTCTATGTATAACGCTACAGTGTACTTTGTTTTGTTATCTGTACACCGACGCGATATCTTTGATGAGCGGCAGTATATAAAATCCAATAAATAAATAAATAAATAAATAAATAAATAAATAAATATCAGCTCTGTTATGTGCAGACAATCATGATGCCCCAAGGGACCAGTCACACCTTTCTTGCCTTCCAGAGCCAACTGATGAAGGACTTTCCATTACTCCAATAAACTTTGCAGCATTAGATAGGTGGAATTCCACCTGGTGTCTACATTCTGAATCACCCAGTGCACAGGTATTCCCACTGCTTCTTGCCTCTCATGCAGCTACTGCCAATCTTTCATGCTCTGGTGAAAATTTCCCACTATTTTCCTGCACTTAACAAAATTTTCTTTCAGGACTAATCTGCCGTGGTCTTGGCTTGGCCTGGCCTTCAGGGTGCCCTTTATTGCCAGGTGCAAAGTGTGCAAAGTAACAGATCCCCTCTTTATTCCCATCTTGCATTACCTTTTTCATATTTTGACCACTATCAAGAAAAGAAAATCAGGAACAGTCATATCTTTCCGCTCTAGCTGTCAGTCGTCCATCATCTTATACAATTATTAAAACATATGAAGCTTATCTTAAACACAGACAAGACCGAAATATTATTACTGGAACGTAAATGTGTGCGGAGCGAACTTCCATCTCTAGTCCTAGATAACACCTCCAAGATAAAACCCTCATTTTTTGCAAGAGATTTAGGAATAACCCTTGACACTGAATTAGGATTAAAAAACACATAGCTTTAAAACTTAAAGATGGCTATTTCAAACTCCTTACTTTAAGAAGACTGAAACCTCTTTTAGAACCTAAAGACTTTAGGACCGTCCTACAATCCCTCATTTTTTCGAACATTGATTACTGTAATGCCTTATTGCTTGGCCTCCCTCAAAGTACAATGAGGCCGCTTCAAGTATTGCAGAACTCAGCTGCAAGGGTACTATCCGGAGTAAGAATATGTGATCACATCACCCCTATTCTGATCTCCTTACTTTGGCTCCCCATACATCACGAATACACTACAAAACAGCCTATATACTCCACAATCTCATATACGGATACAAAACAGAATGGCTTAACACAGCAATCAGGCTACATGTTCCCCCCCCCCAAAATTCAAGATCTGCCAACAGAGGATTATTATCAATACCCACAATAAAAACAGCAAGACTATGTGAAGTAAGAGAAAGGGCAATTTCTATCGCAGGACCCAAGTTCCGGAATACTCTTTCACTCCAATTACGGCTACAACCTAAGAAATTTAAAGCCGATCTAAAAACATGGAGGTAGATTTTAAAAACATATGCGCGTGCATACTTTTGTTCACGCGCTGCCCGTTCCCTCCGAGGCCGCTCCGAAATTGGAGCGGCCTCGGAGGGAACTTTTTTCTACCCACCCCCCACACCTTCCCTTCCCTTCCCCTACCTAACCCACCCACCCCCACCCCCCCGACCCTATCTAGACCACCCCCCTACCTTTATCGGAGAAGTTACTACTGCCTCCGGGCAGTAGTAACTTACGCGCGCCGGTGTGGCAGGCCCCGACACAGGCCGCTGTGTCGGGGCACTCGGCCACGCCCTGGACCACCCACACGCCCCCCAGACATGCCCCCGATCCCTAACCGCGCCCCCTGGCCACTCCCCCGACCACCCCTTTTTGCAAGCCCCGGGACTAACGCGCGTCCCGGGGCTTGAGCGCGCTGCCGAGCCTATGCAAAATAGGCGCGCGCAGGGGGGTGTTTGGGGTAGGTTTTCGGTGGGGTTACGCGCGTACCCCTTTGAAAATCTACCCCATGGCTTTTTACGTGCGCCTATGCAGAAAGTGGGTAACTAACAGCAGACTCCTATCTTGTGTTTTAAAATTTATTTATTTATTTATTATTCAGATTCTGTGCTTCCCCTTCTTTTAGTTGATTGTTTATTGCTGTTTTATTGTTTTATAATTTTTATGATTTTTACAATTTTAGACTAATTTAACAGCTATATCTTAATTATTTCCGCTTTGTAATTTTAGCTGTTATGCTCTTTTATTGCTATCCATTGTATTTCTCCTGTTTTAATCTTTGTACACCGTTGTGAAGGTTTTTACTGATGTGACGGTTTAAAAAACCTAAATAAACCATAAATCATAAGATATTCACCAAAGGGTGGCTGACATTCATCACCTGGATGTGCAGCACAGTCTACCAGTACTCTGCTGCTCCGCCACTGCTAGAGCTGCTGCCTAGGTTTGCCTTGGACAGCTGCCACCAGTGTGCCATTAAGGGAAAATAGGCATACATAGCATTCTGGCTGGTCCAGATGTCACTAGTGAAATGAGGTTCTCCTTTGCTCTAAAGTCCCCCCATACCTTGGCTTTCTTTTGGGAATTACACTCCCTCTCTGAGGGCTTGCATTTTGCTGTTGCTGGGGTTGGGGTTGAAGGTGAATCGAGACACTAAGGGATAGGAGCATCACTCAAGCACTTCACTACATCTTCCTCCTAAGGGGTGCTTTTTGCCCCAGCAGTATTGCTTTATGCCTCCTTTAGCTGCTCAATGGAAGACAGTACGCTAGTAACTAGACCCCCTCCCCCCCCCCCCAAGTTCCCCTCAGCTATTAGTTCTTCCATCTCCTCAGAGTCAGAGAATGCATTCCATGATTCCTCTGAAGCAGTACCTTCTTGCAGAACTTGATGCAGAAATTGCTCAGGAACCATCATGGAGAAGTGCTCTACTGATTTTGGCAGCTCCACACTTAGTACTAGCCTTGCCTTTGCCCCTCCACTGTTAATGCTAAAACCACTCTCTATTCTCTGCTTTCTCCTGCCCATTAGAAATACAGCCAACAGTGGCAGCAGGCAGCTTTTGCTCTTCCAACCTTAAGGCCTGATTCACTAAGGCATTTCTCCCAATCAGGCCCTTAGTTTCTTCTTGCTTGACACTGTATATTCCTGTTTTCCCCCCTAGGAAAAAATGTCTTTAGCTTGGGAGAGGAAATGCTACCAGATGTACTGGGATTTTCACTTTCAGGTGCTTTTCCCAAAGGCAGCAAAACTTTTCCTCTTACTCAGCTTTTACAACAGTACTTTCCTCTTCCTCCCATTGTTCATGGCATGATAGAAATTTGGCACAGTTACTAGACATGCCCACTGTCTATGGAAAAGTGCCTCTCTTTTTACAAGCAGTGTGTTAGTGTGTGTACTCTCACTTACACACCAGTGTGGAAACTGTCAGATGGCACATGCCATGCATGCAGGTATACATGCTGTTTGTTCAAAAGAGTGCTATTCTGCTGCACAACCAGTACCTACCTATTCCTAAATGTGCCTGGATTGGTAGTGGACAGCTACTGTTTTTTCCCCCACATATAACACAGTTTAATATTTTAAAAACGGTGCATCACTACACAGTTTACTTTGCAAACTTTAACACTAGTGCAAGGTTATATACGAGAAGCAAAAGAGTCTGGCTCCTGTTCTCTCTTTCCTAGACAAACGTACAACTCTGTACTTCTGATCTTTAAAAATCTCTAATTAACAGAAAGTTTGCACTGAATGCTACAGTTACACTGTATGTGCTTACAGCAAATATGCAAACCATACAAAACAAAAAAAAAATTTTTAAATTAGTGGACACAGAGTAACAAATTGTGGGTCTGTCAGTGTCTGACAAAAAGGAAAGCAGCTCAGCTAGAGTTTGTCTTTAATGAAAATCTCTCTCTTCAGCTCTCACAGCTTAAATTCCTACAACTTTCCCTCCCAGTTGCCAGAGCCAAAGGGATGGTTAGCTCAAAATTATTTTCACGCTGAATTTGAAAAAGAAGAGGAAGTCACTGCCAACCTATGCAGATGCCAACTAGGATAAGCTGCTTTAATAAAAAAAAAAAAAGTTTCACCTTGATTGGTCCCACTTCCTGGCTTGTTCCTTCCCTCTTTCTTGCCACACTGGCTCCATTGAGTCTAGGGACAAGTGTGAAATCACTGGTTGCTAAGAAGTAATCAATATGCTTAGTGTGCTAGCAGGCAACTGCTTTGAGAAGAAAGAAACCTTTTCAGTTTGGCTTGTCTCATATACTTTAATAGGAAACAAAAACAAATGCAAACAAAAATTTCTATTGATTTTAGGAGACATTGGCCATTCTTATTAGTTTCCCAAAATCTATACCAAAAATGCCTGATTTGGTTCAGATTTCTTATTTGTTTTAAATGAATACAAATCCCTAACATCCATTAACTCTGATTACATGCCTAACAATTTACATACAGCTCATAACTCAATAAGGATTGGGGTGCTGTGAGCAAAAAAATTTTTTATTTCAAACCCTGTCAGCACTAATTTCTTTGATGCAAAATGTCTATCAATTTTATGCTCATAGTAACCCAGTCCTTAGAGGGAACATTGGTAGGAGCACGCACACAAACTTTCTCACATACACACGTACACACATACACTAATACACTTGCTTATTCAATCTTATCCTCTCTCACACATATGCATGCTCATTCTCACAAAACAGACGCATACACTCACTCTTATTCCTTTCATTCACTCCCCAGATTCTCACATACATGCACACTCACTCAATGAACCTCCTCTTCCATACACACAACATCTCAGTAACTGCAAACCCTTCACTGCCAAACACTTTGAGAAGTAACACAAAACCTTGCAAAAAAAAACAAAAAACAACTAGAATCTTGCCATACCATGCCAGCACTATCTCAAGACTCAAACAGCTGCAGCTTTTTCTATTAAATGGCAGCAATGCAAATATTATACCATGCCCTAGAACACTAATACATCACCTACTGGGGCTAACAAAACAAGCTATCACACCCACCTATGAGTAATTATAACAAACTATGGGCCTCATTTTCTAAAGTATCGCAGGCCTGCGATACTTTACAAAACGGCGCTAATGGGGGGCGGGGTCGAAGCGGGGGGCGGTCCTGCGCTAGCCAGCAGCGATCGCACCGCCGTGGTGCGATCGCTGCCGGTTTCGTACCCAATAGCGCCACCATAGAAGGTGTAGCTATTGGGCGCGAAGAAGGACGCAAAAAGGCCCTTACCTTTTCGTTGTCCACGGAGTCTTCGCGGAGTCGGCCCTGGTGACGCCCCGACTCCTCCTCTTCCGGGGCTGACTCCGCCCCAATTTAGGTAGCGCAGGCGTGCGCTACCTTCACAGGCTATCGCAGGCTTGCGCTAACAGCGCAAGCCTGCGATAGCCTTGGTAAATAAGGCCCTATGTTACCGTAAATTGTTGGCACCTGTTTAGTGGATAGAATTCATTATTTTTTTCCAACATTAATGTTTGTGCCTTATTGTAAACCATTGTGATGGTACCTAACTTACCGACGGTATAGAAACGTTTTTAAATAAATAAATAAATAAATATATTACTTCAAAGCTTTACAGAAAAACTACATATCAGTAGAAATACTGAAACTCAGTTACACATGTAGAATACAGACAGACTGTGTTGCTTACCTCACACAGAATAAGGGACTACAAATTAGAAACAGAAACATGCAGACAAAAATAAAATGGAAAGCACGAGAAGCCAGACTCTAAACAGTGGAATACTGAAAAAGAATAAAATACAAATATGTAATGCACAATCCCAAAGATAACATATGCCAATCACTAAAAATTCAACATTTTTTTTGCTTTGTTGCGTGATCTTCTTTTTCTAATTGGTTGGTCCCAGGCTTTTTTTTTTTTTTTAATACGTTCCCTTTCTCAATCTTTTACCAATTCCTTTTACAGGGTCTCTTTTTTTTTTCCTATTTCTTCTTTCTCAACCTGTCTTCTTCTCTTCCTTTTTCAAAGACACACACATGCTCTCACTCTCACATGTTCTCTCACACACAGGCTACCACTCTTACATGCTGTCACACACAGGCTCTTGCATGCTCTCTCTCACACACATACACACAGAGCTCTCACTTTTACATGCTATCTCTCAAGGAAAGACAAAATACATTTTTTGCTTCGGTTTTTACTGACGAGGATGTTGGGGAGATACCCGTGATGACTGGGTGACAATTAAGATAAACTGAACCGAATCACGGTGAACCTGGACGATATGTTAGGCCAGACTGACAAACTGAAGAGTAGTAAATCACCTGGACTGGATAGTATACACCCCAGGGTTATGAAAGAACTAAAAAATGAAATTTCAGATCTATTTCAATTAATTTGAAACCTATCATTCAAATCATCCATTGTACCTGAAGGCTGGAAGATGGCCAATGTAACCACAATATTTAAAAAGGGCTCTGGGGTAATCTGGGAAACTATAGACCAGTAAACCTGACTTCAGTGCTGGGAAAAATTGTGGAAAATTATAAAGAATAAAATCACAAAACATTTAGATAGAAATGGTTTAATGAGACACAACCAGTATGGATTTACCCAGGGGAAGTCTTGCCACCCAACCAGCATGGATTTACCCAGGGGAAGTCTTGCCTCACAAATCTCCTGTACACTATTTTTGAAGGGGTGAATAAACACGTGGACAAATGTGAATCAGTAGATGTGGTGTGTTTGGATTTTCAGAAGGCGTTTGACAAAGTTCCTCATGAGAGGCTTCTAATAAAACTAAAAAGTCATGGAATAGAAGGCAATGACCTTTTGTGGATTGCAAGCTGGTTAAGAGACAGAAAACAGAGAGGAGGATTAAATGGTCTGTTTTCGCAGTGGAAACAGGTAAATAGTGGAGTGCCTCAGAGACCGATGCTTTTTACATATTTATAAATGATCTGGAAAGGTGAGGTGATCAAATTTGCGGATGACACAAAATTATGCAGAGTAGTTAAATCTCAGGTGGATTGAGATAAATTGCATGAAGACCTTGTGAGAATGGAAGATTGGGCTTCCAAATGGCAAATGAAATTTAATGTGGATAATCACAAGGTGATGCATATGGGGAAAAATAACCCTTGATGTAGTTACACAATGTTAGGTTCTATCTTAGGAGTAAACATCCAGGAAAGAGATCTAGGTGGTCAAAAAAGAAAAAAGAATGTTAGGAATTATTAGGAAGGGAATGGTAAATAAAACAGTGGATGTCAAAATGCCTCTGTACCAATCCATGGTGAGACTGCACCTTGAATACTGTATGCAATTCTGGTTGCCACATCTAAAAAAAAAAGATATAGTTGCACTGGAGAAAGTACAGAGAAGTGCGACCAAAATAAGGGGCATGGAACAACTCCCCTATGAGGAAAGGCTAAAGAGGTTAGGGCTGTTCAGCTTGGAGAAAAGACTGAAGGGGGGATATGATAAAGGTCTACAGAATCATGAAAGGACTTGAATAGGTTAATGTGAATTAGTTATTTACTCTCTCAGATAATAGAAGGACTAGGGGGCACTCCATGAAGTTAACAAGTAGCTCATTTAAAACAAATCAAAGAAAATTATTTTTCACTCAGCGCATAGTTAAGCTCTGGAATTCATTGCCAGATGATGTGGGTACAGCAGTTAGTGTAACTCAGTTTGAACAAAAGTTTGGATAAGTTCCTAGAGGAAAAATCTATAAACTGCTATTAATAAGCAATAATAGCTTGAGATCTATTTAATGTTTACATACTTGCCATGTACTTGTGACTTGGACTGGCCACTGTTGGAAACAGGATGCTCTGCTTGATGGATCCTTAGTCTGACCCAGGGTCTCAGACTTCCTCACCCCTCTGGGCCTCCTCTTCTTCGGCTGCACAAGACTGGATCCGCTGTGCCCCTGCCACAGACACTGCTCCTTTTCTGCACGTGGCCTGACTCTGCTCCTCTTTCCTGGCCGCGAGGGCAGGAAGGAAGAGCGCCTGGTGTTTTGGGCCTCTTCTTTTCTTTGTGCTGTGGTGGGATGGGCTCCACCATGGTCCCACTGGTCTCCTCACTTCAGGCCATGGTGGGATGGGCTCCACCACAGCACTGCCAGTCTCCTTACTTCGGGCCGTGGTGGGAAGAGCTCCACCACGGCCCCACTAGTCTTCCTATGTGGGCGGTAAAAGCTGTGCATGGCCGCGAGGAAACAGTGCTCGTAAGTTCAAATTATCCTTTTGCAAAAGCTACAAAATATTCAATAATATTTGATATATCGCCAAATAACCATAGCATCGAAACTGTTTACAATAAAATCATCAAAAGCATACAACATAAGTCCATCCTTTCCCTTCCTGCCACACTCCCCACCAAAAATAAAATAAATCCACCCATTTCAGCATTCAAACCTCACATATTCTTACCCCAAACCACCCCCATTAATCAAAATCCACAGCTTAAAAATAGTAAACTACAGTTAAAACCCTCTAATTAAATACTTTGTTTAAAAGCCAGGTTTTAATAAGTTTCCTAAACTTCTCATAATTATGTTCCAGCCGAATATACAGAGGGAGAGAATTCCAGAACAGAGGAGCCTGGTATGAAAGGACATACACTGCAACCTTTTAATTCTTATCTTATTTGGTGAAAGTAACCTAATCAACTTTGGTCACAAGAAACATAAAATATGTTTGCTTATACGGAAATAATAAACCATCTAAATATAATGGAAAGCGTCTTTGACGAGTTTTAAAGGTTTAAACACAAAATTCTGAATTTAACATAAACCGGCACTAGAAATAACTACAGTACCTGAATGTAATCCACTTTAAAGTGCCTAAAAGTGGAATTAAAAAAATAAAAATAAATAAGTCAGTGAAACTCCATCATATTCAAATCTTGATGTGCCAGAAATCAGACTGGTTGCAGTATATTGGAGTGGCTGTAACTGTTTCATAGATGTGTCTGTTACACCTACATACGAGTTACAATAGTCTAATCAAGGTAAGACGAAAGCCTGAATCAAAAGCTGTAAATCTGATTTTTCCAAAAAAGGTTTGAGGCATCGAATAAAATGCACGGAATAAAAAATGGATTTAGCTCCTGCAATAACTTGACTAGCCAAGGTCAGGTTGTTATTCAAGGCTCATGCTAAATACACCACATAAATCATAAACAAAGTAACTGAATGAATCTAATTTGAGGAAAAAAAATAACCACCACATTAGGGCTGAAGAATTCCAAATGCTGTTAGTTATTGCATTTATTATAATAAATCCTACATAAGTAGGTTTTATTGTTTTTGTCAAGCTCATTACAATTACTTGAAACTCTGGCATATAAACTAAATTATTTGATAAAAACTGTGCATTAAATGCCGTAACTTATCTGATCTTCCTTCTCTTATCTATTTATTATTCTGAGCATTCCAATCTCAGTTTTTCTTTGTATTGATTTAATTAAAACAATTTTACTTTTTATCCAAGCAAACTTGTGATGTGCTGCTCTTGCAGGTTTTTTTATTTTTTTTTTTTGCATACATGATATATCATGGCTATGGAAGAACACAAATTGAGTCTGGAAAACCAAAACACTCACTGAGTTGAGTGCCTTTGGGGTTTGTTTTACACATCATAAATAAAAAGTACATAAAACAAAACTATAAAGCACAAACGGAATAAATCACTTGAGAGAATATTAGGCTACAACTACAAAGGTGTCACACTAATCAATTTATTCCAGAAAACTAAAGTGTTTTTAAAATTACTAGTTGTTTGTTTTAATAACTCATGTTTAATCACAAGATGACTCCCTATGGGTGGTGCAGTTATTATGCAATAAAAGTATACCTATAGTGAAGGCACAATTCAAGAACCTGCTCTGAATGCTTGTTCTTGCCTTCTGTCCTCAATTTCTAAAGGTGTAGAGTTATTACACAATAGCCACACACCCTGTTTTATAATTAAGCACTCACGTCACCAACAATTGCTTTTAGGAAAGTATTTTTTTTAATTAAAAGAAAGTGCAGTAAGCAATAGTAAAAATTATGATCTTAATGATCTTCTCACAGTTTCCTATGTAGTCAACCGATAGCCTTGAACTTTTCAGCTCATACAAAATGCAATTTTATGTACACAAGTTTTTTTTTGTTTTTTTTTTAAGTAAGATATAAATATACTGGGAACATTTATTTAAAACATACTTACTCATCTAGCTCTTCATCTTCAGGTCTAGTTGTATTTGCATAAAGATACTTGCTCATGTCCACAGGTCGAGCATTCTTCCTTTTTGCAAGTTGTGAAATAGAGTCTTTTATCGTTTCACATGCCAGTTCAGGTTCTGGGTCTGGGTCTGGTTCATCAAATGGGTTCAAGTAGTCTGCAGCCTCTGGCTCTTTAAAGGGATTATAATCCTCATCATTATGCAAAGACTCTTGTTTGGAAGATGAAGCCCTCTCAATATGCGATTCTACAGGAATGATTTACCATAAATCAATCAATATTTACAACATAATTAGTGGGTGTCATTTTTATTTACAATATAAAGTCCCTATATATACACCTAATCACAGTATATTCACAATTTATCTTCATCTTTAACTATTCATCCAAGGACGGGGAAATACTGTTAGCTGTAGAAAGTGCGTAATTGAGAAGTATGGTAGTAGTGTGCAGGCTGAGCTTGGATATACTGTGGTAATAGAAAGGTGGTAGTAGAAAGGGGATTGGACAATTCAGACAGAGAGAGGGGCAGAACTGGAAAATGGGGCAGAGCTGGATAGTACAGGGAGGAAGGGAGCAGAGCTCAACTTGCAATCCGGAGATGCAGGCATGTGACAACTTTCCTCTTTATTATAGTTAGATAGTTTATAATTAAACAAAGGGATTTCTGATGACATTAAGATGTTTCATAATTTTCCTTTATAGAACATCAAAGATCAATTAGAGTTTATGGGACTGTAACAGGAAATAAAATGGGCACAATGGTGGTCCATTTCTACTGTCATATTCTATATTACCTTGATCAAGCAATTTATAATTTAGAAATAACTGACAGTAAACGTGCATACAAAATAAAAACCACACTAAGGAAACACTCAAAGTAAACCACTATCTCAGTTTATAGTGAAACATAAATATGACTTTCAATGAAAAAACAGAGCTAAGGTAAATAGTGCAAAAGAAGAGTACAAAAAGGAGTAGGCAATTCCAAGAGGTGGGTCTTACAAATAATAGGAGGAGGAAGGGTAAGAGAAAGATTTCAAATCAGTGACACCTAATGTGAATTATATGACCATGCAGAATGAAATGAAAGATGGCTATGAACCAAGAGATACACAGGCAAAGGTATAAAACCCAAGGGGGGTTCTATAGGGTAACTTTTCCAGGATAAGATTATTAAGCAACTTCATCATTTTTTTTTTCCAGAAAAAAAAAACAATGTGCTTGACTACTTCCAATTCAGGTTCAGAAGTTTACATAGCCTCATTGAGTCTTGGGAAAATATGATCAGCATTGTTGGCCCTATCTTGAAGAACTCTCTTCTCACGATAGGGCCAGCAATACAGTAGCTTCATTAGAACAGTTCAGGAAAAAATTAAAGGCACATGCGTTTTTTTCCAAGCCTTTGGAAACTAAGATTCTGCTGTGGATCGGTCTTTTCTAGCTAAGGGGCCGATTTTAAAAACCTGGTGCACGCAAATCCCGGGAGATACGCGCGTGGCCAGGCCGCGCTCACCTAGCTCATTTTCCAAGCTGCCCGGCCACGCGCGTATCTCCCGGTATGCATGGAAGTGCCGGGCTTTTAAAAAGAAGAGGGCTGGGAGCGGGGGCAGGGGCTGGCCGGCGCACAAAACTTACTTCTGCTCGGAGGAGCAGGTAAGTTGTAAAACAAAAGAAATTTGGGGTTCAGAGAGGAGAGGGGAAAAGGGAGGAAGGATAGGTAGGGGGTTAGAAAAATTCCCTCCCAGTCCGCTTCCAAAATCCCCCCCCCCCCCTTGCGCACAAAGACAAAATTGGGCACGCATGTGTGCGTGGATAGCTGATTTTACAAAATGTGCATGGCGACACCCACATGTTATAAAATTGGCGCGTCCTTTTAAGAAGTTACCTTTAAGTGTCTAACAAATGTTAATTCACTGAGCAGAGATACTGATGGAAATGTTTAAATTTAGGTTTTAGATGTTTAAGAAGCAGGGAATTTGTCCTGCCTTTTGTTCTCTGTTTTAAGCTTTATATCCTTTGTTATGTTTTCACCTGTTTTTACTTTTGTTTGTTATGTTTTGTTGGTGTTTAATTTAATGTGCATGTATATGTTGTCCCCCGCCCAGAATTGCAGATAATGTGGATTAAAAATTCTTAAATAAATAAATGTTGAGAGATTTGAATACAGAAAATAAAGCATATAGGCATTTTAAGAAAAGAGAAGGAAAACAGTAAAATCAATTTCACACACTAAACTTTTTAATTAGCTCGCAATATTGGAGAGGGGAACCTGAGGAAACAGAGTTAATACAATAATTGGCAGAAAAATTCTAGTAAAATAAGAACACTTGGCTGTAGCATTCAATATAATTTAGAGCAATGGATGTAATCTATACAATAAGCTTCTCCTTGGCATTCCTAATCTCCAATCTAGAAGGAAATTTAGCATCTAGAAATAATCTCAGATACGTAGGCTTAGATAAAATGTATCTATTCTATTGACTCTGGGAGCCGTGATGCCTCTTGGGCTCCCTCTGGCATCTTGCCCCTTTTCCATTCCCAAAATAATTACGTTACACATTAATCTTGGTATTAACTGGCCGCAGCTTTTATTAACATAACAGTTAATACGAACTCAACATTATAACAGTTCACCCACCTGGGCCAATCTGACAGTCTCACTGCTACTGGAACCACGCCCCCCTTTTGCAGCCCACCACGATTCTAGCAAGGCGACATCACTTCCGACCCCCCCACCGCGTTTACAAGCAAGGGGGCCCTGCCTCCGGGCATGGTCCCCGCCCCTTTTACAACCTGCCTTTTGTCAGCCCCACAGCTGACCTAGGTCTAATAATTTTCTGTTGGCCCGGGTTCCTGCCCCCAAGCTGCGACATTGCCTATGCGCACTTAGGCACCCTGTCCCCACACTGATCCTTGACACCTTTGATCCCTTCTTTGGGGTGGGTGGGTGGGATGCTGGTCCCCGGGGAGAGGTGAAAGAGGCCAGCTGCGACGTGGCTCATGCCTTAAGTACCCGGGCCGACGTCATCAGGGCCAGCCGCGGGTGTTCCCGATGACGCCGTCCCGCAGGAAACACCCCCCTCCCAGATGTGGCGACGCCGGCCCGCACCCTGAGGCCATCTGCCAGCGCCGCTGAGCTGGAGGATCCTGCCCGTCTTCGGCCCACGGCCCCAGGTAAGCCGTGGGCCCTTCGCATGCACCGCAGGCCCACCTAAGATGAACTTCCCAGTGCCTAGCCAGCAACAGTTTTCAGTTTTTAATTGTATTTTACAAAAAAAATGCAGAAAAATAATGAATTGTGACTTAGAAAATTTACTTTAAGAGCATACTGGTTTGCAGTAAGTGTACTGTCTGGAACAGTGTGTGTAAGTGTTATTTATAATCCACACAATTCTGCTGACTTTTTAAGGGGTCGAATTCTTTTGCAAGCCACTGTATGTATGTAGTTTAGTCCTTATTCAGTGGCTACTCTGCTCTTCTTGGCTTGTCTCTTGTATTCATTAAATGGAACATCTCTTGTCACTGTCCAGCAATAATCTGCAAGCACTGTTAGGCTTCATTTGCCCTGATACCGTTTTTTCCATTGCTGCAATGTCCTGGTGAAATAACTTGCCATGCTCATTGCTCACTGATCTGCAGTTTGGTAGGAAAAAAAAAAACTAGATGAGCGTGGAAAAAAAAATTATCTTTAGTGACATGTTGCAGCCAAGGCTTTTGCATGCCTTGAGGAGGCTTTCCATCAACTCTTTGTAGCTGTCTGCCTTGTTGTTTCCGAGAAAATGTATTACCACTAACTGGAAGGGATTCCACGCCATCTTTTCCTTGCCATGTAATGCACAGTTAAATGCATCATCTCACAGAAATCCATGAATCTGAGGGCCAACAAAGACCTTTATCTTAGCTTCACTTAACCTTTAAAATGTACCACCAAGGTATATGAAGGCTGTTTTAGCTTTGTCCATGTCCTTGACAAAGTTCTTCATCAGACCCAGTTTGATGTTTAAGGGTGGTAACAAAATCTTCCTGGATTCAACAAGTGCTGAATGTGGAACACTTTTCCTCCATGCCTTCTAGAAATAACATAATGCAATTTATATTATCTATGATACACTACGAGCTTCAGATTGCACCACTCATTGTGGTGCCCAAAAAGCAAGTATTGTCCAGATCCAGGCATAGATTTATTCATAGATTCAGTCAAAGATGTATATTAGTCATTTCTGGTTTAATATGAGATCTTTTTCTTTCTTAACTCAATATCCTCCACAATTCCCAAGTCAAAGTTCATATCTTGAAAACTAAAGCTAATCAACAATTTTAAGCATTGTTTTCATTCTCAGTGATCCAGATTTAGTAAAGTTTGGCTACGTTCTTTTTGGAAGCTTTTTTGCTATAGATCAGTGTTACTAATATTCTCTTTTTTTTTTCTCCCTTAAAGTTGCATTAATGTGACTTGAAAAGATGTTTTAATAAATTACCTTGTGATCTTAATGTAACCAAACACACAATTGATATTGATTTTTGGATGGAAATTGACAATAGCTCCATTACAAGGATTCATTTATAACAAAAATACTGATGACTGAACATAGCTAGCACATTGTTTTGAATCACTGAGAGGAAACAGAGTATACATAAGGAAACATTTCCAGGATTACAACAGAAATAGCAAACTAAGGGGGTAATTTTCAAAGGAGTTACGCATGTAAATGTGACATACTATCGTAGCAATTTTCAAAAGCTATTTACTCGAGTAAAGTGCACTTACTTGAGTAAATCCCATGGACAATTCAATGGCATATATTGTAGCAATTTTGAAAAGCCCACTTACTTGAGTAAAGTGTATTTACTCGAGCAAAAACCAGTTTTGCTCGAGTAAATGCTTTTGAAAATCTGGCCCTAAGCTACAAAGTCAAATACCGAAGTTGAAGGTTTCCAAAATATATAATACGTGTAGTTCAGTACAAAGTAAAACTAGAAAAATAACAAAAAAATCAAAATATTTGCTCAATGGAAAGTTCATGAACAATATAATTAAAACAGCTATTTGGAAGCTACTTTGGAAAAAAATATCTGAAGCTCAAAGATGAGAAATATTCTGGATTATTAAACAACTAGACTTTGAAAAACATGAGTTGCAGAATTATTTACTATACAAGACATTTGTCAAGCCTCTTAAAAATGTTGTATTAAATTATACATATTTCCATATCAAAAAGAGGTCTCAGAGTAGCTTTTATTTTTTTTAATTCTTTATTTATGAGATTTTAAATTACAAACAAACAACTATATTCCATATCAAAAAGAGGTCTCAGAATAGCTTTTATTTTTTTTAATTCTTTATTTATGAGATTTTAAATTACAAACAAACTAGATTCATCATTCTGCTATATTTATATTTATAGCAGAATGATGAAGAGCAAAAAAAAAAGGGGCGGGGACGATAGTGGGCAGCCGGCCACATCACTGCGGTGTGGTTTCATGTGCCACACATTATCGCCCCCTTAGCGCCACGGGAAAAGGTATAGTTATTTCCCGCGGTGCTGCCGGCAATAATGTAAAAAACATTATCGCCCGGAGTGCTGCCGGGAGATAACTGCCCAAATCGCACCCACACTCCTCCCCTTCCCCTAATTAGAATAATACCACCACGATGCGGCAAGTATCACATGTGGTAGGTCCTTATCGTGTGCGATAAGGCCGTACTGCACGCGATACCGGCACATCGCAGAATAAAAAATGACCCTCTTTGTTAACTGCTTGTTAAAGAAATGCTGGGATTTCTACAATAGAAATCAAAATATGAAGAACATATTTATTCAAATTAACATTTACAATGTAGTTATCCACATAAAAGCAGAAAGTACCTGGAGAGAGGAAGGAAATAACAAAAGGAAGAGTACAGAAGATAACCATAATCAAAGAAATGGCAACCACATACAGGCTGATTCAGAAAAATGCGGGAGAGCTGGCACTCCGAGTTGAGCGCCCACTCTCCCGATGCGCACCCAGGCACTTCTCCTGGGCACACGATTCTTTATTTAAATTAGGTGTCGTGCTAATAAGGAGGCGCTATGGATAATAGCACATCCCTAGCACCTCCTTATTAGCGAAAGCGGCGGCTGACAGTGGGTCCAACAACCAACGCCTATTTTCAAAAACGGATGCCGGCAAAACTGAGCAGAAAAGCTTTTTCTGATTTTCTGTACATTTTCCCGATGCTTTCTAAGGTTAACGTTTCTGAGAATAAAATGTGCGGCTTAGCCACACATTTTACTTTCAGTATTCTGGGGTAATAACTAATAGGCTCATCAACATGCATTTGCAGGTAATGAGGGCTATTAGTTTCGGGGTGGTTGACCGTGCGTTTTCCACGCACTATTACCCCTTACAGTATAAGGGGTAATAATACCATGTCTAAAATGCGCGGCCAAATAGGGGTTAAATGGTGCGCTCAGCCGAGGGCACCATTTTGTATTGGCCTGACAGTAATAGCCAGCAGTATAGGAAAATTGGTTCTTACCTGCTAATTTTCGTTCCTGTAATACCACAGATCAGTCCAGACCAGTGGGGTTATGCACTCCCACCAGCAGATGGAGTCAGAGAACAAAGCTTCAAGGCACTGGTATCCCAAGTGTGCCCCTGCAGCTCATCAGTATTTATTGATACCCAAGCAAAGCATAATTGACAAAAAAATCATCTAATACCCAAAACAAGGGCGAACAGGAAAAAAAACTCCCTCAAGGGTCCAAAACAAATGACCCCAATACCTGAAAATCAGGTTTGAACCATGGTTCATAACAGAAACCAAAATATTATAGAATCATTCTGATAGATTTCCTATGTACAGCAGCTAACCATTAGGTAAATCAGTCTTTTGGCAGTAGCACCTGGGTGGGATCCTGGACTGATCTGAGGTATTACAGGAACGAAAATTAGCAGGTAAGAACCAATTTTCCTTTCCTGTACATACCCATATCAGTCCAGACCATTGGGATGTACCAAAGCCATAGTACAATGGGCGGGAACCTGAAAGACCCACTCGCAAGACGCTCTCCCCAAAAAATGCTTGGTCCGGATCCCTGATATCCAGATGATAATGCCTTGTGAAGGTATACAGGGAAGACCAGACTGCAGTTCTACAAATCTCCTCAGGTGACAACAACTGACACTCCGCCCAAGAAGCCGCTTGCGCTTTCATCGAGTGAGCTTTCAAACCAGTCGGGACGGGGCGACCCTTCCCGATGTAGGCCAAGCAAATTGTTTACTTCAGCCAGGGAGCCAAGGTTGCCTTAGATGCCTTTTCACCCTTCTTCGAACCTCCAAAGAGCACAAAAAGGTGATCCGATTTTCAAAAAGAGTTAGTGACCTTCAAATACGGAAGGAGAATCCGGCGGACATCTAACAGATGAAGATCTCTTCCCATAGCGTGAAGAACTGGTCCGTCTTGGCGTACATGGGTCGCCATGAGGTCCAGTTGGGGAACTCCCCCCATTGGGCACAAATGTGATTCCAACCCTCCCGGGATAGTTCCCACTCTCCAGGATCCAGCTGTTGACAACTGAGGAAGTCCACCTGCACGTTGTCCATGCCTGCCACGTGAGAGGCTGTGGCCCAAGTGTAGAGGAGGTGTGCTTCCTGTGCCACAGCCGGACTCCTGGTTCCTCCCTGGTGATTGAGATATGCACCATGGTGGCGTTGTCCGAGAAGACTCGAACCATTCTCCCCTGCACCGGAGACTGGAATGCCAACAACGCTTTGCGGACTGCCCTCGTCTCTAGGCAATTGATAGACAACAACCGTTCGGGTAAGGACCAGATTCCCTACGCTGCATGATCAAGGCACACTGCTCCCCAGCCTTGAAGGTTTGCATCCATTGTCACGATCACCCAATCCGGGACTTTGAGGGGCATCCCCTTCTGTAAGCTGTCTTCCGACAGCCACCATTGCAGGCTGGACCTGATTTGCTGCGACAAAGGCAGGGGCAACAGGTATTGCTCAGACACTGGGTCCCACCATGACAGTAGATCTCTCTGCAATGGTCTCAGGTGAGCGAAGGCCCAAGGTACCAATTCCAACGTCAAAACCATGAACCCCAGAACTTGTAGGTAATCCCATACTCTGAGAATTGGAAGCTGTAACAAGAGATGCACTTGTTGCTGCAATTTGTACATCCTGTCGTTCGTGAGAAACACCCTGCCCTGGAGGGTGTCGAAATGAGCTCCCAAATACTCCAGACACTGTGACAGAGTCAGATGACTTTCCGCTTCATTGATTACCCAGCCTAGGGACTTGAGACATTAGATCACATGAAGAACCGTCCACTCGCCTTCCTCTTCTGACTTGGCTCAAATCAGCCAATCGTTGAGGAAAGGATGGACCATTATCGCTTCCTTCCGGTGGGTTGCCACCACCACGACCATCACTTTGGTAAAAGTGCGCGGGACCGTCGCCAGTCAGAACGGCAGCACTCAGAACTTAAAATGCTGACCCAGGATCTTGAATCATAGGAATCTCTGGTGAACGCTGCGAATCGGAATGTGTAGATAAGCCTCAGTGAGATCCAAAGAGGCAAGGAACTCTCCCTTTTGAACCGCTGCAATGACTGTTCGAAGTGTTTCCATTCGAAAACAGGGCACCTTCAAGCAGTGATTCACATTCTGTAGGCCCAAGATGGGTCGGGAAGTGCCCTCTTTTTTGGGAACTACGAAATAAATGGTGTACCTTCCCCTCCCCCGTTCCACGGATAGCACGGGGACGATCACCTTCAGGGCTAGCAATCTTTGTAGAGTGTCTTCTATCGTGGTTCGCTTGTTGCGGGAAACACATAGGGATTCCACAAAGGCCAGCATGAGATGCCGAGAAAACTCTAAGGCATAACCTTCTTTTACCACCTCCAACACACAGCGATTGGAGGTGATCCTGGCCCACTCCTCGTAAAATTGGGACAGCCTGTCCCCGATCATCCCGTCCAAGGAGTGGGTGGGCCTGATTTCATTGGGCAGGCTTCCCAGTTCTGGTTCCCTGACCGAAACCACCTCTGGCAGGACAAATGGAGCCGTGAAAGGACTGTGTACAGGAAGAGGTCTGTTTGGAAGAAGAGGGTGGAACACCACTCCCCAACCTGCTTTTTCGGAAATCCCAAAAACAGGATCGAGGACCGAATGATTTCCTGTAGGGCTTTCTATCTTCCGGCAGTTTATTGCCCTTGGAATCCCCCACAGATTTCATCAGCTGATCCAAATCCACTCCAAACAGCAACTTCCCTCGAAAAGGCAGACTGCACAGATGCGACTTGGAGGAAGCATCTGCTGCCCAATTGTGGAGCCATAGGACTCGCCGAGACATCACCGAGGAGATCATAGTCCGGGCCACCGATCGCACCGAGTCATATAAGGCATCCACCACATATGCTACCGCCGCCTCCAGACGAGCCACCTGAGAAGCTGACAAAGTCCCAGAAGACGATGGGTCCTGTGGTTTTTCAATCCAACATAAACACGTTCTTTGCATCATACTGGCACACACTGCCGCCTGAAGTCCTAAGGAGGAGACCTCGAACACCCGCTTCAGATACAGCTCCAGCTTGCGGGCCTGCACATCACTGAGAGCAGCCGCTCCCGCCACTGGAATGGTCATCTTCTTGGTCACCACTGATACAGCCACATCCATCTTAGATAGCCTGAGGCATTCTAAATGTTCCTCCATTAGTGGGTAGAATTTTTGCATCGCCCGGCCAACCTTAAGCCCTGCCTCCGGGGATTCCCACACCCGGCTGATGAGCTTTTAAATCTTCTTCGGGATGGGAAAAGCACTTGGTGGACCCCGGAGACCATCCAGGACTGGGTTCACTCCCTCGCTGTGGGAATCTTCCAGCGAGGGTCTCACCCCCAATTCCTCAAGCACCTGTGGAATAACAGAGCGCGATTCCTCCCTTTTAAACAGCCGGAATACGCGGGGGTCGTCCCCCTCCACACTAGGTTCTACTGGATCCTGATCATCGTCACCCATATCTACGTCTGGAGGGATCTCACCCTGATCTGCAGTGGTGTCCCTCGGGGGCGGAGTGGAGTCGTTCCCCTGCTGGTCGACTGCACCCGCTAGATCCTCCCGAGTCAAAGTTGCCCGGGACAGACAACCATCAGTTCGCAGATGGGGACGCTTGGGAACTCCCATGCTCCCATCCTGGGCTCTGCGCTTCGCGAGCTTCCGAGCCAGAAATGCTTCATGCATGAGCAGTACAAATTCCGGTGAAAATACCCCTGGTCCCATCTCGTCACTGCTAGAATCAGTGTCCATGTCTCTCGATTCCTCCGGTCTCAGAGTCCGTGCAGTGGAGGACAGCGGGGGAGGGTCATCCTGGGAGATTTTTTCCACAGGGTGCGCACTGGGGGTTGGGCTCCTTCCGTTAGACCCAGTCGCCGAGCCTGACCTGCGTGCAGACTTTTTAGATTTGGTCCTCTTGACAAAGTTCCTCATGAGAGGCTTCTAGGAAAAGTAAAAAGTCATGGGATAGGTGGCGATGTCCTTTTGTGGATTGCAAACTGGCTAAAAGACAGGAAACAGAGAGTAGGATTAAATGGACAATTTTCTCAGTGGAAGTGAGTAGACAGTGGAGTGCCTCAGGGATCTGTATTGGGACCCTTACTTTTCAATATATTTATAAATGGTCTGGAAAGAAATACGACGAGTGAGATAATGAAATTTGCAGATGACACAAAATTGTTCAGAGTAGTTAAATCACAACCAGATAGTGATAAATTGCAGGAAGACCTTGTGAGACTGGAAAATTGGGCATCCAAATGGCAGATGAAATTTAATGTGGATAAGTGCAAGGTGATGCGTATAGGGAAAATAACCCATGCTATATTACACAATGTTGGGTTCCATATTAGGTGCTACAACCCAAGAAAGAGATCTAGGCGTCATAGTGGATAACACATTGAAATCGTCAGTTCAGTGTGCTGCGGCAGACAAAAAAACAAGCAGAATGTTTGGGAATTATTCGAAAGGGAATGGTGAATAAAACGGAAAATGTCATAATGCCTCTGTATCGCTCCATGGTGAGACCGCACCTTGAATACTGTGTACAATTCTGGTTGCCGCATCTTAAAAAATATATAATTGCGATGGAGAAGGTACAGAGAAGGGCTACCAAAATGATAAGGGGAATGGAACAGCTCCCCTATGAGGAAAGACTAAAGAGGTTAGGGACTTTCAGCTTGGAGAAGAGACGGCTTGAGGGGGGATATGATAGAGATGTTTAAAAATTATGAGAGGTCTAAAACGGTAGATGTGAATCAGTTATTTACTCTTTCGGATAATAGAAAGACTAGGGGGCACTCATGAAGTTAGCATGGGCACATTTAAAACTAATCGAAGAAAGCTCTTTTTTACTCAACGCACAATTAAACTCTAGAATTTGTTGCCAGAGGATGTGGTTAGTGCAGTTAGTATAGCTGTGTTTAAAAAAGGATTGGATAAGTTCTTGGAGGAGAAGTCCATTACCTGCTATTAAGTTCACTTAGCGAATAGCCACTGCCATTAGCAATGGTAACATGGAATAGACTTAGTTTTTGGGTACTTGCCAGGCTCTTATGGCCTGGATTGGGCACTGTTGGAAACAGGATGCTGGGCTTGATGGACCCTTGGTCTGACCCAGTATGGCATGTTCTTATGTTCTTGTTTGAGGCCCCTTCCCCACCCAGTGCACAGTCTGTGCATGTTATTATTTGTGATAATTGTGAGTGGATCTTTGGGCCGGTGGCAGATGACCATGCCCGCGGGGAAGATCCCGAGAGGGGCCATCGGTCGGGCTCAGAGTTGGGAAACAGACACACACTAGGTCTTTTATTAAACTGCATAGTGAACCACCAGAGGTGGCAGTAGTGAGCTAGAAGAGCCCGTTTGGGCTGTAGTCCCTCAGGCACTGGAACAGCGATCCCAGGAAGGCTGAGCTGTAGAGAAACTGAATATAATGAATAGGCAGAGTAGGCAGAGTTCAGGAACAGAACCTGGATGGTAACACTCACACAATAGCCTCTTGAAGCAGCCTAGAGGCTGGAATGAAGTAGGCCCTCGGGGAGCGAGTACCTGGTTCCAGGGAAAGCTCAGAGAGATGGTAACTCACTGGTGTTGTAGACAGCGGTGACTTCCTGGCAGAAGTAGTATTCGGTAGCAGGTCCAGGAACGTGGGCCCTCAAGGAGCGAGTACCGTTCCAGACTGCGACCTGAAAGCAAGAGAGAGAGCGAGGCCCCCGAGGAGGGGGTACCCCTGGTAAAGTCCGAGGAGGAAGAGTAGCAAGGTATGCAGAGAGTGAATCCCATCCGCAGCGATACCTGGAGGAAGTCCTTGCTAACTCGAATAGCTAGCAAAACCGAAGACCTTAAGTATCCGGTGAGGATGACGTCATCTCAGGGGGACTCACCTGAGGTTCACGCCACAGCTGGCACTTGAGTCGGGGTCGCGCTACGCGCGCGCCCTTAGGCTTCAGAAGAACATGGTGGAAGGCAGCATCTAGCCATTCCAGGGACACTGAAGGAGGTCGGCAAGATGACGCCACGGCAGCCAAACTTCCATCAACCAAAGAGGGAGTCGCAAAAGAGGTAAGGTGGGCGGAGTGAAGACGTCGGGCAGCGACGGTTGCAACAGTGCACAGTGACAGGGGGTCTAAATAAGCTGACCATACCCCGCAAGCCTTACAGGGTTCCACCAGAGGAGTTTCTGCCATGTTCCTCCTGCAAAAAAGGGGCATATAACTCCCCCCCCCCCGGAAGAAAATAGGTGCTGCCACCCAGCCCTGGTAACCCCCCACCAAAAACGCCACAAAAATCGGCCCCAGGAACGCTGGGGAGCCGCGTGGGAGGTCAAAAAAGAAAAAACAAAATGGCCATCGTGGTAAAAATAGCTCTGGAGCCAGCGGTAAAATTGAAGCGGGGAGCCTAAAAACTTCCTCGGAGGTTCTTACCAGGGCTGAACACTCTCCCCTCCTCTTAAGGGACCTGCATGGCTCTGCACCAGTGGGCAGACTGATTTACCCTGGGAGCCATGGTGAACAGGGAACTTGGAGTTTTTTGTGTAAAAAAAAAAAAAAAAAAAAAAAAAAAACCTTCTAGCAACAGAAAAAAATAAGCCTAAGCTAAGAATAATAGAAAAAAAATCCCCAAAGGGGCTACTTCCCTGTACCACAGACACTCAGGGGGAGCCTTCAGGTCGCTGAGGGAGCCTGTCCCCTGGCTATCAGGGGACCCGGAACCACACTGGCTAGCACTGCCAGGGATAACCAACCCCCACCCCCCCCCCGCCCCCCCCCGTTCACCTGGCTCTACCTGAGGGATGGTCTAGACACTGAACCTAGCACCTCGGGGAGCAAGAAAAATCCGTCTCACACAGAGCTGCAGGTATTCATGACCACCATCTCTCTGCTGGAGTCAGAAAAATACTGATGAGCTGCAGGTGGCACACTTGGGATACCAGTGCCTCGAAGCTTTGTTCTCTGACTCCATCTGCTGGTGAGAGTGCATAACCCCACTGGTCTGGACTGATCTGGGTATGTAAAGGAAACTACTTATAGCTATAAAATACTTGGGGTACAGCGCAGGAGGTAAGTGGCCTTCAAGTCTATATAAAAGATTGTAATTGTTCAGGCAGGAAAAAAATAAAACATATCAGCCCTTTTAATGACACACAGGTGTAACGGAGTACAAAGGAAAACCCAAAGGAAATAACTTCCTGACGAAAAGATAGAAAACGTTTCCTCTTGACTTGAGTTGCTTGGGCAAGATCAAGCAAGATCCTCACAGGCTGACCATAAAACAAAGCGGAGAACTTCCTACAATAATTACACATCACATTATTTAAATCCAAGGTTGAGACAAAGGAAACTAACAAGGTACTCCAATCCAAAACCTCCAATGTGGAGGTTTTCAAGAAAATTGGACAATTATCCTGAAATTCAGCATTTACAAACCCAACCCAGGAGTTTTCTTTTAGGAAGAAAACAACATGAGTTTACAGATGGCATATTTTCAGGTGCAAAACCTAAAACTTCACAAAAAAACCTCTTCAATGTTAAAAAAGGACTTTCCCCAACAGCTCAGGGGAAATTCAGAAAATGTAGATTAAGGTGTCTCACATTTTCTAAAAATTCAATATGTCTAGAAAGCGCAATACGGTCTTTCACAGTTGCAACATTGAACTCCTGGATAGTTTTAATCGTATCTTTAACCTTAGAATCTTTAGAAATAGTAGAGTTAACTTGCTCCTGCTAATCAAATACTTTTTGATGGCAATTTGAAGAAAAAAGGTCCATCTCTGAATTAAGCAACTTTAGAGAGTTCCTGAAGCCAGCTACCACGTCCCACAAAGCCTTAAGAGTCTCCCCCTCAGGGTGAGGTGAAACAGCAAAGGACTCACCGCCTTCAACGACTACGGCTTCCTGGAATAAACTAGGCAGGGAAGGTCCAAATATTGGTCCCAGACTCAATGATCCTGTCGCCGGTATGGCTCCGATAGCATGTTCGATGAAATCACCACTGCTCCTGGGGCAAGGAAGACGAAGCCAATGCAGCCGGTAGAGCTTGGAAGGCCCCCCCCCCCCCCCCCCCCTCCATCGTGAGTGTAATCAGCGCATCATCGCTGTGCGCTGTGGGAACACTCTCCTGAGAGTCTTGATGCACTGGAGGCAGGCGAAAATCTGGGCTAAGGATGTCCTCTTCTATGGGCAATTTGCGGCTCTCCTTCACCACGCCACACATCAGGATTTTTGGGTCTCATCATCGCTGGCAAGTTATGAAGTGGGTGATAACCTGTTGAAGCGAGTCTGGAGGGAAGACCCCTAATCTTCCCCTTGCGCTTGAAAGTCATCTCAAGCAGGAAAAAAGGTAAAAGGTAAAAGGAAAAACAGCCAGGACACAGCACTGCACAACCTCACTATGCCACAATTTTGCCTCTCTCCAGTGAGACCAGAGTAGCTTTCATAACATGTATGAATATTTTAAATGATTTCATACAAAAGATTTGTATGTTATATTTAATAATTTTAAAGGAAAAATCATTTGAATATTAAAATCTGTGGCAGGAACCAAACATATTCTCAAAGAATAGTCATAGTATCTCTACCTACAAATAAAATCAGTAGTGCATTATAAATTAGGCCTCTATGAAGAACCAATTTGTAACCAATTATGAACACGACTGCATAATATTTTGTGTGTTGCTGAAGAACATAGGACCTTATTTACTAAGCATTTTTCCCATAGAGGCAGAATGAATGAAAAGCATTAGTAAATCAGGCCCATTATTTGCTATCCTCCACTTCATTTTAAAGTTAGAAAATATTCTGTTATTGCCTTTACAGCAGATGCTCATTTTAATAACATAACTGTAAATACTTATTATACTAGAAAAACATGGAGGAGGAGTTTAACAAGCCTTTGGTCTGGTGTGAAAACCTGCTCCACAAAATGAGTAGAGGATGGTAGTTAAGGACTATAAGGCCCATTTAAGTTTGCCCAATTTCATCCTGTTGAAATACCATAGATGCCACTTGATCTCAGATTTCACCTTAATTTTTCCTTACAGAAATATGACAGAAAAAAAAAAAAAAAACAACTTTATGGCCCATCTAGTCTGCTCAGCAACAATTATTCTGCTTTCTAATTCCTACCACTCCTTCAGAGATCCTCTGTGTATCCCATGCCTTCTTGAATTCAAATACCTTCCTGGTCTATACCACCTCTACAGAGGCGCCATTCCATGCATCCACTCTCTATAAAGAAATATTTCCTTAGATTACTTCTTAGTCGACCCCTCATTCTAGATCCTCCTTTCCTTTGAAAGAGGCCCACCCCCTCCACTTCTCAACCAAGGATCCTCTGTGCTTAGCTCATGCTTTCTTGAATTCTCTGTTATTGTCCCATGCAATCACCACCTCTTCTATGAATAACTATTTCTTGAGTTTATTCCCTTTGAGCCTCATATAATGACCTTTTATTCTAGAACTTCCTTTCCACTGAAAAAATGCTTGCCTCCTGTGCTATAACTTTATGGTCCTTGATTCGCTCATATCTCTCTTGCACTTTTATAGTATACTTCTGTACCATTACAACTATGAAGAAAGGTTAAAGGACCGTTTTATGCCAGCAGTTTTCTCATTTAAAATATAGGAATATGCAGAAAAAAAATCTTATTTCTGGTCAAGCAGTTTCTTCTTGCTCCTTTGGGTTTCTAGCTCAATTGAAACCAGAGCTGGGATCCAGTTCTATGAGCTTTCATTCACATCTACCTGGGTTTGCCCATATTTTATATCCCTTTCCATCACTGAAATGACATCCAAGACCAGGAGCTTTGCCCAGAACTTTGCAATCATGGGCCCTAAAACCAGCCATTAGGTATTGCTGTTCCATGAAGACGGGGGTTCCCTCCCCCAGCCTGGGGAGAAGAAGACCTGACCAGGGAACTGAACCTAGGTCCTCCACATGGAAGTGTACAACTCTGCCAGTGAGCAACCAGGCTGACCCAGAACAAAACCCTTGTTGATGTTATTCATGTTTTCAGAAAATGTATACGTGTTACTTAAAAAAAAAAAAAAAAAAAAAAGGAAGACTCATTTACCTTCTACATCTGGATCTCCAAAGGGATTTAATTCTGCTATATCAGAATCTCCAAACGGGTCTGAACTTGCATTAGGTAAATCCTGCTCCTCTTCATCCAAGAAATTAAGCTTGTTGATAAGTTCTGGAAACAAATTTGATTTCAATGCAGTTTAAGTTGACCTTGAATACTATTTGCCAGACACATTCCATGTTCAAAAAGAATATCCATGATCTCCAGAGCTACTGAACTACAGTATAAGATAACTGAAGAACTAATATTTTGTAGCACACCAACAAAATATAACCACTGACTAGAAAATAGTTTTAGGTAATATATTAAAGCAATTTGTTTATAATCTGCTCATAAAAATAAGATTTCTAATCAGGGGTGGAAAATTCCCAGCTGCTCCTAAATTTAGGAGTGTATTTTAACTAGGCCCCTAAATTTAAGCCCTAAATAGTGGGCAGGGCCAGAGGAGGGATCAGGTTGGAAGACTGAAGTTAGAAGCTTAATGCTGATTTCCAGCACTAGGTGCCTTAATTGAGGTAAGTAAATAGCAGGCCTAAATTTAGGTACTTTGGTGTTAGGTCCCTATTTTCAGTGTACTTAGGAGCTTAAGTTTGGCTTAAATGAAATGCCTCACTTACGGACCGATACAGTACAGTGCGCTCCGGTGGCGCGCACTGTTAGCCCGAGTTTGGACACGCATTTTCGACGCGCTAGCTTTACCACTTATCCAGTAAGGGGTAATAGCACATCGAAAATGCGCATCCAAACCCCCCAAAACTAATAGCGCCCACAACATGCAAATGCATGTTGATGGTCCTATTAGCTATTCCCGCGTGATCCAGAAAGCAAAATGTGCAGCGAAGCCACACATTTTACTTTAAACAAATTAACGCCTCAGCAAGGGCTGGCGTTAATTTCTGCGGGCACCGGGGAAGTGTACAGAAAAGCATAAAAAACTGCTTTTCTGTACACCCTCCGTCTCAATATCATAGCGATATTAAGTCAGAGGCCCAAAATTAAAAAAAAAAAATTTAAAACCACAGGTCGGAAGGTGGACGCTCAATTATGCCGGCGTCCGCTTTCCGAACCCGTAGCTGTCAGCGGGTTTGAGAACCGACGCCGGCAAAATTGAGCTTCGGCTGTCAAACCTGCTGACAGCCGCCGCTCCTGTCAAAAAAGAGGCGCTAGGGACGCGCTAGTGTCCCTAGCGCCTCTTTTTACCGCGGGCCCTCATTTGCATACTAAATTGCACGCACAGGAGAGTGGCCTGTGCATGCGTTGGGAGAGCGGGCGCTTGCCTCGGAGCCCCGGCTCTCCTGCGGGTTTTACTGTATCGGCCTGTTAGGTATCTAAATTCAGGTGAAATTGGCCTCAGTGTGTATAGGTTGGCTACGAGGGGACTTGTTCTTTGCATACCTGCTGCTCTTTCCCACCTCCTTTCTAAACAGGAAGCAAGTGGGAGAACCTGTTAAAGTAAAATGTTATATTTAATAAGTCCTCCCACTTTTCTTCACTAGGGCAACGCTCAGGGTAGAGGAGTAGAGAAGGAAAGTGTGAACACAGGAAGGGATATCAAAGTAATGGAAAGGAAGAGAAGGATCTCTGGGTGGGAAGGTGTGAGAAGGGTGAACAAAAAAAGCAACATCCCTAAAAATAAGCAAAAAAAAAAAAAAAGCACAAAAGATCAAACCCAAAAACAGTAAAATCAAATACAAAACATAAAAAAAAAGTAGTTTTCCCAGCTTTTAAAAATGCTGGCTATTGCACCTTTTCTAAAGTTTTTCCACTCCTGATTGTAAAATCCAATTGATTGTGATCTATCAAAAGTCTATTAACTTTTCTATGTTCTGAAGATTCATAACAGCAAGATTTTAAAATAGGAATAAATTATTACTATATTCAACAATTATTAATTTTCTTCTTTGGAATCTATATCAGAACACCATGATAGTTCTAATTAAACTACATTTGCTTACTGTATTACAGTATCATTGAGCATCATCTGCAAAGAACTTCTTAAATTCTGTGGCTATTTTTTTTACTATTCATTCACAGTAGCCTTAATACAATGCTATGTCCAAGGACATGTTTTTGTTATCAAATATTTAGCTGTTGGTTGCACTACAAATTACTGAATTTTTACTAAAGGCACAAACACAGAACTGACAACTGAACAGAAGATAAGTCAAATCATATCAGGTCACACATAACAGACATTCAGAAACAGAAAGAAAACAGAGGAAAGCTCATAGACCTTCAGAAGAACTGGCAGATTTAGCTGAAGGCTTTATGCAGTCATCTTGATCTTCATCTAAGCTGCTCAGAGCATTCAACTGGTTTACAATTTCTGTAAACAGAAGCCAGTCAAGATAACTATAAGGTAAAGTCATTTAAGAAAAAGGAAGCTGAAGCAAGCTGTTAGAGAGAGGAAAAAAGGAGAGGAAGAGTCACATTGTTAAAGTTACATTAACACAGAATTACATTTCTGATTAATCCACTGGAACATCGGTCTACTACAATACACTATTATTCTAATAAGGAAGGTTACAATGATGAACATGCTACAAAACATCTAATAGACTGAGGTACATTTCTTACAAAAAGAGATGATGTTGAATCAGCCAAAATATTCAATACACTCCCCCCCCCCCCCCCCGAATATCAAGTAAAATAATGAAAATATTATTGGAGGCATAAGGGCAGAAACTGAAGTTATGGTACAAATGTTGAATGTTAATTGTTCTAATGTTCACTTCAAATTTAAGAAATGTTACTGTTTTTTAAGCCTTGGAAGTTTAGCTTAATAATTTAAAAATAAGAATGCCCTACCTTGCAAGAAGCACCATTTCCATAGACCATAACAACCACCTCCCCTCAAACATCCCTAATGTGAGTTAACTGTATGCCCGAAAGAGTTGTCAGTCACAGCACAGCCACCTCAACACTAACTACCCTGGGCACATACTCACCTTTCTGCGCTGCGCTGTCACTTTACTCCAATCTCCAATGCTTCCAATGGGTACTTCCTGCCCCCAAAATCCCAAGCTCTGGCGGCAAAAATGGGGAAACTGACATTTACCTGGAGACTGCAAGGCACATACACTATCTGGCAGTCTCCCATGACCAGCTACACATGCCTAATTGCTGAGTAGACACAGGCAACTGTGTTCATATGTGCTGCAACATGCAACTGGCCTTGCCCAAGAACTACTTGGGGAGGGAGAAAGGGAAGGCAGGACCACTCCTGGAGTAGAACGTACAGGAGAGGGAGAAAGGGCTGTGCTCCAGCTCCCACTACTGCTCTTGGATCATAGATGGCCGCTTCCCTTCAGCTAACCTGATTGAATTGTGCAGACTTGATTTCAGGATCCATACCACAATTTTCATAGCTGTGAAATTGGGAGAACGCTAATCATGATCCTAAAGATAACTTTCATTCTTTTGCCAGCAACATTTCAGGGTAGTGCTGTTATCCTACTGGTAGACTGTACAAGAGAAAGGTAGAACTGATAAGAGCTGGGCCACAGAAATAGCCAGAAGATGCAGTAGCACAGGTCAGAGAGCTGAAGCCCATCGCCTGCAGGAGGCAGCTTTCCAAACCATGCTGTGCCAAGTCCAGCAATCTGAGGAAGGATACAAAGAAGATCTGGTGGAGATGAGTCAGTGGGAGGTAAAAAGCAACTGCGCCATTTGTAAATATTAGGTGCACGGGAGTGAGAGGACAAGAGGCATTTAGAGCTAGAAGAGTGAAAAAAGCTGAAAAGGAAGGAAATATAAAAAGACAAAAGTCAGATGTAGGGGATATGAGGGGAGCAGGCAGAAGAAGTGTTCTCTGAAGACAACTATTCACCAGTCACACAACTCAATCATAGAACCATGTATGTTGCCATGCACAACAAATCATCCAGAGCTTACCGGTAAAGATTGCATATGCGTGGGATTTTCCATGCTGCAGTGGCCCCTTAGCCACTTTTAGTTCTCACAAAACAAAGTTTACAAAAGGGAAATAACTCCCAAGGGAAGAAGGGTGAGCTTGTATGACTAGTGAACTACTTTTGTCAGAAAAAAACTGTTACAGGTAAGCAATTTAGCTTTCGCTTTATATAACCACCCTCTTTAACATATATCCACCCTCTTTAACATATATCTTCTTCCCCTCTGCTATCTACTTTCTAACCTCGGTCTCAATTTCTTCATGTATGCGGATGATGTACAGATCCTCATCCCCATGCAAAAAACCCTACAAGAAACTCTAAACTTCTGGGAATCCTGTCTTGCCTCCATTAACTCTCTCTTAGACAGCCTCCAACTCGCTCTTAACACAGCAAAAACCGAAATCATCCTCATTTCCAACAAACTCGAGTTTACCTCACAGGTCTCTACTAAAACTACCCCCACAACCCTCCCCATCCTGCCATCTGTAAGAGACCTAGGTGTTGTATTAGACAAACACCTTAATTTTCATCCACACATCAAATCCCTTCTAAAAACCGGCTTCTATAAACTCCACATCCTCAAAAAGCTCAAACCCCTTCTCCACCTTCAAGACTTTCGCCTTGTATTGCAGTCCACAATCCTATCAAAATTGGACTACTGCAATTCACTTCTCCTAGGCCTGCCCTACGCCACAATTAAACCACTACAAATCTTGCAGAACTCCATGGCACGAATCATCACAGACACTCGTAAGAGAGAACACATCACACCCATTTTAAAAGAACTGCATTGGCTCCCCATCCCTTTCCGTATAAAATACAAAACCCTTACAATACTCCATAACATGCTTCACAAAAATGACCACGAATGGCTCAAGGAAACACCACGTTTCCGTACATCCAATCGTCCATCCAGAGCCTCCACGGCGGGCACTTTACACATCCCACCCCTCAAAATAGCACACCACTCAACTACCAGAGAGAGAGCCTTTACCATAGCCGGCCCCTCCCTCTGGAACTCTCTTCCCACATATCTCCGCCTTGAACCTTCCTTACCCAACTTCAAAAAAGGCATCAAAACCTGGCTTTTCTTACAAGCATACCCTGACTCCAATCAGACCTAAACCCCCACCACTGCCACTTCCAATTCCCTTACCCCTTCTAATCTGTTGATGCATCCTAGGGAATTGCTGATTTTGTAAATTTGTTAATTTTTTATTCTCAGTTTTTTAACACAGTTCCTATCAATTTCTCTCTCCCCTAGCACTTCACTACCTTTCTCCTTCCCGCAACTTCTGCGCTTGCTGTCACCTGACCCCCATCCTCTCCTTTTTCCTTTACTGCTCCACCTCCCCCCTCCCTGTTATTTGTAATTTTCCTCTTCCTCCTTTACAATGTTGATTGTGAACCGGCATGATATGTCCTATGAATGTCGGTATATTTTAAAAGCATTTAAATAAATAAATAAATAAATAAATAAGTAGATTCATCATGTCAAGACAAGCGAGATTCCCTAAATAAAGGTTATCTTAAACATAAAAAGTTGACACCACATTAATATTTAACAGGCAAGAAACTTTTTTTTTTTTTTAAGAACATCCACAATGGAGAAGACAACTGAAAATCCTAAAAGTGGGTAGGGAAGGATTTGGGCTGTATCCCTCAAAAAGACTGAGGAGCATGAACAGTCCAAATTTAACACACCACATGTAAATGTGCAGAATGAAATCCAGATTGCAGTCTTGCAAATCTCCTCCACTGGTGATTTTCTGCTGAATCACTGACTCTGAACCTTTGGAATTGCAGTAAGTTTTGCCTTTTATGGATTTGCCACAGTACAAGGCTTCAGAGAGATAGGGAGAATCTCTGGGTGTCAGACCCTTCTAAGGTACCATGAGAAATTTCAAACTTTTGTCCTCGCTGTTGATCTTGCGCATTGAGAGATCTGCTGCCAGGATTTGTTGGCCCATGAGCTTTAAAACTGCATATAGTATAGGCATGGGGCAACTGAAGGTGAAGGAGACAGCAGATGGGAGAGTCCATCTTACCAGTCATCAAAGAGGAAGAAATCCACTTGCCACCATAATTGCTCAATAAGGTAGGGAGGGGAGGGAAACAGCACATGATGGAGGTGGACATAATCTTTGTGAGTTGGCACGGAGGAGAATAAAGAAGGTCTGAGGGAAGGGGACAGAGGAGGATGGCACAGGCATCCCCTGATCCAGTACTACTACTTATTTCTAAAGTAATACTAGATGTACACAGCACTAAACAGTACTTTTATTTATTTATTTATTTTAAGATGATCACCACTGTTGGAACCATTGTTGCCATGGCCCTAACATGTCCTTCTAAGGTCAGTTCTGACTGGTCATAACACAAGATGGAGTCTGCTATCCAATTAGAAATGGTGTGCTTTCTTAGGATCAAAAGAAACTAACACCTAGGTTGATTCTCTAAGGGCTTGAGTCCACTCCAGATAGAAGATAGCAGTATTCTTGCAATTTTGCTTTTTTTTTTTTATCTCTGTAATGAATTTTTCAAAATACATTCATCAAGCAACCTTGGCATCAGCAACTAATTGGACATATAAAGAAAACAAAGCATACTTAAAAAAAAAAAAACATAAAAGGAAAAATATCGCGGTCCATATTCAAACACATTTAGTTGGATAGCTAAGAAGTTATCCTAATAAATGAAAATTTGGCCACTTATCCAGATAAATTCTAGCCAGATAACTATTTGTCAGCTGAATTTGGCCAGATAAGTAAGGGGCATTCCTGGGAGGAGCTTATCTGAATAACTCTGGTCATTCCGTAGAGCTGTCCTAAAGTTAGCCGGATAAACTTATCCATATAAGTTTATCTGTATAAGTTTATCCAGCTAACTAGCAGAGCTGAACAGTGGCTGAATATGGACCTCAATTTGTATATATACCTAATATACAGTCCACATATTCTTGCAATATATATATTTTATTTATTTATTTAGATTGCCTTTTCATTGGTAGCTGAAGTACGTTGCATTAATTTCCCTATTCCCAAAGACTTTACAATCGAAAGTATGGAGACCTGTTTCACCATTCTGGATATATGATCTAGGAAAAAATGTTGGAAGGATCACCACTTGACTAAGGTGATCACATTAAGCAGAAATTAAGGATGCATGCAAAGTACAAACCTACTTTGATGAATTAAGCTTATAAAAGTTTGGAGCCTCAAAAGGGATTTTAATCAGATAGGTTTAAGCCACCTTGATATCCCATGACAGTAGAAGGCTTGGGGGGGGGGGGGGCTTCAATTTAAACAAGCTCTGTATGAATCTCGCTAAAAGCTATACAGAAATAAGATTTCCTTACACATGGGGGTGGACCAACAGGCCTGAGTGTGAAACCCCCCCTAATATGGATGCATTTGTGATACAAATAATTTGAGGGAGGAAAATTTAGCAGGCTAATCATAATATCTGTTGTGGAAGAGTTCTAAGATAGAATTCTTAGAACTCTTCCACAACAGATATTATGATCCTGAAGTTTCTGCATGACTTGATTTCACTGACACTTCAAAGGTTCATTGAGCCTATCTTATATGAAGGCATAACAAAGGAGTCATATGCAGTGCAAAGGCCACCAGCATCAGCACTATCAAGATACATCAAGCTGATGTCTGTTGACACTGCATTCTCTCTCCCACTTCAACCACAATATCATACATTCTATTTGTTGGAAGTCAGACCATGGTCCAATAGGTATCTAGCAGAATACCAATAAATTCCAATAAAGGTGATGGGTTTAGATGAGACTTGGGATAACTGATGACAAATCCTAATGACTCAACACCTGAATGATGACTCGTATTGATTCATTTACCTCTGACTGCAATGTGCTCTTGATCAGACAGTCATCTGATAAGGAAGCACATGAACCCTAGCGCGTGTAAATAAGCTGTGATGGCAGTTAGGCATTTTGTGAAAAAATGCAAGGCCAAGAAGCAGTCCTCTTACCACAAATCTGAGATATGTTCTATGATTTAACTGGATTTCTGAGGCTAGGTCTCATTGAGATACACAGCCAGTCACCTCTGTTTAAGAGTGGAAGAACAATGCACTCAGGGATATCATCTTGAATTTCTAATTCAGGAATTTGATCAAGGCACATATGCCTAGGATGGGTTTGAATTTACCAGTTTTTTGGAGATCATGAAGTACCTGAAATAAAATCCCTGTCCTCTTTCCTGCAGTGGGACAGGTTTGACGGCTTTGATCAGTAAGAGGTAATTCCTAACACACCACTATCTTTACCTGGATAGTATTATTCTTCTGACTTGTAGCCAAGTTCATAGTTTAGGGGTCATTCTGGACTCTACTCTAAACAGGGAATGCTCAGATTTGATCACTATTTGTAAGAGTTCATGTTTTAGGTTACACTGGATCCAACAACTTTGTTCACTTCTTGATAATTCTGCACTAGCTTATATTACCCATGTTCTGGTGACCTCTTGCCTAGACTATTACAACTTGGTTTTCATTGACTTACTACAAAAAAAGTATGGGAAAACTGCACCTAGTCCAGAATACTTTCTGGCACCAAATTTTGTGACAGAATATTTCCAGTTTTAAAAAATCTGTAAAGGTTTCCAATTAGACTGAGTTCATTTTAAGATTTTGGTTTTTAAAGGTCCTAAAGGAGGACACTGGTCCAACTTACTTAGAGTCTATTAATGCCATGCATTCCTACCCATACCTTAGGCTCAGCTAATAAGGCCCTGTTAGTTGTTCCATAATTTTCCAAGGTAAGACTATCCAGAACTCAGAAAAGAGCTTCCTTGTATATTACTCCCCCCCAACCCACCCCACCTCAACTTTGGGATAACATGCTAAAGGAGCATGGCTATCAGATAATTATCTTATTTTTAGCAAACTAGTTAAAACATAGCTTTTCAAACAGGCCCTTTAGTTCCATCTCTTTGAAGTTTAAAACATTTTTAATATTACCTATTATTGGATTGACTCTGTTGACTGTTTTTTTCCCTTGGGCTTTGGAACTAAATTGGACTGTTTGATAACTATCTGTTCTTGGATAAATAGTTTCAAATGGGTTTTTAATGGGTCTACTGCCCTTTGCAGCTTCTGTTTTGCTATTTATTGAGTTAATTTAATTGATTCTTATTGTTTTATTTATGCTTATGATTGTTTTTTGCATTTTTGCACACTATTATTTATATTGTCAAACTTTTTCCTATGTTGTTCTTTGATATTGCTGAACTGAGGCTCGTATTAAAAAGGCGGATTAAAAGTTACAGTTGATTGAATGTTTGGTTGAAGAGAGAGGAAATTTCTAACCTGAGTAGATCTTCGCTTAGAATGAGCTGAGAAACTATGGTATGGCAATTTAGATAGATGGTCAATATATACAATCTGTAATCTTTCCTTATGAATGGAGGACCCCATTGCCAAGATTATAATGGGCCAATGGTTAGCAAAATATTTCATCTTTCTTCTCTACTTTTCTATCCCAATCCTCTGTCTCCCACCCTCCAATCCCTGCCCCTCCCCCCTCCCACACACACAGGGAGGTGCTGTGAAACATATTAAAACACTGGCTCCCTTCTCATGGATTTATTCAAAACCCTGGTTTTTGACAGAGTGGAAGTATGGAATTTTGAGGTCAGTGGTGAAAAACTGAGTCCTGTTGTCTTGAATGAGAAGAATCTTGGGAAATGTTTCCTTTGAGGAAGGAGCTAAACATAGCTCAGACACAGCAGCAGAAAAGATCAGAAGCATAGGGTGGTGATTCTCTAGGACATCCACTGCTTCCTTGACCTCATCTCTTAAGATACTGTCCTCATTGCACAGCAAGTTAGCAAGTTTTTCCTGCACATCTTCATGAAAGCCTAAAGATTACAGCCATAAGATGTTGTAAATGTCTATGGTCACTGCAGAGGTTCCTGATGCCATCTCAAAAACACAGTAGTTCATTTGAGATAGATGTTTTTCAGTCTTCATTTTTCTCCATAAGGTTGTGAAATTTGTTTGACTTCTCTTGAGGAAGAGTCAATAAATTTGGCAGCATCTTCCAAATGGTATGTAAGTATGCAATCGTGTAAAGTTAGTAAGAAATTATGCAGGATCATAACATATCTTGATAACTGCATCTCACAAAAAGGTTTAAGGTCTTACATTCACAACCCAAGTACCCAGAAACATGAGTCTTAGTGGTTTTAGCACTTTGGAGGGCAGGTTCAACAACCACACATTTTGATAACAGTTGGGACTTACTGAATCCTATAGCTGCCTGGAAATAATACTTTATGTCTGCTTTCTTTTCCACTAGGGGCTGTATGGGGTTTCCCATATCTTTTTCACACATCCTGGAGGATAGAGTGGACAGGTGCTGCAATCAATCCTTTTGGAGCATCGAAGTATTTAGGAAACCAAGTAAAAGTGCCCTAAGTTTTTCTGCACCTGAAAACCAAAAGGGAAAGCCTTAGTCATCCTTTCAATAAAAGCTGGGAAAGAAAGAACCAAAAATGGTGAATACTTCCTTCTGTTCTGGAGAGGCCTCCAAAGTGAATTCTGGAGAACAGTCCTCTTCAGGACTACTTTCAACAAATGAAATGTTCTGAGAACCATTATTCCTCGGATTCTGAGTTATTTATATATAGGGATACTAAAGTTTGTCAAAATTTTGCTGATCCAGAAGCAAACAGCAACAATGGGCACAATCTCAGCTCAAATCATCCTAGAATCTAGGTCAGGGAAAAAATAAGCTTGGCTTCCTGGGCCTGGATCACTTCCTCAAAACTTAGCATGGCCAATTTAGACAACTGGTGAACAGAGTTAGCATCAGCACCAGAAAACTGTATGCTGATAGAGATACATCAACTGGCAAACTGCTAAATACACCCATCAGGGTTGAGGGACTCCATGCTTGAACCTCAAAATGGAGAGTTGGAGCATTGATCAAGAATCACTGAAATTCTTCTCTCCAACTTAACTCCAAACAATTTAGATAATGAAGCTGTATGCCTCGTCAGAGACTGCCCATCCCAGATTGCTCATTCGAGGGAAAATCTGAAGACTTTAGGAAGCTCTTTGGGAGACCGGTGTGGTGTGGCCTTGTTACAGAAGTTCAATCTAATCTTCAGAACTCCTGCTTTGAAGTGTGTGAAACCTCAGTCACATCTAGACTCTCAAAGGTATGTCCAGGTGCAGTGCCAAAATGTCAAAGCCTCCACAAGACTGCTTGCTACTTTCAACTCTCGGGAAAAGGTTTTGGAACCCTAATACAGACTTGAGCAGGGAGACAGACTTGGTTCATTACCTGAGCTTATCCTCAGACTGATGTACCAGACAGCCTGAGAACCTCTTCAGCAAGGTCTGGCCACAAAAGAAAACATTATTGGATTTCCAGTACATGTCTTGAGACTTTGAAACCAGTTTTTTTTTTTTTTTTTTATCTTTATTAAGCTTTATTATTACAACCACAAAGTAATACTTTGTTAAAAGAAATTTTGAGAATACATATCAAGAAAATATGTAATTAAAGATAATTGACCAATACAGCAGATACATTACAAACTCTCTTTTCATATAGAGGAAATTAAGAGGGGGAGAGAGGAAGCAAAAAAAAAAAAAAAAGGAGCTCAACAGAAACACAAAAAACAAAGAAATTGCAGCGTGGAATTCCCCACAAATCACAAAATAACCCACTAACACTAAAGATTAATAGCAGGAACTGATGACACTCTAACATTTAAGAACTCCCACAACTGTTCAGAAATAAAGAAAATATAGATATTATCCTGTAGTTTAATTATACATTTGCATGGGTAACACAAAAGAAAACTTGCACCCAAAGAAGTAACTTCAGATCTATTATTCAAAAAAAGCCTTCGGACGCATCTGTGCAGATCTAGCTAAGTCTGGGTAGACTTAGACTGCACCAACCAAAAAAGAAATTTTAAAATAATATCGCATAAAAAAGACTTAAATCTTGCTCAGAGAAGAAGGAAACTAACAACGTAAATCTTCCAGTAACTTCTATAGTAGAGTTTTCTAAATATTCAGACAAATTGGGAAAGTTCCCTTCATTATTGAACTGTGGTAGTTTTTGCCTCTGAAAAAGGAACACAATCTTCTTAGTAGATGGAATCAAATCCGAAGGAATCTTTAATATCTCAACCAGATATTTTTTTAAAATAATCAAAGGCAATTCACCAAGAACCTTAGGGAAATTAAGTAACCTCAGATTCAAATGTCGGAGGGAGTTTTCCAAAAATTCCAGCCTATCAGAAGACATATGTTCCCAAATAATGGCTGCATTAGAAGCCTGTAAATTTTTTACATCTGTTTCCGGCTTCTGAATGAGAGTAGAGTAATCCTGAAGGATTCGCTGGTAATCTTGAGCAACTGTATCTGACTTTAATGAAACAGTTTCTAAACATCGGGTCTGCTCTTTAAAAGCAGAGGACATACCTGCTATTAGGTCCCAAAGGGACTCCAGAATGATAACGGCTGGTCTCAATATCTCCTGGGAAGGCTGGCCAACACCTTTTTTAACTCCAGCAACACAAACACTCCCGATAGGTGTAGCCGGGAGGACATCTCTGCTAACCCCAACACTCTCCGCGGAGACCTCCAGCCGCTGGTCAGGAGGGGGAGTCAACACCCAATCAAACACAATGTCGGCGGCTCCATCCAGCAGAGGCACTCCAACAGAGTCTTCTCTCGGTGCCCTGACACAGACAGTGTCACCTGAGGGAGCCATCAGCTGTGGTCGTGGGTCAGGAGGGCTCAAGGATATCTCCCCAGGTGAAAACAGAGCTCCTCTCTGTTTCACCGGCGGGGCTAGAAGCCCTCAACTCCATAGTGAGAATCGCATACTCGCAGATGGATCGCTGGTCCGTGGGGAGGTTAGGTTCGGATGGAAAAACCCTAACCTTCCCCTTCCTCTTGTGCGGCACAGCTGAAACAAGGAAACCCGCAAAACAGCAGCAATAGGAAAATCTCGGGGAGATAGCAGAGCAGCAAGGAGCAGTGTTCTCTCACTCGGCCATCTTGGTTCCGCTCCCCCCGAAACCAGTTTTTTAAAGTTGGGCTTAAGCTCACTAGCAAGGAAACCACAGAGTCAGTCCTTTTGGGACCAGATCACACTAGGAGATATCCTGGAGAAGATTCCATAGACATCAACATTGTGGTACTTCCCAAGGCCGAAAAGCAGAATATAAAAATCAGCTAAATAAATAAGGCAGATGTACACTTTATGATGGTTAGTGATAGACATCTTTCATGGGTAGTTGGGGCAAAATTTGAAACTGCTGGTTTGCTTCTCTGATATTGTGAGACAACAGTTGAAACAAACTCAAAACATGAAAAAAAATGTACAGATGCCAAAGAAGGAAAAATGAACTGAAGTATTGCCTGATGCCTTATTTCTTGTAAAGAAAAATAGGGGGTGGACAGAAAATTTGATTTGGCAGAACAAAAACAAATTAAACCTGAAGGGGGGATGACAAAAACCTGACTAGAGAACAAAGTAGGAAAAATAATAAAGTTTCTAGCTGAAGCCAGGAAAAGAATTAGCATGAACTAAGAGAACCTTCAGAGCCTACTGGAACACGTCTAACTGGGCTATTAGAAAAATGGAAACTGAAAGCAGCTTCAAGACCACTGCAGCACATGAAATCCCAAATAAATGCAGTAAAGACTTAAAAGCCACTATTCAAAAAAGATGATTGCCTGAATATAGAAAGCTAACTAACTGGGTGATGCATTAAGCTACAGTAGTGCTCTAGCGCACATTAAACAGCATATATCACGTGATAGATCCCTGGACTTTAACCCAGTCATGTGAAAGGGGCAAGATCTGGTCGGCACCATTTTGAAAAATGGCATTGATTGGGCCAGGTGCTAGGGGGCGCCACGGAATCTTCTACTAATTTTTAAGGTTCAGGGGGTACGGGAGGACGATTGAGGTACCTGAGTGTGCAGGGAAGGGTGGCTCCCTGAACCACAATGACGTATTTTGATACCTTTGAGATTGGGGCCACCATCACACCTACAGGACTGCTAGCCGCATTCTTTTGTCCCACGGTGTTTGGCTGTGAGACAAAAGAATACACAATAGAGCCGTGATTTATTCTGGGGAAGGAGCCCCACTATCGCATCAATACCCCCCCCCCCCCCCATGATAGTGGAACCTCTTCTGTGAAAAAATTTGCAGTTTAATGCATCCAGGCTAAAGTTAGAAAACTAAGGGGGGGTCATTTTCTATTGATATCGCATGCGAAATGGGACATTTCGCATGCAATAGCTAGATAGGGGCGGAGTCGGGACCGAAAGAGGAGGAGTCGGGATGGCGTCAGGGCAGACGTGGCGGTAACTTTGCTGGTAAAACCCGTTTTCGCCACCAGTAGCACACCCAATAGCGCCACCTTTCACGGTGGCGTTATTGGGTGCGAAAGCCGGCAGTGAAAACACCGCGGTGGTGCGATCCCTGCCGGGTTTCGCAGGCCCGCCCCCCCCCCCCCCCCGCTTCACCCCCCCATTACCGCAGGATTCAGGAAGCCGTGCAATTTTAGAAAATCCAGGCCTAAGTTAGGTGCTTATTTTCAGTTGAAGTTAGGAGGCTAGATAGGTGCTTATTTTCAGTTGAAGTTAGGAGGCTAGATTTTCAAATGAAAATTCACATATATTAAGGAACTTAAACCTTAGGAGGCCTAAATATAGGCCCCACTATTCATTCACCTACATTTATGTACCTAAGTTAGGTGCTTAGTGCTAAAAATCAGTGGTAAGCATTTAACTTTTTCCCCACCCTAGCTCTGCCCCTGTAAAATACATGGATATATATTGGATACATCCACCCTGTAAGCCATCCACTTTTTAGGATCCTAAATCTAAGAGCCCAGTGAAACCTAGGAGCCTAAATTTAGGAACTCAGTCCTAGTGAATTTTCAAAAGGGCCAATTTAGGAGCTTAACTCACAAAGTTAGGTACCTAAACCATTTGAAAACTGGCCTCTTATTGTTTACCTAAAACACTCTGAATATTATGTTCCACTCAGAGCTATTTTTGTGACCATTGAACCTGCTTGTCTTCAGAGAAGGCTGAGGAAGAAAGAGAGAGAGAGGGGAGGGATAAAGGGAGAGGGAAAGAATGTTGCAGAGTAAGGATGGAGGAAGAAAAGGTAAGAAAGACAAAGGGAGTGAAGAGAAGACAGAAAATTAAAGGGAGAAAGGTTGGTATAGAGAAATGATAGGAAATAGTAAAAGAAGGGTAAAGAAAAGAAAAGAGAAAAAAATCAATGAATGAAAAGAAAACAAAATAGACAAAGATAGAATACATCGAGGACAAAAATGCAGGACATAAGGGTTATAAAAAATATTTAATAATCATTTTCTGCCATTTTTATTTTTCCCCATAATTTTGAGTCGCTACTACAGAAAATGTTTCTAGTGAAGCAGACTATTGCCCAAAAATTCTGCAGTAAAATATTCCCTTTCCCTCACATAGATACTTGAGATTCACTACCTGAACATATGTAACTCAAAGGTATAGAATATATGTATCTATATAGTGTCAGGGTTTTGTAATATAAATCAATAACAAAATTAATTAATGTGGTGAAAGAATTTGAGAATGGTATGTTGAAAAAATCACTAAGATATTATGCTATTACTGTACAAAACCCATATTATAATTTATTAAAGGAAGAGAACATTTAAGCAATGCATAACAGCAGAAGTAGTGATCTATTAAAAACAAACCTGTGATTTTTGCAGCCTTTTCTTCTTGATTTACTCTGTTCTCATCATCATCTTCATTGTCTTCTTCAAAATCATCTAAATTTCCAATGTCTGCTTGCTTCATACTCATCAAACTAGCCAAACTTTGCATATCTTCATCCCTAAAACAAGAAATAAAAAACAACCTAGCAACTGAGTCATTAGAATTCAACACAAGGGAACAAAATCTTCTATTTTCATAAAAGCTTGCTTTATTTCTCTATTTATAATTAGTAGTCCTACTCCTGGGCGAATTCTGTGTTGAACAAAATTCCCCTCCCATGCATAATTCTGCATTTGCCCCACAGAATTAGGTGCAGAGAACCAGGAAGCAACAGCAATGGCAGTGTAGCCCTGCAGGGGCCAGTAGAAAAGAAGAAATAGTGTCACTGTCAGTTGGAAGCAAGAATGGAACAGCAGTGAGCTGGTCTGTGTAGATCGGAAAAGACAAGAGTTGGTGTTGGCCCAAGCAGGCTGAAAGAAAGGACTCTGCAGTGTCACCCTTGATTTGTGCAGCTCAAATACAAGAGGGAACAGTAGGGGTTGAGTGGAGCCTGAACCAAAGAAGTAGATAGCGAGCTTGGAGGAAGGTACAAGAAAACTGGGAGTCTTGTTAAGGAGGGGGTAGCAGACAGAGAAAGCTAAGGGGCCTTCCTAAAGTGGGCTGGGGCTGACAGACAGAGAGAAAGCTAGGAGGTCTTGCTGGGGTGAAGGGAGAGAACTTGGGGAGGGTGAAGCTTTCTATCTGTCTACAGACATGATGGGTCGTGTGTCTTTTTCTGCTGTCCTATTTCCATGCACCCCATGCATCAGGCCTGGGTGGGAGGGTAGACAGAGAGAAAGCTAGGGGAGAGCAGATTGACTGTGGGGAAGGGCAGAAAGAGAAAGCTGGGGAAGGGTTCAAGCTTTGTGGGGACCAGAGAGAGAAAAGTTAGGAGTCTTTCTGGGGGCAGCAGAGGGCTGAGCAGAGTCCAAGCCTGGAGGGGGGGAGAGAGAAAGCTGGGGTACTTGCAAGGTAGAAAGAAAGAATTGGGGGGAAGAAGGTCTAAGTGTGGGGGTAGAGGGGTGTAATTGATTGGGATCTTTCTTGGGAGGGGAGAGAGAAAGAGAATGGAGTGGAGTCTGGTAGTGCAGAAAGAAATAGCTGATGGGGAAAAAGGGATGAGAGATGGGGGAGGGGAAGGTAGCGAGCAAACTGGGGAATTGACTCAAGGGGTAGAGAGAAGAAGCAAGTGGATGGGGTTCAAGCCATAAGGGGGAGAGAGCTGGGGAGGGTCTTTGAGTCTGGGGGAGGTCAAGCATAATCTGGAAGGGTCAAGCCTTATGATGGGAAAATTCTGCACAAAAAATATAAAAAATCTGCATCTTTGAGTAATAACTTTTTTCTGTATTGCAGGAGCTTAACCTAAACTGAATTTTTTTTTTTTTTGGGGGGGGGGGGAGCAGGCCAAGGTTAAACATGGGTGGGCATTGAGGCCAACCTTTCCCCCTTATTCCATCCTATGTGAGTCTTCACTACAATGGCTACAAAACCCTTTTCATTTCTGTCAACCCTCTCCTGGGCTCTTCACTATTTCCCTGGCCTGTCTCTTATTTCCCAATCTCCCTCTCTAGTTAAGGCAGCTCTTTTATGAAATGGTAAATATCTCTGGCAGCTGTCGGACAACTGTGTAAATAGGCTTCCTACCTGCCCAGGAACTTTGAAGGGGCTAAGAGGAGGTGGGATAAATAATTAACTGCCAAAAGTAAACAAAGACTTTGAAGACCTCAAACTTTTATATATCTAGCTCAAGGTGTTTCCCATTCAAGAGATCATCAATTGGCAGTGATTCTAATGCCTCCAGACTCTCACAGGCTGACTCAAAGTGGACATAACCCTACTGATAGGGGTGGGGCCTAAGCCAAAAGTGAAGAGGCATAGGCCACTGAGGAACACCCGTAACTACACCTCTGCTGTATTACATTCTAAATTATTACTCAAAGACAGTGGGTATATATATATATTGTGTTCTCTGACCAAATAAAGTCTGCAGAATTTAAAAAAAATTGTGTGTAGAATTTGTATTTTTGTACAGAATGCTTTTTCAACAGAATTCTCCCAGGAGTACAATAATTATAAGTGCACTGAAATGACATCTTATGACTTTAAGAAGATATTACCTCAACTCCTGTAAGGACCAATTAACCAAGCTCAGCAGTTAAAACACCCATGGATACAAAAGGAAAAAGTCTTATTAAAAAAAAAAATAATGTACAAACTTAGTAAATAGCATTTATACTTCAAGTTCACCACATGTTGCTAACATGTCTAATTTTCAAACAAGTCGGATGAGAAAAATTGCAATCCATGAATGAAGATTTTTTTTTTTTTAATTTAGTTGTGTCAAGTCATGGCCCTCCCAAATGTTATCACTGTTGCAGGAATGATGAATATTTTCACAGGAAAACTACAGTAAATGTCAACATGACAGGGTATGAAGCTACAGTCCTCCTTCGGGCCAAAAGCATAAGTGATAATGGAGGCCTTTGAAGAAAATAAATAAATTGTACTACCTACAGACAAGCATACCTTTTATTTTATTTTAAAGAATTTAGTTATCACGAAAGATGCTAGACTAAAGACACTGAAAACTGATATCCTTAGCAGCCAGGGCAGGTAAAAAATGGACAGTGAATGCAAGTTTTTTACACGATGATATGGCAAAGTGCCCCAGTCCTGTTCTGAAAAAAGCTTCTTTGGAAATGAGGGCACAGTTCAGCCACTTGCCTGTAAACAAACTGCCAACTGGGGAATTGTTTTGATAGTGGCTTTAAATAATGAAGATGCCTGCTTATCAAGAACGGGAATGATTCCATCACATTACCTCACATATTCTACTGAATATGTCAGGCTGTAAGGACATTAACCACAACCAATGTAGGCTGAATTTTAATAAGCAGTCTCAAACTATGTTAATTCATTAATCCAACTAGCCTCCCAACATGCACAACCTTTAAATAAAAGCATCAAGTCAGGCACTGCTCATCACTCTTTAAGATATCTTCAAGTATAAAACATCAAACAACAAAAAAGATTCTACAGGTTTCAATATGTGACATTTTGAAAATAAAGCAAGCCAAAACTTGTATTCAGAAAATAGCAAGATATATATCAATCTGCTGAATATGGAGTGTCTGAATAACTGATCATATGTTGAGTGCTTTGTTAAATTCAGAATGCCGATAGTATGAAAATTAAAATCTAGGAATGTAGTCTGTCAAATGAAGGACTGTACTTAGCTAATTACATTTCAAATAAAAAGATTTATTGAACTATGAACATACTGCAACATTTCTGGTCTCCAAATCACCTGGCAACTGGAAACTACATTTGTGAGTTACTCTCTTCAGCTGGAATGTCCATGAGGAAAGGGCAAGTAAGAGTTATGCTTATCAACTCCCATATTATATTAATCCTGGGGGAATTCTGCACTACTGTGGAGCGCAGAATTTGCGCAGAATTCCCCTCCCCCCCCCCCCGCGCAAAACTGCCAAATTCTGCACAGAAAATGGCAGAAACCCCGGCATGCCGCGAACGGAGCACGCTGGTCGCGCTGAAGATGAAGGCCCCCGGCGTGCCGGTTGCGGCGAAAATTAAGGCCCTCAGCGCACCAAAAACGGAGTGCGTACACCATTCGCGGTGAACATGAAAGCCCCCACATGCCTCGGGACGCACTCCACTTGTGGCAAAGATGAAGACCCCGGTGAGTATGAATGTATATAGGGGGGGGGGAGTGGAGTGGGGTGGGAATATGAGAAGGGGGAGGGGAAGGGATGATGAGAGATTAAGAGGGAGGAGGGGTGAGAGACAGAGACCAGGGGGGTGGGAGAGAGACCAGGGAAGGTAAGCAGGGGGAGTGTGAGAGAGAGCAGGGGGGTGTTTGAATGTGGGTGCCAGAGAGAGGGAGCCTATAAGAGGAGATTGTGAAGGAGTGTGTATGTGTGAGAGAGATTGGGAGCTAGTGTGTACAAATAACAGAAGGACTAGGGGGCATTCCATGAAGTTAGCAAGTAGCACATTTAAGACTAATCAGAGAAAATTCTTTCTCACTCAACGCACAATAAAGCTCTGGAATTTGTTGCCAGAGGATGTGGTTAGTGCAGTTAGAGTAGCTGGGTTAAAAAAAGGTTTGGATAAGTTCTTGGAGGAGAAGTCCATTAACGGCTATGAATCAAGTTTACTTAGGGAACAGCCACTGCTATTAATTGCATCAGAATTATGCGATCTTCTTAGTGTTTGGGTAATTGCCAGGTTCTTGTAGCCTGGTTTGGCTTCTGCTGGAAACAGGATGCTGGGCTTGATGGACCCTTGGTCTGACCCAGCATGGCAATTTCTTATGTTCTAAAAAGGGATCCTGTGTATGTGAGGGTGGAGGCCTGTGTGAAGGGATTGTATGTGTGAGAGAGAGCCTGTGTGAAGGAGTGAGTGAGAGACAGACAGGGGAGAGGAGAGAGAGGGTTCGTGTGCTGGAGAGGTCCTCTTTTGTTCCTGTTATCGCCGGTGAGCCTGGAGATTGCCTACCTGAACTTTTGCAGAGGAGACCCGGAGAGGGGGCTGGACCCGGAAGTGACGTCTCCGGGAGGCACCCCCGAGGGCCGATAAAATCACAGCCCTGCGGCTCTCGAATTGGGGAGAGGAGAGAGAGGGTTCGTGTGCTGGAGAGGTCCTCTTTTGTTCCTGCTATCGCCGGTGAGCCTGGAGATTGCCTACCTGAACTTTTGCGGAGGAGACCCGGAGAGGGGGCGGGACCCGGAAGTGACGTCTCCGGGAGGCACCCCCGAGGGCCGATAAAATCACAGCCCTGCGGCACTCGAATTGGGAGAGGAGAGAGAGGGTTCGTGTGCTGGAGAGGTCCTCTTTTGTTCCTGTTATCGCCGGTGAGCCTGGAGATTGCCTACCTGAACTTTTGCGGAGGAGACCCGGAGAGGGGGCGGGACCCGGAAGTGACGTCTCCGGGAGGCACCCCCGAGGGCCGATAAAATCACAGCCCTGCGGCACTCGAATTGGGAGAGGAGAGAGAGGGTTCGTGTGCTGGAGAGGTCCTCTTTTGTTCCTGCTATCGCCGGTGAGCCTGGAGATTGCCTACCTGAACTTTTGCGGAGGAGACCCGGGGAGGGGGCGGGACCCGGAAGGTACGTCTCCGGGAGGCACCCCCGAGGGCCGATAAAAATCACAGCCCTGCGGCACTCGAATTGGGAGAGGAGAGAGAGGGTTCGTGTGCTGGAGAGGTCCTCTTTTGTTCCTGTTATCGCCGGTGAGCCTGGAGATTGCCTACCTGAACATTTGCGGAGGAGACCCGGAGAGGGGGCGGGACCCGGAAGTGACGTCTCCGGGAGGCACCCCCGAGGGCCGATAAAATCACAGCCCTGCGGCACTCGAATTGGGAGAGGAGAGAGAGGGTTCATGTGCTGGAGAGGTCCTCTTTTGTTCCTGTTATCGCCGGTGAGCCTGGAGATTGCCTACCTGAACTTTTGCGGAGGAGACCCGGAGAGGGGGCGGGACCCGGAAGTGACGTCTCCGGGAGGCACCCCCGAGGGCCGATAAAATCACAGCCCTGCGGCACTCGAATTGGGAGAGGAGAGAGAGGGTTCGTGTGCTGGAGAGGTCCTCTTTTGTTCCTGCTATCGCCGGTGAGCCTGGAGATTGCCTACCTGAACTTTTGCGGAGGAGATCCGGAGAGGGGGCGGGACCCGGAAGTGACATCTCCGGGAGGCACCCCCGAGGGCCGATAAAATCACAGCCCTGCGGCGCGCAGCCGCCGGCGCGCAGCTGAAGCCGTGCGCCAAAGGGGCGCGCCCCTGGTAAAAGAAAAAAGGAAAAAAGAAATGGGCAGGAAACGTAAGTCAAAGAACATTACTTCATCACCAATACCTCCATTGTCAAAAAAAGTTGGACCAATGGATTCACACATAACTAGGATGCGTGAATCCGTTGTAGAGGGATTAATAGCAGGGGCTGCAACAGCAGCAGTACCTTCTACCCCCAAGTCCCCACAGCATCTCTTCCCGAATTCATTAACACCTGATAATCCTGGATGTAATATCCAAAATAGTAGTGTTATAGAAAATGTGGGTATAGGGAGAAATATTATTGTTCCGTGTCCAACGGTTCCTGTGTTTGATACAATAGTGGAAGAATGTGTGCCAGAACCTGAAAATGTTACTATGTTGGATTTGTGGAGATTAATGATGAATATGGACAAGAAGTTTTCAGGGATGGTATCTAAAGTTCATACTTTTACAGAAGAAACCAGGGAAAAGCTGTTGGATTTAGATAATAGAACTGAAAAAATAGAGGTATCAATGGCAAATTTGGATTCTGTTGTTAAAAACATACAGGCAACTAATGTGACCTTTATAAAGGATAATTTAACATTATATTCTAGGTTGGAAATAATAGAGAACGATATGAGATCTCATAATTTGCGTCTATTAAATTTTCCTAAATCCAGACTGATGTCAGAGATAGAATTGTTTAGGAAATATCTAGTTGAAATTCTTTCATATGATTCTCAAGCTATACCCAATATCTCAAAAATGTATTACCTGCCTATTAGGAAAATTACACAGGCTGCTGAAGGAGGGGTAGATACACTTGAGAGTCCAGGTGTGACTACCTTCCTTGAGGATTCTTTGGATAACATTGAATCTAGAGCTACCCTGCTAGTTACCTTTTTGTTGAGAAAAGATAAAGATCTGTTCTTTAATAAATATTTTCAAAATAAAAATCTTAACTTTTGCGGACAAAAGATACAGATCTTTCCTGATGTCTCACGGGTAACTCAAGCAAGGAGGAAACAATTTTTATTATTAAAACAGGCAGTCTTGGACTTAGGTGCTATTTTCTTTTTGAAATTCCCATGTAAATGCCAGATTACATATCAATCAAACAAGTTTGGTTTTTTTGATCCTTTACAGCTACAGCGTTTTATTGGGGATAAACTACAGATTTCTTAGTAATTTAGGAATGAGATGGATAAAATAATTGACTAGCACTCATAACCATATCTCTCCTTCCCCCTTGATGTGGGCTAGTACAGATATATTTTGTTGAAGTACATTTGTATTAAATTTTTCTTGAACTGTCTCTTGATAACAAATACTTGATGTAAATGTTATAAATTTGAAAAATTATAAATAAAAAAAAAAAAGAGAGACAGACATAGGTAGCCTGTGTGAGGGTGTATGCGTGAGAGAGAGAGGGAGCTTGTGAGAGTGTGCATGCAAGAGAGAGAGACCCTGTATGAGGGGATGTGTGTGTGCACTAGAGAAAGGGAGCATATGTGTGAGAGAGGGAGGGACAGTTCTAAGAATGGGGTCAAACTCTGGGAGTGCAGATAGAGTGGAAGGGGTTGAGCCTAGAGATGGAGAGGAGAGATACTGGCAGGTGGAGGCGTTGGGGTCTGATGGGCAAAGTGGCCAGGGGAGTAGGGAGAGAGAGTGGAAGGGACACTCTTACAGTGAATTTCTAGGGAAATTCTGTTTAAAGTATTTAAAATTCTGAATCTTTAAGTAATAACTTTTTTCTGTATTAATTTAAAATGTAATTAAGGACCATCATGAAAATTGTGTTATTTTGACCAATATAAAGTTTGGAGAATTTTGCAGAATTTTAAGTTTTTGTGCACAGAATTTATATTTTTTTGAGCAGCATTATTACATTAACCAAGTGCATACAGTTACATTGACAAAGGAAGTCTGGTCCAGACTAGCAAGACACAAACAAGAATTAGGTGAAAAGAGAAATGCCTCTGTTTACATCTCTGCCAGTTTGTACCAGGTAGGGACTTACCTCAACAAGACCCTATTTTGATGGATTAAAAAAAGGCTTGCAGACGTTTTCTTCCAAACTCTGCATCCACTGATGTCCATCTATCAATATGCTAAGTTTAAATAAGACAGAATATTGGCTTTCAAGAGGCAGACTCTCACATCTTTGCCACATATTCATTCATTCTCTGTCTGAGAAGTCACCAAGGCTCTGAATGCACGAGGCCTGACTAAACTTTGGGCCAAGAAGTCCCACACCTTGTAAGCCTTGAAAATAAAATTTTCTATATGGCAATGACCATCTTCGAGATAATTTTTTTTTCTTTGCCAAAACAAAATCAACTGTTTTGATTATTATAAGTATTCTAACCTCTCCAAATAAAATATAGAACATTTCTTAAAATCCAGAAAGTGTAAACTTTTCTCTAATGGAGACCTGGCCTCTGGATATCCACTAAGCAATGCTACTTGCTGATTCAAATGATTTGAAGACAAAGAGACAGAAGACAAGAGCCTAGAGATGGCTGACTTCTTCCCAAACAAATCATTGCAAAAAAATGTAATCAATAAGATGTTATGTGGCGGGTGTTTTAGTGTGCCCTTGGGCCTTAGCCCGACCCCAGATGGATCCAGGACCGAACCGAAGGTTGATGGCGTATTCCAGCATGGCATGCCTACGGTCTTACCCTCTGCCAGGCCTGCAAGCTCCCAGCACCAACAACAAGATGATGTTAGTAGGGGAACGGTCTTCTGACCGTTCCGAGCCCTTTCAGACCTGCCGCTTGAATCGGCCTGGAGCAGCAGGCCGGCCTGAGGATGAGGGCAGACGGAGGAGTTGACATGAAGACATGACACCAAGGTTGATGCAAAGATTCACAGATGAGGCGAAGAGATGACACCACGGCAATTGAAGACATGACACCAGGGCTGATGCGACGACATCACGGACCAGGGTCGATGCAACGGCATCAGAGACAAGGAACTTGACGAAGTCCTGACAAGATGAGAAGCTGGGCAGGAGGACATTGGCACTGTCTCTCAGGGCGCCCTACTCAGCCCACCTTCACGGGCGGACCCAATGGGCTGGTCACGGACCACCCTGTCCCACTGCGTGCCCTACACAGCCCAAGGAGGCTGGTCACGGACCAGGCAGAGAGCGGGTCGAGCACAGGGAAGAATCCAGCCGAGGCAGAACTTCAACGACGGAGCCATATGTTATCCGGAGCTCCACAAAGGCTGGTAGGACAAGACGGCTCAGGAGCACAGGAACGAATTCCACCTGCAGGCCACTCCACGCTCGGGAAAGACGTCGTCCGAGGGACAAAGGCCTGACAGGAGCAGAAGGCTCAGGCGTAGGAATGTGAATCGGTTTTTGACGATTTAAAATATCGTCCGATATTTTTTTAAATCGTCATTAATCGTTAAAGAGTGTGATACAATAGAAATTCCACCGATTTATCGTGAAAAAATCGTTAATTGGGTTAGTGCACACTAACGGGAGTTAGGACACAACCTAAAAACCCACCCCAACCCTTTAAAACCGCTCCCTTAGCCTCCACCACCCTCTCAACCCCCCCAAAAACGTTTTAAAATTACCTGGTGGTCCAGCGGGGGTCCCGGGAGCGTTCTCTCGTGCTCAGGCTGTCGGCCGATAAACAAAAAACCCACCCGACCCTTTAAAACCGCTCCCTTAGCCTCCACCACCCTCCCGACCCCCCCAAAAACGTTTTAAAATTACCTGGTGGTCCAGTGGGCCCCAGGAGCGATCTCCCGCTCTCGGGCCGTCGGCTGCCACTAATAAAAATGGCGCCGATGGCCCTTTGCCCTTACCATGTGACAGGGTAACCGTGCCATTGGCCAGCCCCTGTCACATGGTAGGAGTACTGAATGGCCGGCGCCATCTTTAAAAAAATCTTTAAGAGCGCTGAAGACACAGGAGCAGGACACCAAGGAACCAGGAACATAAGGAAGCGGGATGTCCAAAGACGAAACACAAGGATACCTGGATGGGGACCTCAGGCAATCAAGACATGACATGAAGACGAGACGATGAGGAGCTCCACGAAGAAAACCTGACGGAGCTCTGGCAGGCAGGAGCCTCCAGAGTGAAGTAACTCCGATGCAAGGCAAAGACTTAGTACGAAGACAGCCCTTTTATAGGGCTAGCACAGGAAGTCAGTCACTAGGTGGGGCATATCCGGCCGTGGGCCCTTTAAATATAGAAGAGAGGCGAGGCCGTGCACCTAAGGGGAAGGAAGCAGGGCTGTGCAAGACCGTGGACAGCGGTCCTGCACTGACGTCTTCAACGCAGGAGGCAGGGCTGGTACTGCGGACAGATCCCGATGACGGCAGTGGCTCCAGCCGCTGCAGGAGGCCCCGGGGGTGGCTCCAGCAGCTAATCCAGGCCGGGGCTTGCGGCCTCTGGCCGCGAAGATGACACAGACTTCGGTGGCGGCTCCGTGCCACAAGAGGCAGAAAGTCCGCGGCTAAGGCCGCAACAAGGGCAGGCAATACGGGCGGCCTCCGGGCCGCGAAGGGCAACAAAGTCCGCGGCTCCGGCCGCGTGGGAAAGCCAGACTCCGGCGGCGTCCATGCCGCGTCAGGCAGCAAACAGAAGCAGCAAAGGGTGAGTGAGTGCCTGCTCGCGGGGGATAGCTCCGCGGGCAGGGTTCATAACATAAGAAATACAGAAACTGAGGCCAATGATCAAAAGGTGGCTTCATTAGTGTCTTCAAGATCAGGATTAAATTACAAATTGATAATGGATTTATAAACAGAGAATTAGACAACTCAAAGACCTTAGAATATATGAGGGAAGATAATTCTCTTACTCCTGTTGCACCTTGCATTCCCAACAGTGCTTTTATTTGTGCCCATAAGATGACTAGTTTTAGGCCTTTATTAAAAAACAGAATAAGCTTTATTTTGGAAGCCTTTCTTGACTTTAGGAAATCTTCCAGGATTCTAAGAGCTCTTTAAATAAATTCTCTTAACTTCCAACCCATCAGACATGGTAACTCTATACAGATGAAAGACTGTTCCTTGGCCAATTATATTATTCTTGAGGTTGAGAAACCACAGCATTCTTAGTCATTCATGCTGGATTGTGAATATTTATAAGAACAAAATTTGATAAGAAATTGCCATACTGGGTCTGACCAAGGGTCCATTAAGCGTAGCATCCTGTTTCCAACAGTGGCCAATCCAGACTACAAGTACCTGGCAAGTACCCAAACACTAAGAAGATCCCATGCTACTGATGCCAGTAATAGCAGTGGCTATTCCCTAAGTCAACTTGATTAATAGCAGTTAATGGACTTCTCCTCCAAGAACTTATCCAAGCCTTTTTTAAATCCAGCTACACCATCTGCACTAACCACATCCCCTGGTAACAAATTCCAGAGCTTAATTGTGCGTTGAGTGAAAAAGAATTTTCTCTAATTAGTTTTAAATGTGCTACTTGCTAACTTCATGGAGTGCCTCCTAGTCCTTCTATTATCCAAACGAATAACTGATTCACATTTACCTGTTCTACACCTCTCATGATTTAAAGACCTCGATCATATCCCTCCTCAGCCGTCTCTTCTCCAAGCTGAACAGCCCTAACCTCTTTAGCCTTTCCTCATAGGGGAGCTGTTCCATCATCTTTATCATTTTGGTCACCCTTCTCTGTACCTTCTCCAGTGCAACATCTTTTTTGAGCTGCAGCGACCAGAACTGTACACCATCCTAAAGGTGCGGCCTCACCATGGAGCGATACAGAGTTATTATGACATTTTCCATTTTTTTTTCCCATTCCCATCCTAATATTTTCTGTTTGCTTTTTGATTACCTTAGCACACTGAGCTGATGATTTGGGTGGTAGCTCCTAATATGGAACCTAACATCGTGTAACTACAGCATGGGTTATTTTTCCCTATATGCATCACCTTGCACTTTTCCACATTGGATGCCCAATCTTCCAGTCTCACAAGGTCCTCCTGCAATTTATCACAATCCACTTGTGATTTAACTACTCTGAATAATTTTGTATTATGTGCAAATTTGATTACCTCACTCGCTGTATTCCTTTCCATATCATTTATAAATATATGGAAAAGCACCAGTCCAAGTACAGACCCCTGAGGCACTCCACTGTTTATCCTTTTCCACTGAGAAAACTTACTATTTAACCCTACTCTCTGTTTCCTGTATTTTAACCGGTTTGTAATCCACAAAAAGACATCACCTCCTATCCCATGACTTTCTAGTTTTCTTAGAAACCTCTCATGAGGGACTATGTCAAATGCCTTTTGAAAATGCAACTGCATTACATCTACCGGTTCCCCTTTATCCACATGTTTAACCACTTCAAAAAAAATGAAGCAGATTTGTGAGGCAAGACTTCCCTTGGTAAATCCATGCTGTGTTCCATTAAACCATGTTTTTCTATATGCTCTGTGATTTTGATCTTTAGAATAGTTTCCACTATTTTTCCCAGCACTGAAGTCTGACTCATTGGTCTATAGTTTCCTGGATCGCCCCTGGAGGCCTTTCTAAATATTAGGGTTACATTGGCCACCCTCCAGTCTTCAGGTACAATAGATGATTTTAATGATAGGTTACAAATTTTAACTAATAGATCAGAAATTTCATTTTTGAGTTCCTTCAGAACTCTGGGGTGTACAACATCTGTCCAGGTGATTTGCTACTCTTTCGTTTGTCAATCTGGCCTACTACATCTTCCAGATTCACAGTAATTTGATTCAGTTCATCTGACTCATCACCCTTGAAAATTATTTCTGGAACTGGTATCTCCCCCACATCCTCATTAGTACACACAGAAGCAAAGAATGTATTTAGTCTTTCTGCAATAGCCTTATCTTCCCTAAAGAGTCCCTTTACCCCTTGGTCATCTAACAGTCCAAACGACTCCCTCACAGGTTTGTTGTGTCAGATATATTTTTTAAAGTTTTTATTATGAGTTTTTGCTTCTACAGCCAACTTCATTTCAAATTCTCTCTTAGGCTGCTTTATCAATGTTTTATACTTAACTTGACAATGCTTATGCTTTTTCCTTTTTCCAATTTTTGAAGGATTTTTTTTTTTTTGGCTAAAATAGCCTCTTTCACCTCACCTTTTAACCATACCGGTAATTGTTTGCTTTCCTTCCACCTTTCTTAATGTGTGGAATACATCTGGGCTGCGCTTCTAAGATTGTATTTTTAAACAATGTCCATGCCTGATGTACACTTTAACCTTTGCAGCTGAACCTTTCAGTTTTTTTCTAATTATTTTCCTCATTTTATCAAAGATTCCCTTTTAAAAATGTAGTGTTAGAGCTCTAGATTTACATATTGTCCCCCTTCCAGTCATTAGTTCAAATATGATCATGCTATGATCACTGTCAAGTGGCCCCACCACAGTTACCTCTCTCACCAAATCCTGCGTTCCACTAAGAATTAAATCTAAAATAGCTCCCTTTCTTGTTGATTCCTGAACCAATTGCTCCATTAAGCAGTTGTTTATTCCATCCAGGAACTTTGTCTCTAGCATGTCCTGATTTTACATTTACCCAGTTACTTTTGGGGTAATTGAAATCTCCCATGAATTCTCTTGGCCAGGTGGACTCTTACCCAACACACATGGAATTTCTACCCATATAGATTCTACTGAGCATTAAGTCTCTTGTATGATCTTTATGCTGTTGGACTCTATACCCTCCCGGACATAAAGTGCCACACACCCACCAAGTTGATCCTCCCCATCACTGCGATATCATTTGTACCCTGGTTTGGCACTATCCCATCAGTTATCCTACTTCCACCAGGTCTCTGAGATGCAAATTATGTCTGTCTATCTCATCATTCACTGCTATACACTCTAATTCTCCCATCTTACTTCTTAGACTTCTGGTACTGGCATAGAGACATTTCAAAGTGAGATTTTTGTTTGTATTAACAACTTGCTTTTCAGTTGATAGGGATAATTTCGAATTCTTTAGCTCAGATGATTCTTTACTTATAGACACATGGACTACTTTTGCTTTTATTGGAACCTCTCCGTTGGGATGCCCTAACTCTCCTGTTTCATTACTATCCTTCAAAGATACATTCCTCCGAACCATGCACTGCTGAATGACTGTCTGCTTTCCCCCTTGCTCTAGTTTAAAAGCTGCTCTGTCTCCTTTTTAAAAGTTAGCGCTAGCAGCCTGGTTCTACTCTGGTTAAGGCGGAGCCCGTCCTTTCGGAAAAGTCTCCCCTTCCCCAAAATGTTGCTGAGTTACTTACAAAACTGAATCTCTCTTCCCTGCACCATTGTCTCATCCATGTATTGATAATCCAGAGCTCTGCCTGCCTTTGAGGACCTGCATGTGGAACAGGGAGCATTTTAGAGAATGCCACCCTGAAGGTTCTGGATTTCAGCTTCTACCTAAAATCCTAAATTTGGCTTCCAGAAGCTCCCTCCCACATTTTCCTTTGTCATTGTTGCCCATGTGTACCATGACAGCCGGCTTCTCCCCAGCACTTATTAATTTGCTGATCACACACCACATAGGAGTGAATTGCTTCATTTCTGATTCAGTGCCCCTGTAGCTACTGCACAAAGATCTTTAAATATGCTGGACCATCCCAGTGGCTCATTAGCAGTGCTGCACATTAACATGCAAAGGGTCCCCAGTTTGATCCCCAAGTCGGGTCTTGCTATAGTATGGAGGGAGTTATGGTCATCACTTAAGGGTGACACCTAGTGGCTGCATGATTGCATGGTTTTGAAAGGAGCCCTGGTATATGACCTTTCACTGCAATAACCAGAATAGGCATGTTGGGGAGGCAGATGTTTATAAAATAGAACAAAACCCACCAACATTGCATTTGAAGACTCCTAGTGCCAGTATCCCAGCCCTGATTCCAAACTGACAGGTAGAAAAAAACAAACAAACCTTTCAGCAAGCTGCCTTAATAACAATATTATAGTGAAAACAGTAAAAATAATTTCTGGTTATATACAGGCAGTGTCTGCTCAGTTATTCTAGTTGCAAATTCATTTTCCCTGCAATACAAACTCTCAATAAATTGAAAAGATTCCTCTTAATCCACACAAAACCTTTACAGTCTCAATAATCAACTTAAGATTTCTTACACCAGCATTTCCCAACCACTCCTGGAGGCATACCTAACCAGTCAGATTTTCAGGATATCCATAATGAATATGAATGAGATAGATGTGCATATATGGGAGACCAAGAGTATGCAAATATGTCTCATGCATATTCATTGTGGAAATCCTGAAAACCAGACTAGCAAGGATTGCCTCCAGGAGAGGAGTGGGAAACACTGCCTTATACCATCCTTTACTGGAAGACTAAAGCATTCCCTTTTCTCATTTCCAGAATTGCCATGTGCTGCTTTCTCTCCTCCAGAGTCCAACGCCTTTGATTAGAAAGTTCTAGTATGGTGACTCCCTATCCAAGCTAACTCACTTTAATCAAAATAATTATACAATTTTCTCAATAAGAATCTTGTCCTCTAGTTAGAGTTAACATATTTTGAGCAACAAATTTTGTTCCCAGGTGATAACAGTATTTCTTCTTTCATCTCATGATTTGTATCTCCCTGTGATTCAGCAGAGATTTTTGACTCTTGCTTCAATTGCTACAGAAAAGGATTTGGTTCTTATCAGATATCCTCTAGTTAAGGACACACAAAGATCTCTTGTTCACACAGTATAGCTACTGGCATAACTAGCACCTTTTTGAACAACCTTGGAACTGATGTCAGGTTGAATGGGAAGGCAATGTACTGAAGATATCAACCAGCTACAACAAAATAGAGGCACTTCTGGCAATATTGAGTGATGAGGATGTGAATATAAGCATCCTGTAGATCAAAGGAGCATAGAAAATTATTCAGTGTGATTGCCTTAAATGCAGAGATTCCATACAAAAGGGTTTCTGTATCACAAATTTGTTCTATCTTTGAGGTCAAACACTGAGCAAAACTTCCCTAACTTTTTTGGCACCAGATAATTTGAATAGATACTTGAAAACCTCTCTGCTGTTGTTAAAGAAATCACTGCTCTCAAGTCAATAGATTCCTCATCTCCCCCTCACAGACTCTCCCTTCTTGTCTTTTGGGACTTTAAAGCAAAAAGGCCTTGGTCTGGGCTATTCTGCAATCCTTTTTTTCATCACAGTTAATACCCACTTGTCTCTTATTGATGCATTCCAGACTGCCCAGTGCCATTTAAGTTTTGTCTACAGCCCCAACTCTTGTCCAAGGCAGAAGTGTTAGGAAATGGTTTAAGAGGAGCTTTTCTCGCTCCTGCATGCTTCTTCCCTTGATCATAAAAAGTCTAACTCCAAAGCTGGCTAGGATTTCAAATTACGGTAAGCATCTTTCTCTAGTCCCTCTGAATGAGTTTTTGTCACTTTTTTCTTGTACAATTTTATGCAGATGTGACAACTGATTACCTTCAAAGAGTAACCCCATCATGTCCACCTTACAAGAAAAGTCAACAGACTGTTGCTTTAGCACGAGATTTTTCACACCATCCCCTTAACTAATACTGCTACAGAGTCATAGGCTATCTCTGCTAGGAACCTGGCGTCCATTGTCAGAGTCAAGAGAAACTTTAATCTGAGTGCTTCTTTCTCTGCCATCAGGTACTCTTTTTCCATTTTCTAAGCCCATTTCATGATAGTTCTGCAATTTATGCAGAGGACACTGCAAACTGTAATATGGCCTCATTAAGCTCATGAATTTTTTTTTTTTAAATCACATTTATACTGTTCCTCGAGGATGCAATTCCCTCTGTGAGAAAAATAACATCCAAAAGCTCTGACACAGTACTATCCAATTTAGAGGCAGAGCCACACTGGTTTATTGGTTCCTTCAATAGCCTGATTAACACTTCAGAAGAGCTCCCTTGGTTGCCCAAGTGAACTCATTTCTTCCCTATAATCTCCCCTACCAGGGAGACACATTTTAGATCTGGAAATCTTTCCAAAATGTGATCTGCCTTCCCATCTTTTTCAAGCTCCTTTGCCTCTAACATCAAGATAGACATTACCCACCCACACTGTTAACAGCCCAAATTCTGTGAACAGACATTTTGGAAGGCAGTTCTCTCAAGGATACTGGAGATCAAACCCTAGATGGCATGAGGCTTTAAGGACTCTGGAGAAGAGGGACTAAGAGGCTTCCTCATGTAGGAAAGAGTCTTTGTAACCAGAGCTCTTTTGAAAGCTAACAGTTTGCCTCAAAATTCTCACTGAGTTGGATTACCACAAAATTCTAAAATCATTCATAGTACCATTCCTAATACTTCTTGAGTCTCACCTGTCCTTACCCACCTATTCTGCCCTCTGGTATTCAAAAATCCCTTCCAGCTCCATCACAGACCAGGCATATTTCCCTGGTATTAATGGGAGTCAGATATTTCTCACAATTTGGCCAGGGATCACCCCTAACCCTTTTTTGCCCTCTGATTTCTTCTCAATGAGGGAATAAGACATTCTCTTAACAAATCAAATGTTTGCTAAGCACCTCTGCCCTGGCTCTCTTTTTCTCTTTTTCCTACCCCTAGGCGTTTGATGCGCCCGGTGGATGGGAATATGAAGGTACACCACTGACAAATCCAAGGATGTCAGAAACTCTCCCAGCTGTACTGCCATTATCACTGATCATAAAGTTTTAATGCAAAAATGAGTCACCCGCAAATGAAGTTTGACTCCCTTGAGATCTAGGATGGGGAGAAAGGGGACCTCTTTCTTGGGCACAACGAAATAAACGGAATATTGGGCCATATTTTCTTGAGACCTGGGCACTGGAACTACAGCCCGCAGGCTGAGGAGCCTTGACAATGTACACTCCTCTGCTTGTCTCTTCTGCAGAGAGTTGTAGTGAGACACCATGAAGACAACCCAAGGAACACTGAGAAACTCCAGAGCATAACCATCTCTTATCACCTCCAAAACCCACTGGTCTGACGTGATCTTGACCCACCTCTGATTAAAAAAAAAAAAAAAAGAAAGAGAAGAAAGAGAAGCAACATCCTATCTCCTGTTCTCAGGGTTCATTGAGAGGCTTGGGGGACACCACTACCCGAGCCTGCACTCTTTTTGGGCTGCCTAGGGTCGAAAGGACTGAGACCTATCCGAAGGCAGAGTCCTCTGAGACACTGCTCCTCTGTAGGGTCTAAAGCATCTGAAACCCCTAGCATGACCTCTCATGCCGAAGGAGCGCAGCGTTTGCTTCTTATCCTCTGGTAACCGAGGAACCTGGCCACCCCCACTTATTGGCCATTTTTTTCCAGCTCACTCCCAAACAAGAGTGATCCTTTAGAAGGCAATTATATAAGATTAGACTTTGAAATTGTATCGGCCGACCAATTCCTGAGCCATAGTTGAAGCCTGGCTGCTATTATTGAAGTCACCCCTCTGGCCGAAGTACGGACCAGGTTGAGGCCCAAATCTGCCAAAAAGGTGGCTGCCGATTCCATCACTGCCCTGGAATTCACACCAGATTCATTGACTTCCTGAGAGAAGTAAACAAGGATCCAAAGAAATCATATCAGGAAATTCGACTGAGAGAGGAACCATAAGGTATCACCACAGGAAAGCAGGGCAATAAACTTCTTTCTTCTTTTCTCCTTCTACAAAAAACCTTTTAACGCAATCCCCAATAGGGAGAATGCACGTCCACCGTCTGCTGGAGATGGAGAATATTGATTAGGCTAATGTCAGTGCAGGGGTATATATACCTTGACATAAGCTTTGCTCTGTCTCCATCTATTGGCAGAGGTGCATAACCCACTGGTCGTGGTTCCACCTATCCAAATGCTAAGAAATATTAATTTAAATAAATCAAAGAACTAAAATTCATATGCATACTGTGAAAAGTTTTAATATACTGTAGCATTCATCTTAAAGCCCCACTTTAGCAATATATGTCTCTTGCCTATGTTGCTTCCATAGTTGGACATGCCCACTGATATCACCAGCTAGCAGGTGAAAATACCCTTCAAGGTTGGAGTCAGCTCAGTGGCAAGAACAAGTGGGTTCTGGCTCCCCAAGAAGTGACTCCCCCCGAGTCACTTCTTGGGGAGCCAGAGAGACTTAACAGCTGATCTGTTAGTCACAGTGGGGAATCGTTCTCATTCTGGCTGCTTACTTTTGTAGTTTGGAATCTGTAGGACTCTCTGTCCTGTTTTGATCTGATGTGTGATATTGACCTGAGAGTAACTTTGAGCAGGGGATAAGGTGAAGCTACAGTAGAAAGGTTAGCGTTTTTTGTTTTGTTTTTTGAGGAATGGATAGCTACCTGTGTAATGACATTGGGTACTGAACTGCTACATATATTGGAGACATTGCTTTAGTTTGCGGGAGGAGAGGTAGTTTGAGTAAACAGAGGTGGCCTGGGATACTGACTCAAGTGCCCATCAATAAGTATATGCAGGGAACCATTAACTGTCAAAGAACCCTTAAAGCTGGCCTATTGAATACCAGATCACTAGTAAATAAAAAAGTGTATTGATTCATGATTGGCTTCTGAATTCTCCTGTGGATATTTTGTATATCACAGACACATGGGTCCAGCCTGGGAATATGATTAGTTTGTCACAGCTTTGTCCAGATCACTGTTCATTTTTTCACAAGAATTGTATAGCTATGAAGGGTGGGAAGGGAAAGTGGGAGGGGAGAGTGGGAACCAAGCACTCATACCACTAGTCCTCTGGTGATGCTCAACTAAGGGAGGGAGACTGAAGCTGTCACCTCAGGAGCTGCCAACCACACAGACATCTGCTTTTGTTTAGGGCCAGACTCAACTGAAGGAGGGAGAATTCATCTGTCATCTCAGGAGTTGCATACTAGAATGTTTCTGTTCACCCAGTCTAATGAGGTCTTCACTTCCTGCACAGGAAGCTTGTCCACCATCTGCTGGAGAGAGAGAATACTTGCAGGCTGGTGTTAGCATAGAGGTATATAAGGAAACACATCAGCAAGCCTGTTGTTCTTTATCTTTATCTGCTGGCTGATGTCCATAATTCATTTTTCCAGACCGTTCTGATTGGATGAAGAGGAAACAATTTATTTTCGGTCTATCAGCTACCAAATCATAGTACAGCCTTACTGGAAACACCAACAGGATTGATTGCTGAACGTTTGATGGTGCAGGATTTTTTTTTTTAGGGGATTTTAATGTGTATTTTGTTACTTCAGGAGAAGAGGGGAATAATATTTTGTGGACTGTATGTTTAATTTGAGATTTTCTTAGGTGGTTGTTATCTCCACCCTTTGTCTGGGTCATACCTGGACTTGGTTTTTACATTTACTTGGTCAGATTTAGAGTTAGCTATGAAAAGATCTTTCCAGTTTCACTGAGTGATCACCCCATTGTGCACTAGATGACATTTAGGTAAACCTGAAACTAAGGTGAGGTATCTGAAAAATATAGCTAGTAAAGATTTGAACGCTGTATTTGGGTTGGATTGTATTTTTTGGATCTAGCTTTTGATCATCAAATTCAGCTTTAAGGTCTTTGATAGCAAACACTGTCCTTTTTGAAGACTTAATTCATTGATGCAGGTAAACTAAACATACAGTATGGCATAGTGTCCTCTGGCTATTGAAGCAACAATCCCATCAACTGAAGAAGAAATGGCAAAAGGGTAGGTCAGAAGTTAACTGGAAACTGTGCAAGGAAGCCAAGCAGCATTATATTAGCAAAGATTTAGATTCAGTAGATTGTTGAAAGATTGACATTGATAAGTATTTTTTGGTTCCTGATATTTATTTTGTGAAAGAAAAATTAAAGGAGCATTTAATGTATAAGCAACAAAATAGTGGATAAAGTGGCAGTTGATTATAATTGTAGTGCTGGTTTCAGACAGAGTCCATTGTGGACATAAATCCAAAGATCAATTGTGAAGGCCTTTTTTTTTTTTTTTTTTTTTTACTATTACCATTTTATTGGGACTTGTTATATTTATGGCACTTCACCTCTTTTTACTAATTCAGTTTTCAACAGTGAAGTAGAGTGTTCTTAGTTCACTATAGTTTTCATCCATACATTTTAAGAAGACAGACAACACAATTAAATTTAATTCAGCTTCAGAGCCATTTAATTCTGCATCTAAGCTGAATCATTTCTAAACTCATATTTATCAGGCAATGTAATTTTATAATATATTGGCCAACAAAATACTTATAAAAACTTGGACTGACATCATCACACAGCACCTAATACTAGTATTCTCATGCCCTCTAAAGGCAACTGTTTGTTCTCACAAAACTTTCAGATAGCAAAATATTACCTATTAGCAGGCCGATTCCTGTGCACGCGATTCAGTATTTAAATGAGGGTCCGCAGTAAAAAGAGGCGCTAGGGACACTAGCGCGTCCTTAGCGCCTCTTTTATGACAGGAGCGGCAGCTGTCAATGGGTTTGACAGCCGACGCTCAATTTTGCCGGCGTCGGTTCTCAAACCCGCTGACAGCCACGGGTTCGGAAACCGGACACCGGCAAAATGGAGCATCCGGTTTAAAATTTTTTTTTTTTAATTTTTAATTATTTTTTACTGCTTTTCTGTGCACTTTCCCAGTGCCGAGAGAAATTAGCGCCTACCTTTGGGTAGGCGCTAATTTCTGAAAGTAAAATATGCGGCTTGGCTGCACATTTTACTTAGTGAATCGCACGGGAATAACTAATAGGCCCATCAACATGCATTTGCATGTTGATGGGCCTATTAGATGGGTGCTATTAGTTTCAGGGGGGTTGGATGTGTGTTTTCGACGCGCTATTACCCCTTACTGAATAAGGGGTAAATCTAGTGCGTCGAAAACACGCGTCCAAATGCGGGTTAACAGTGCGCTCCATCGAAGCGCATTGTACTGTATCGGCTTGAATGTGCTTTAAAGGTTACAATTCTCATTATGATTTATTGTAGCATGGAAATGAACTACTAGCAATAATAAAGCTTCTGATTCAACTTTGAAAACTGAATTTAATTATTATTTAACAATATACGGATTGAAATATGAACCAACAGGAAGAAACGTGAAAGTTTTTATCACAGATTCTTTGAAAACATAAACAATCATCTTCATTTTTAAGGAAATAAAAATCAAAATTCAAATAGATCTAAAATAAGATTAGATTGCACTCACAGCAAGAGGCCACATTTACTTGAAGCCTCAAAACAAGGAATGACAGGAATGATTGGTATGCGACAGAGTGCTCTTCAAATTCTATCAGCTAATGTAGTTGAAGTACTCTTTAACCATAATGCTCTTTGGGTACAATATGAAACAAAGCAGCCCATTTGTTGGAAAACTTACGTTGCTTTTCCTTCCCTCAGGAAAATACAAGATAACGAGAACTGTAGAGTGGCAGATACAACTTTTTTAGACAGAGGCTTGAATTTCAACTTTACATCAGTTTGTGTAGGCATGGGGCTTGCATACTGCTTCATGTTGATGCAACTGGTAGCTAGGGCCTTTCTGCGACCAGATGTGGATTCCTACAAAGAAGCAGCACAAACATTATTACTATACCTCTACAAGAATTTGACAAGCTCCACTACTGGAGTACTCATTCTGAGAACTCAAAATAAATAATTAACAATTCTAACAGCCATACATCAATAGGGATAACATTAGATCAGAGGTAAGGGGAAACTGACCAGTAAAAATCCATGCCTCAAATATAAGGTAAAAAAGTCAAGGCATCATAGGATAAACAACAAATATGTATCAATTAAACAAAGCAGACTGATAGATCCCTAAAAACACACATATGAGATAATGCTCGATGATTTCATTTACTAGAGCAGTGGTTCACAACTAGGGTGTCGTGACACTCTGTTGTGTCACCAAGAGGTGGAAGTTGTGTCAAAATAAATTTGACATAAGCAGCCTATGCTTTCTGTAAAAGACACTCATGCCTGCTGATTGAGGAAAGTGCAGTGTAGGGAGCCAGGTACTTGAAATGTCCCCATCAGCACTCTATTGCTGCTTTTCCCCCCTCGCCTGGCAGTCACTGCCACTGCCAGCTCAAGCTAGAAATGTTGCAGGTCTGCTGTCTTCTCACCCCCTCCCCCCCCCCCCCCCCCCCCCCAGGCGATCACTGCCAGCACATCCTATACCCACTTGCGCTGCCACCGTAATCACTGCTACCTCCAGCTTGGGCTGGAAATGCTGTATCCTGTTCCCTCACCCCTAGAAACATGGGGGTCCCTGCTCCTAGGGACCCCCATGTTTCTAGGGGTCCCTAGGAGCAGGACCCCTAGAAACATGGGGTCCTGCTCCCTTCTCCCGTGGCTGCAATCACCACCACTGCTGGCTGCAGAGAAGATGGCTCAAGGCACTCTCCTGTTTTCCTCCTCTTATCAATTCTGATTGTCACAGAAAGAGAGTGAGTTTTAAAAGGGGAACTAGTGGAAGGAGAGGTATTGAAAGGGAAACAAGAGAGGGAGTGAGCTAGGAGGCAAGGGTTGAGAGATAGAGGATATGAGCATGGGAAGCATGAGCACAAGGGAATGAACCTGATACAATGGTGTCACTATGGGGAAAGAGGCACGTGTCCCTCCCTCTAAAAATATAGCTTGCAGGATTAAGATTAGGAGGGGATTTGGGGACAAGGCAGAACTCAGGGACTGGGTGGAAGTATGGGGACTTGGGAACGGTGAAATGGGGACTAAGAGTCTGTGTGGGGGACTCAGGGATTAGGAAGACAGTGGGTTCTAAGTGATATGATGGGTGATACGTGTGTGTGTGTGGGGGGGGGGGGGGTGTTAAGACAGGCCAGGAAATGACAGTCAGGATATAGAAAAATGGAATGGTACAGAGGGGAACTGAAGGACTTGGAAGAGGGACTGAGAGAAAATGAAAATGGGGAAGCTGGGGATAAAAGAGAAGGGGGAATGGAAAACTGAGTAGGGGGTAAGAGACGGAAGAAAGAGCTGGAGAATAGGGAGGGGATGAGTGACAGAGAAAAACCTGGGGCTGGTGAGAGGATGAGAGGCAGAGGAAGGTAGAGCTGAGGAATGGGTGAGTACAGGGAGTAGAAATGGGGGACTAGAGAGTGTATGAAAAAGGGAGAACAGAAGACTGGGGAAGCAGTGAGAAACAGAGAATGGGTTGACAGAGGAGGGTGTGGGAGATGGAAAGCTGGTAAGTAGATGAGAGGTAAAAAACAAAAAAGTCTGAGGACTGAAGGGTAACAGAGGGGGAAAAGGAGAGGTTAAATATAGCTATGAGTGGATAGAGAAGAGAGAAATGGACAAAACAGTTGAAAGATCAATGTCAGAGACAGATGTAGGGAAGGAAGGAAGAAGACATGGATATTATTTTCCTTTCTAAATCCAAGCAAGTTATAATCAACTATAGGAGATATTTCCCTTCCTCAAAGAGTTTACAATCTAAAGGCCCTATTTATTCAACATTTTTCCATACACACAAAATGGGAGAAAACCCATAGTAACCAAAGCTTCTTACAGCAATAATGTAATGTTTATATTGCATCAGTTATATGTTCCAAGTTGTGTTCTAAGTTGATCCTAGTTGTTTCATAATAGTTTGTACTTTACTATAGATTATCTGTTTTTATTCGTTATGTTCCATGTAAACCGCCTCACTGGCGATAGTTATCTCTGTTAAATGTGAACCGGAGCGATATGTATTGTATACAGGAACTTCCGGTATATAAAAACCAAAAATAAATAAATAAATAGTAAATAGTCCCTTAAGTTTGTACCTGAGGCAATGGAGGAATGGTGACTAGCCCAAAGTCACAAGAAGTGGGATTTAAACCTTTGTTTCCTGGTTCATAGCTTGCTACTCTATCCCAGTGTTTCCTAGTGTGTCCTGGAACACTGGCATGCTTTCAGACCTAATCAGGTGTGCAACTGGACTCTGCTCTCAGCACCTCGCACCAACAAGACACATCAGTAGTGGCTTTTACACATGCAGGAGTTCCTTCCCGAGAATATGCATGCCTCGTCTTCCTAGTTACAGCATGAGTTCCTAGTTACAGCATGAGAATTAATGGGCAGCATGCAGGGCATGAATGGGCCCTTCTTTATGCAGCACATCCTCATCGTTCCCTTCCTGAGCTTCTCCTTTGAGTCCTTCCAGATTCTGTCTTATCCCCAACCTGAATGAGACAGGGAGTGTGTGCAGTATTGAAAGCAGCACAGTGGAGGAGATCTGGCAGTCAAGGTAACGAATTGAGCTGTCTGCAACACATCTTCTCTCTTATTCGTATATATAAGGTGATGGACTCATGTGTGTCTCTGTCCCCTCTCTCCCTTTCTTTTAAAATTTGAAAGACATGGTGGAGCTTTCAGCGCTTCCGTAGCTCTTCTTTTGGCCCTATTAGTACTCTCCATGTCCGCAGTGCCTGCTCCATGGAGGTTGTTGTACCACACAGTATTTTTGTTAATATAGGTGTGCTTTGGGCTTGAATGGAGCTGAGAAACACTGCTCTAAACTAGGCTGCTACTCCATTTTGGAATACGCTTTAGAAAATGTTTTAGCAGAAGACCAACAAAAGGAAGGTGGAAAAAAGAGACCAGGGCCACTCTGATTAGAAAACAAAATGGCCATAAAGTAAAGGTAGATAAAAAAAGGATTTTATTTCCTGGTTTTTAGTGATCAGAATATGTCAACTTTAGGAATCTGCATTTTTTAATATCTTTGTATTTTGCTTCATGTACGAAACAATATATTTCTGTTTCTCTCTCCATTGTTGCACTGATCACTTTGAGGGCAACTTTCAAAGTCATTTCTGTGGGTAAAACAGTGTTTTATGCAGAGAAATGGGGTCTCTGAAAACTGTTCATCCTACCTTTTGGTAAACTTATGCATGTAGTGCCACTATGCATGTATACTTAGCTGAAGATGGGCTGGATGATCCTGGGAGCAGAGATGGAGCAGAAAGTACTTACATGCATACGCTTGAAATTTCAAAGGTAACACATACTTTTTTAGTCTGCAAAAGTACCTGCTCAAATAGGAGCTGAACTTTGACCTCTGCTGATAAAAAACTGTGTCAAATATGCAATGACGACAAAGTCTGTGCATGTACCTTTTCTAACTTTTTCTATTGTCAAAAAAACACCCATACTCAACGACATTCTTCTGGACAACAAACCTGATTTGTGTGCCATAATGGAGACATGGCTCAAAGAAACTGACACAGTCCTTCTGAATCAACTCCCTCTGAACACATACAATATATTCCCTATACCAAGACCCAAAATAAAAAGGAGGAGGTCTCCTACTCGCTGCAAAAAAGGAACTCAAACTGAAACCTCAAGCCATTAGATCTACTCCCAAATATATGCTTAGTATATACCCCTCCAGGTCTCCTAGACACAAACTCCTCCCCCCTCATTGAATGCATAGCCGAAAACATATCAATGAATACTCCAGCCATCATCCTTGGGAATTTCAATTTACATGTTGATACCATACCCTTCCCCCCCCCCCCCCCCCCCCCCCCCGCATGTGATGCCTTCTTGACTTCCTTCCAGGCAATGGGTTTCAACCAAATAATAAACGGTCCTACACACAGAGCAGGGCACACCTTCTATCTCATCTTCACAAATAATCTCATACATGCAGACACTCACTCCTGCACACCAGTACCCTGGGTTTGATCACTCACTCATCAAAGCAAACTTTACTATAAATAAAACCGTAAGCCCTGACACAGTCACTAAATACAACACAATACTCTTTAGGAAGCCCTGTTCCAGAGACGACTTGATTACAGCCCTCACCAATGACCTCGACAAACTAGACCTAACCGACGTAAATTCTGCTCTTTCATCATGGTACCACCTCACCAACAATATTGCAGATAAACTCTGCCCATTACAATATAAAAAAAAAATCAACCCTTCTTTGAACACCAAAAAACCCTGGCGGCGGTCAAACAGACCTTTTGAGTTGGAGGCACGGCAGCGCGGCAAAACAAGAGTTCTACATTGCAAGCGCCAGATAAGTGATCCGCCATAAAATCATAAAAATTGTCGGGATTGTTAAGGAGTATTGGACATTAGAAGCACAAACATGCACTTTACAAAATGACATAATTGTCATTTGTTGGAGGTTTGAAAGAAAAAAAGAAATTCATAAGAAGGGCTACTAAGAAAGAATTTTAAGTCTTGTAGCAGAGAAAAGTGTTGAACGGTGTCATTTGGTTCATGAGCCAGTGATGAATAAGAGTATATAAATCACAATGTCCCAGCATTTAAAAATACAGCTGAATAATAATGAATAAATCATAAAGACTATAACAGCTGAAGACAAGTGCCAATGTTAAAAAAGAAAAAGACATTATCATCTAAGTTGGAGACATAATGAGACAGCCACGATTTTTGGAGAAATATGATAACATCACAAGGATCATATAAAGTAAAAACATTGGCATTTAAGTTGAGACTGTGGATAAAGTAACAAATAATAATTGAGTTATAAGGAGGGTAATTTTTCCAATCAAGATAAATATTGTCAACAGAAATTCATCAAATAACAGGTTAACATCAAATTATAGTGACACCGTTATAAGAACACATTACAAAAAACAAACAAGAAATAGTCTCGTTAAGTAATTTTATTAAAATAAAAATAAGAATATAAGACCGGTGACTGAAACAATTGGCTCCAAAGTAGTTTCTGAATTCTCAGATCTCTTGCCAATACTGAGGTCTTTTCTCTAAAATAAAAATAGTTGAGTTACATTGAGAGAAATAAAGTTCCATGATTTTAGATAGAGATAATACTGGAGATTTAAGTTGATTCTCAGCAGCAAACACAGTTAGTTATTTTTCATATTTCATTGTATACTAGTTATTCCCCAATATTGTTGTTTCACTCCAGAATTAAAGACACTAAAATGTAACCTTAGAAAACAAGAAAGGAATTGGCGCAAAGACTCCTCCCCTACACAACTCGCCAAATACAAACACACCCTACACATATACCGTGAGAACATCCTTAAAACCAAACGAGACTTCCACACACAACGCATCCATAACTTTCATTTCAACTCCAAAGCCCTATTCGACTACGTCTCGGACCTTACCAAAACCTCCCCCACACCAATGCCAGACGAAGAAGCCACAACTAAATGCCAGGACCTAGCCCAATTCTTCCACAATAAAATTGAAAAAATCATGACTCGTTTTCCCATAGCCACTTCTCCCTCCAAGGCCCTGACGAAACACCCACAAGCCACACTAAACTCATTTGCGTCTACTGCTCCCTCCGAAATAGAATCTCTTCTAAAGAAAATGAAACCCTCATCTCACCCATCTGACACTATCCCCACCAAGCACCTCCTCTCCATCCCTAACATTATTTCACAACCCTTAACTCACATTATAAATTGATCGATTACCCTGGGACATGTCCCCATCTGACTAAAACAAGTTTTGGTCAAACCTATTCTAAAGAAACTGAAGCTCGACCCAACTGAACTGACCAACTACCGCCCAATTTCCAACCTACCTTTCATATCAAAAGTTCTGGAAAAAGTAGTCAACATACAACTAACTGAATATTTAGAAAGTAATAATATCCTCTTCCCTTCACAATTTGGTTTCCGTAAGTACTTCAACACAGAAACCCTCCTCCTCTCACTCACCGACTACTTACTCAAAGGATTGGACAAAGGCCACTCATACATTCTCCCACTTCTAGACATATCCTCGGCCTTTGATACCATAAGCCATAATATCCTACTTGATCATCTTTCTGAAATTGGCATTTCAGGAACACCATACCACTTGTTCACATCCTATCCTAAAGACAGTCAATACAAAGTTAGAATAGGTAACCACGACTCCAAAGCAATTAACCTTCCGCAAGTAGTTCCCCAAGGCTCCTCACTATCCTCTACCCTATTCAACATTTACCTTCTGCCTCTCTGCCACCTCCTCTCCGAACTCAGTCTTACACACTTCATATACGTGGATGACGTACAAATCGTCATCCCTATCACTGACTCCCTACCTAATGCAATCAAAACCTGGGAAACTTCCCTCTCCGCTATAAACAACCTTCTCACCAGCCTTAACCTCACACTCAACACCTCTAAAATGGAATTCATGACAATTACACCCCAGCACAATACCTCCACCACCCAATTCAACTCCCTCCCAACCTCAATCCCCACCACACATCATGTAAGAAATCTAGGCGTCATCATTGATGACCAACTCAACCTTAAAAAATTCATTAGCACCACCATGAAAGAATGTTACTTTAAGCTGCAAACCCTAAAAAAAACTAAAACCCTTCCTTCACTTCAACGATTTCAGGACAGTGCTCCAATCAACCATTTTTTCAAAAGTTGACTACTGCAACACACTCCTCCTTGGCCTTCTCAAAATCACTACTACCCCCCTCCAAATGCTCCAGAACACAGTTGTTTGCATCCTCACCAACACTCGCAGGAACGAGCACATTACCCCCATTCTCAAAGAACTACATTGGCTCCCTATCCAACAATGCATCCAATACAAAACCCTCACCATCATATACAAAACCTTACACAACCATCATATGCACTGGCTCAATAACTCCCTCACCTTCCGCAACACCATCAGACCCACCCAATCCTGCTATTTAGCAACCCAACACGCTCCTTCACCCAAACTTACCCACCACAACTCCACTAAAGAGCGCACACTTTCCATTGTAGGTCCCACCCTATGGAACACCCTGCCCACCGACCTCCGCCAAGAACACTGCCTGCAAAAATTCAAACAAAAACTAAAAACTTGGCTCTTCATACAAGCGTACCCATGGCCCATATGTGTTTCTCAATCCTCTCCACTTTCCACCCTACTCACCCCCAACTGCACCACTCCTTCCACCCCCCTCTCCGTCACCCGTGGCTTCAAAGCCCCGTGCAACCTTCTCTAACCACTTCACCTCTCATAGCAAATTTCTTGACTTGATAACATGTATAAATTTGTAAATATGTTGTAATCAGTATAACAAGTTATCTTAAATATCCTCAATGAGTAAAATTCCTAACCAGTTCCCTTGTAAATTTTGCTTCCCCCCCCCCCCCCCCCCCCCCCCCCCAGTTTTTGTTTATATTATTCAACTTGGTTCCATTGTAAAGCAATTTCCGCTGCTGTTATGTTTAAATGTAAACCGATATGATGTCTCCAACGAATGTCTGTCTAGAAAATCAGTAAATAAATACATAAATAAATAATTTTCTAAGGGAATTTTTCCCTTTGGAAAATGGCTATAGGTAAAAGCTACCCACAGTCTTTATTTATTTATTTATTTATTTAAAAACTCTTATTCTATAGTTTCCAAAAATGCTATTTAATTCTGCAAACATTTTGAAAGCAATCCCAAAGAGTCTGACTTCTTGGGGGTTTCAGTTTTTGTCTGCATGTTTCTGTCTTTAATTTATGGTCCTTTATTCTGTATTTGATAAGGGTCAGTCTGTGTTCTGTGTGTGTGTGACAGAGGTGAGGGATCCGCTAACTAGCACGTAGGTTCTGTTTGTTTTGTTTTTCCAACAGGATTTGCAGTGTTGTCTTTCGACAGATGGGGTTGTTGCTATTTGAGTGCTGTAATAGTATGGCAAGTTTGCTATATAGCTTTTGAGTGTCTTTTTTGTAGGCTCTCGAGTTAATTCACAAATAGGCCAATGCAATATCAGCACCCGTTATCCTAACATGCGCTGATCCATCTCTCCCGGGCAGGCAATTTAATATTAAAATGTGCTGCTGTGGTAAAAAGGAGGAGCTGGGGAAATTGTATGTCCCTAGTGCCTACTCGGCACTGGACGCCAAGGAAAGGTGGCTGACAGTAGCGGATTAGGAAATGGATGCTCAGTACGAGTGTCCATTTTCTCCTGCTACTGGCACAATATACACCCACAATATTTTTAACACAATTTTTTTTTTTTACATGATTCAGCTTTCTCTGGTTCCTCCTACTTAGTATCGCGACAATACCAGTAGAAGGAATCACAGAAAGCAGGAATTTTTGCTTTTTCTAATGAGCTCTTCAGTTTGGCAGACATTTACATCAGCCCTGGACTGGCTTAAAGTTTGCCACATTGCAATGGGCGCATTGGCCATGCGGAAAATGTTTTGAATCGTGTGGATTAGCTAATAGCCTTATAGAAACACAGAAATGACGGCAGAAAAGGACCAAGCTTGCCCAGCAAGCTTATGGTAGTTTCTGCCGTACCATACAAGTCACCATACAAGTCACCCCCATAACTTATCAGTTTCCCAGACTGTCAAAGTCAGGGCCCTTGTTGGTTGCTGTTTGAGTCCAAATTCCCCGTTACCTCTTGCCACGAAGCAGAAAACAATGTTGGAGTTGCATCAAGAGTTACAGGCTTATTGGTTAAGGGGCGGATTTTCAGAGCCCTGCTCGCCTAAATCCGCCCCAAAACCGGGCGGATTTAGGCGAGCAGGGCCCTGCGCGCCGGTAAGCCTATTTTACATAGGCCTACCGGCGCGCGCAGAGCCCCGGGACTCGCGTAAGTCCCGGGGTTCTCCGAGGGGGGGCGTGTCGGGGGCGTGTCGGGGGGCGGGCCCGAACCGCGCGGCGTTTAGGGGGCGTGCCGGGAGCGTTTCGGGGGCGGGCCCGGAGGTGTGGTTACGGCCCGGGGCGGCCTGGGGGCGTGGCCGCGCCCTCCGGACCCGCCCCCAGGTCGCGTCCCGGCGCGCAGGAGGCCCGCTGACGCGCGGGGATTTACGCCTCCCTCTGGGAGGCGTAAATCCCCCGACAAAGGTAAGGGGGGGGCTTAGACAGGGCCAGGTGGGTGGGTTAGGTAGGGGAAGGGAGGGGAAGGTGAGGGGAGGGCAAAAGGAAGTTCCCTCCGAGGCCGCTCCGATTTCGGAGCGGCCTACCCCCGTTCCCTCCAAGGCCGCTCCGATTTCGGAGCGGCCTTGGAGGGAACGGGGGTAGGCTGCGCGGCTCGGCGCGCGCCGGCTATACAGAATTGATAGCCTTGCGCGCGCCGATCCAGGATTTTAGTGGATACGCGCGGAGCCGCGCGTATCTACTAAAATCCAGCGTACTTTTGCTTGCGCCTGATGCGCCAGCAAAAGTAGGCCTATTCGCATAGTTTGAAAATCTACCCCTAAGGGTACTAACCGCTGCATTAGCAAATTACACCTATGCTTATTTGCTTTCCCAGACTGCAAAATTTGATGTCCTTGTTGGTTTCTGTCTGAATCTAATTCCCCTTTTCCTCATTTCCCCCCACCACTGAAGCAGAGAGCAATGATGGAGTTGCATCAACAGTATGAAGGCTTATTGGTTAAGAGTAGTAACCACCACACCAGCAAGCAAGTTACCCCCTTGCACTCATTTCTTCATTTCCACTCTCTAGCCTTTAGGGATCCTCAGTGTTTATCCCATGCCCTTTTAAATCTTTCAATGTTTTTGTCTTTACCACCTCCTCCAGAATGGCATTCCAGGCATCCACCACCCTCTCCGTGAAGAAATATTTCCTGACATTGGGTCTGAGTTGTCCTCCCTGGAGTTTCATTTCGTGACCCCTAGTTCTACTGATTTCTTTCAAACGGAAAAGGTTAGTTGTTGATTGTGCATCATTAAAACCTTTCAGGTATCTGAAGGTCTGTATCATATCTCCCCTGCACCTCCTTTCCTCCAGGGTATACATATTTAGGTCCTTCAACCTCTCCTCATAAGTCATTTGATGGAGACCACCCACCATTTTGGTCGCCCTTCTCTGGACAACCTCCATCCTGTCTCTGTCCTTTTTGAGATATGGTCTCCAGAACTGTACACAGTACTCCAAAATGAGGCCTCACCAAGGACCTGACAAGGGGATTATCACCTTTTTCTTACTAGTTATTCCTCTCTCTATGCAGCCCAGCATTCTTCTGGCTTTAGCAATCACTGCCTTGCCATCTTCAGATCGCTAAAACTATCACCCCAAGTTCCCTCTCTTGTTCCATGCATGACAGCCCTTCACCCCTCATCAGCTCTTTTGGATTACCGCACTCCAGATGCATGACTCTGCACTTCTTGGTACTGAATCCCAGCTGCCATATCTTCAACCACTGTTCAAGCTTCCTTAAATCACGTCTCATTCTCTCTATTCCTTCTGGCATGCCCACTCTGTTGCAGATGGTATCATCCGCAAACAGACAAACTTTACCTTCTATCCCTTCCGTAATATCGCTCACAAAGATATTGAACAGAATCAATCCCAACACCGATCCTTGTGGCACTCCTCTTAACACCGCTCTCTCTTCAGAGTAAGTTCCATTTACCCTCAGATGGTATCTTCTACCCATTAACCACTTTGTAATCCATGCCACCATCTTGGCGCTCACTCCCAAGCTTCTCATTTTGTTCACAAGGCTCCTATGTAGGACCGTATCAAAAGCTTTGCTGAAATCCAAGTAAATCACATTGAGCGCTCTTCCTTGATCCAATTCTTTAGTCACCCAATCAAAAAAAAAAAATCTGATTTGTCTGATAGGACCTTCCCCTAGTGAATCCATGTTGCCTTTGGTCTAGCAATCCTCCTGTCTGCAGATAGTTCATTATCCTTTCCTTCAGCAGAGTCTCCATTAATTTTCCCACCACCGAGGTGAGGCTAACCGACCTGTAGTTTATAGCTTCCTCTCTGCTACCACTCTTGTGGAGCGGGACCAACACCACTTTTCTCCAATCACTCGGCACCACTCCCATTTCAAGGGATCTATTGAACAGGTCATGCAGTGGACCCGCCAGCATATCTCTGAGCTCCCTCAGTATCCTAGGATGACCCTCATCCAGCCCAATGGCCTGGTCCACTTTCAGTTTTCTTAGCTCATCCCATACATTCATGTCTGTGAACGGAGTATCATCTACCCCATCTCCATCTACGGTCTTGTTAACCAGCAACGGTCCTTGCCAAGGGTCTTCTTTAGTGAACACCGAACTAAAGTATTTGTTTAATACTTCCGCCATTTCTTCATCTCTCTCCACACACTGATCATTGTCACCTTTCAATGTCACTATACTACTTCGGACCTTTCTCTGATATATCTGAAAAATGTTTTGACACCTCTCTTTACCTCTTTAGCAA